>NC_135236.1:538476674-538779704 GCF_051348905.1 Ranitomeya variabilis
CCTCATTTCCCGTTTGATAGTTATCCCCCAAAGAAAAAATAACATCCCTCTAGTGAGTGGATATCCTTTAGCTTAATTCTATTTTAATTTCAGTGTTTCATGATATTGATATCTTATTACTGTTACTTGATTACTTGTTTACATGTATATTATTGAATTTTCTGACTACTCTGTAACACAGACATCAAATCAATTTCCCCCCCATCCCCCTCATTTTCCCTTGTTCTCACCCCTAATCTAATTACAATCCAATTATAATTACATATACAGTACAGAGCAAAAGTTTGGACACACCTTCTCATTTAAAGATTTTTCTGTATTTTCATGACTATGAAAATTGTACATTCACACTGAAGGCATGAAAACCATGAATTAACACATGTGGAATTAGATACTTAACAAAAAAGTGTGAAACAACTGAAAATATGTCTTATATTCTAGGTTCTTCAAAGTAGCCACCTTTTGCTTTGATCACTGCTTTGCACACTCTTGGCATTCTCTTGATGAGCTTCAAGAGGTAGTCACCGGGAATGGTTTTCACTTCACAGGTGTGCCCTGACAGGTTTAATAAGTGGGATTTCTTGCCTTATAAATGGTGTTGGGACCATCAGTTGTGTTGTGCAGAAGTCTGGTGGATACACAGCTGATAGTCCTACTGAATAGACTGTTAGAATTTGTATTATGGCAAGAAAAAAGCAGCTAAGTAAAGAAAAACCAGTGGCCATCATTACTTCAAGAAATGAAGGTCAGTCAGTCCGAAAAATTGGGAAAACTTTGAAAGTGTCCCCAAGTGCAGTGCAAAAAACATCAAGCGCTACAAAGAAACTGGCTCACATGAGGACCGCCCCAGGAAAGGAAGACCAAGAGTCACCTCTGCTTCTGAGGATAAGTTGATCCAAGTCACCAGCCTCAGAAATCGCAGGTTAACAGCAGCTCAGATTAGAGACCAGGTCAATGCCACACAGTTCTAGCAGCAGACACATCTCTACAACAACTGTTAAGAGAAGACTTTGTGCAGCAGGCCTTCATGGTAAAATAGCTGCTAGGAAACCACTGCTAAGGACAGGCAACAAGCAGAAGAGACTTGTTATAGCTAAAGAACACAAGGAATGGACATTAGACCAGTGGAAATCTGTGCTTTGGTCTGATGAGTCCAAATTTGAGATCTTTGGTTCCAACCACCGTGTCTTTGTGCGATGCAGAAAAGGTGAACGGATGGAATCTACATGCCTGGTTCCCACCGTGAAGCCTGGAGAAGGAGGTGTGATGGTGTGGGGGTGCTTTGCTGGTGACACTGTTGGGGATTTATTCAAAATTGAAGGCATACTGAAACAACATGGCAACCACAGCATCTTGCAGTGGCATGCTATTCCATCCAGTTTGCATTTAGTTGGACCATCATTTATTTTTCAACAGGACAATGACCCCAAACACACCTCCAGGCTGTGTAAGGGCTATTTGACCAAGGAGAGTGATGGGGTGCTACGCCAGATGACCTGGCCTCCACAGTCACCAGACCTGAACCCAATCGAGATGGTTTGGGGTGAGCTGGACCGCAGAGTGAAGGCAGAAGGGCAACAAGTGCTCAGCATCTCTTGTTGGAAGACCAATCCCGGTGACTACCTCTTGAAGCTCATCAAGAGTATGCCAAGTGTTGTGTATCCGCTTTTTGGGCTCCCCTGGTGGTTGCTGGTGGTACTGGTGACTTGTTTGCACTTTGCTTCTTCTGTTCACCTGCTTCCATCAGTGTTTGGGAGTTTCCTATTTAGCCTTGCTCTCCAGTCATTTCCTTGCCGGTCATCATTGTAACCAGAGCCTTCGGTTGCATGTTACTGCTACTAGTCTGCTGATCAGCTAAGTGGACTTTGTCCTTTTGTTTTGTACCTTTTGTCCAGTTTGCAGTTTTTGTAATTCTCTGTAGCTGGAAGCTCTTGCGGGCTGAAATTGCCACTCCTGTGCCATGAGTTGACACAGGAGTCTTAAAGTAATTTCAGGATGGTTTTTGAAAGGGTTTTCAGTTGACCGTGAAGTCCTCTTTTGTATCCTTCTGCTATCTAGTAAGTGGACCTCTCTTTGCTAAATCTACTTTCATACTGTGTATGTCTTTTCCTCTTAATTCACCGTTATTACATGTGGGAGGCTGCTATCATCTTTTGGGGTATTTCCCTAGAGGTAAGCCAGGTCTGTTTCTTCCTCTACCAGGCGTAGTTAGTCCTCCGGCTGGCGCGTGGCATATAGGAAGCCGTAGGTATGCTCCCTGGCTACTGTTAGTTGTGTGGTAGATTTAGCTCACGGTCAACTCGAGTTTCCATCACCCGAGAGCTCGTTCGTTACTTATGTGTTTTTTACGTTCCCTTGCCATTGGGAACCATGACAGTATGACTGGCCGTCAAAGTGTTAATTGTTTGGGCTGAAGCAGGAGAAAAAGAAGTGTTGAAGGGAAATTTTTTTTTTTTCTTTCCCTCAGAGTTTTGCTGCCTAGCCCTTAATTGCTGTCTAGCTGCTTCTTACCTCCTCTTAACCCTTGAATGGCTCTGACCTTAGCTGTTTAACATGGATGTCCAGAGTTTGGCTGCAGGTTTAAATAATCTTGCTACGAAGGTTCAAAATTTACAAGATTTTGTTATACATGCTCCTATTTCTGAACCTAAAATCCCTACACCAGAGGTGTTTTCCGGAGATAGATCTCGGTTTTTGAATTTCAAATATAATTGTAAATTATTCCTTTCTCTCAGACCTCACTCCTCAGGAGATCCTGTCCAGCAGGTTAAGATTGTAATCTCTTTGCTGCGAGGTGACCCTCAAAATTGGGCATTTTCCGGGAAGATTATCGTCTCCTGAATAAAATTACAGTCAAATATCAGTATCCGTTGCCTTTGCTGACTGATTTGTTTGCTCGCATAAGGGGGGCTAAGTGGTTCTCTAAGATTGATCTTCGGGGGGCGTATAATTTGGTGCGAATTAAGCAGGGGGATGAGTGGAAGACCGCATTTAATACGCCTGAGGGCCATTTTGAGTATTTGGTAATGCCTTTTGGCCTTTCTAATGCACCTTCTGTCTTTCAGTCCTTAATGCATGATATTTTCCGGGAATATTTGGATAAATTTATGATTGTGTACTTGGATGATATTTTGATTTTTTCTGATGACTGGGAGTCTCATGTTCAGCAGGTCAGGAGGGTTTTTCAGGTTTTGCGGGAGAATTCTTTGTGTGTAAAGGGTTCAAAGTGTGTTTTTGGGGTTCAAAAAATTTCATTTTTGGGGTATATTTTTTCCCCTTCTTCTATTGAGATGGACCCTGTCAAGGTTCGGGCTATTTACGACTGGACGCAGCCTACTTCTCTGAAGAGTCTCCAGAAATTCTTGGGCTTTGCTAATTTTTATCGTCGATTTATAGCTGGTTTTTCTGGCGTTGCTAAACCTCTGACGGATTTGACTAAAAAGGGTGCTGATGTTGCCAATTGGTCCCCTGCTGCTGTGGAGGCCTTTCGGGAGCTTAAGCGCCGCTTTTTGTCTGCCCCTGTGTTGCGCCAGCCTGATGTTTCTCTTCCCTTTCAGGTTGAGGTCGATGCTTCCGAGATCGGAGCGGGGGCGGTTTTCTCGCAGAAAAGTTCCGACTGCTCAGTGATGAGACCTTGTGCGTTCTTTTCGCGAAAATTTTCGGCCGCCGAGCGAAACTATGATGTTGATAATTGGGAGCTTTTGGCCATGAAGTGGGCATTTGAGGAGTGGCGTCATTGGCTTGAGGGTGCCAGACATCAGGTGGTAGTTTTGACTGATCACAAGAATTTAATTTATTTGGAGTCTGCCAGGCGCCTGAATCCTAGACAGGCACGTTGGTCGTTGTTCTTTTCCCGGTTTAATTTTGTGGTCTCGTACTTACCGGGTTCTAGGAATGTGAAAGCAGATGCTCTTTCTAGGAGTTTTGAGCCTGACTCTCCTGGGAATTCTGAACCTGCTGGTGTCCTTAAGGATGGAGTGGTTTTGTCTGCTGTCTCTCCAGATTTGCGATGTGCTTTGCAAGAATTTCAGGCGGATAGACCTGATCGTTGTCCGTCTGGTAGACTGTTTGTTCCTGACGAGTGGACCACTAGAGTCATCTCGGAAGTTCATTCTTCTACTCTGGCAGGTCATCCGGGAATTTTTGGCACCAGAGATTTGGTGGCTAGATCCTTCTGGTGGCCTTCCTTGTCTCGAGATGTGCGTGTTTTTGTGCAGTCTTGCGATGTGTGTGCTCGGGCCAAGCCTTGTTGTTCTAGGGCTAGTGGGTTGTTTTTGCCCTTGCCTATTCCGAAGAGGCCTTGGACGCACATCTCTATGGACTTTATCTCGGATCTCCCTGTTTCTCAGAAGATGTCTGTCATCTGGGTGGTGTGTGACCGTTTTTCTAAAATGGTTCATTTGGTGCCATTGCCTAAGTTGCCTTCCTCATCTGAGTTGGTCCCTCTGTTTTTTCAAAATGTGGTTCGCTTGCATGGTATTCCGGAAAACATCGTTTCTGACAGGGGTACCCAGTTCGTGTCTAGATTTTGGCGGGCAGTCTGTGCCAGGTTGGGCATTGATTTGTCCTTTTCGTCTGCATTCCATCCTCAGACCAATGGCCAGACGGAGCGAACTAATCAAACTTTGGAGACTTATTTGAGGTGTTTTGTGTCTGCGGATCAGGATGATTGGGTTGCCTTTCTGCCGTTGGCGGAGTTTGCTCTTAATAATCGGGCTAGTTCTGCCACTTTGGTTTCTCCTTTCTTTTGCAATTCAGGGCTTCATCCGCATTTTTCATCTGGTCAGGTTGAATCTTCGGATTGTCCTGGAGTGGATGCGATGGTGGATCGGTTGCATCGGATTTGGGGACAAGTGGTGGATAATTTGGAATTGTCCCAGGAGAGGACTCAGCAGTTTGCTAACCGTTGTCGTCGTGTTGGTCCCCACCTTCGCGTTGGGGACTTGGTGTGGTTGTCTTCCCGTTTTGTCCCTATGAGAGTTTCTTCTCCCAAATTTAAGCCTCGGTTCATCGGTCCTTATAGGATTTTGGAGATTCTTAACCCTGTTTCCTTTCGTTTGGACCTCCCGGCATCTTTCGCTATCCATAATGTGTTCCATCGGTCGTTGTTGCGGAGATATGAGGTACCGGTGGTTCCTTCTACTGAACCTCCTGCTCCTGTGCTGGTGGAGGGTGAATTGGAGTACGTCGTGGAGAAGATCTTGGACTCCCGTATTTCCAGACGGAGACTTCAATATCTGGTTAAATGGAAAGGCTATGGTCAGGAAGATAATTCTTGGGTAACTGCCTCTGATGTTCATGCCTCGGATTTGGTTCGTGCCTTTCATAGGGCTCATCCAGATCGCCCTGGCGGTTCTTGTGAGGGTTCGGTGCCCCCTCCTTAAGGGGAGGGTACTGTTGTGTATCCGCTTTTTGGGCTCCCCTGGTGGTTGCTGGTGGTACTGGTGACTTGTTTGCACTTTGCTTCTTCTGTTCACCTGCTTCCATCAGTGTTTGGGAGTTTCCTATTTAGCCTTGCTCTCCAGTCATTTCCTTGCCGGTCATCATTGTAACCAGAGCCTTCGGTTGCATGTTCCTGCTACTAGTCTGCTGATCAGCTAAGTGGACTTTGTCCTTTTGTTTTGTACCTTTTGTCCAGTTTGCAGTTTTTGTAATTCTCTGTAGCTGGAAGCTCTTGCGGGCTGAAATTGCCACTCCTGTGTCATGAGTTGACACAGGAGTCTTAAAGTAATTTCAGGATGGTTTTTGAAAGGGTTTTCAGTTGACCGTGAAGTCCTCTTTTGTATCCTTCTGCTATCTAGTAAGTGGACCTCTCTTTGCTAAATCTACTTTCATACTGTTTATGTCTTTTCCTCTTAATTCACCGTTATTACATGTGGGAGGCTGCTATCATCTTTTGGGGTATTTCCCTAGAGGTAAGCCAGGTCTGTTTCTTCCTCTACCAGGCGTAGTTAGTCCTCCGGCTGGCGCGTGGCATATAGGAAGCCGTAGGTATGCTCCCTGGCTACTGTTAGTTGTGTGGTAGATTTAGCTCACGGTCAACTCGAGTTTCCATCACCCGAGAGCTCGTTCGTTACTTATGTGTTTTTTACGTTCCCTTGCCATTGGGAACCATGACAGCCAAGAGTGTGAAAAAGTAGTCATCAAAGCAAAAGGTGGCTACTTTACAGAACGTAGAATATAAGACATAATTTCAGTTCTTTCACACTTTTTACTTTGTTAAGTATATAATTCCACATGTGTTAATTCATAGTTTTGATGCCTTCAGTGTGAATGTACAATTTTCATAGTCATGAAAATACAGAAAAATCTTTAAATGAGAAAGTGTGTCCAAACTTTTGCTCTGTACTGTATATCAAACAGGAGTATTTAGATATAATCCAAAATATAGCAATGTTACGAGCAGATAATTATGTAATATCAGGCAAACCTAGACATATAACAGAATTAAACCCTGAATGGCATCCATGAATGGTAATCATTAGGAGGAATTGCAAACACCATCATTATCACATGTATTAAGGCTGCAGTCAGAATATTACATAGAGTAATAGTTTGCTGTTTTACCTGAAAGCATGTACCAGAGGCTCAAATGGTTGTACGCCCACCCCAACGTTGGAACACCTTCATCAGGTGGTATAACATTGGGCATACAGAGCGAGTTTTAAAATGCTGTAACCCAGAAGTGTGCGATATCAGGGACCGGAAGTGTGCGATATCAGGGACCGGAAGTGTGCGATATCAGGGACCGGAAGTGTGCGATATCAGGGACCGGAAGTGTGCGATATCAGGGACCGGAAGTGTGCGATATCAGGGACCGGAAGTGTGCGATATCAGGGACCGGAAGTGTGCCATATCAGGGACCGTAGGTGGCGACCCATTACCCAGGTTTCCGCATTGCTAGCCAGCGTCCGCACCACCAAGGCTGTGATGCCAGAAAACAGGTGGGGCCCCACGTGATCCGGTGCCCATAACCCATAGGTACAGTGCCCGGTGAGCGCTGCGGAAAAGAGGGAACGCATGCACAATGTGTAATGAGAGTGTGCTGTCTTATATCCTGGCATTGCCAGGTGACATGACATCTATCTTATATCCTGGCATTGCCAGGTCGCACGGCAGCTATCGCCAGAAAGTGGGGCCGAGTAGGGAAGAGCACATGCGCAATGTGCGTTGTGATGGACGCAGCAAAAAGTGAAGGAACGCATGCGCGATACGTGGTGAAGAGATTATACCATATTACATCCTGGCACTGCCAGGTTGCACGGCTTTCCAAGCATAAATAAAAAAATAAAGAATAAATTCAATGAACCTTCCATCAACACTTCTCATATTGGATGCAGAGAAGGCATTTGACAGACTTAATTGGGACCTTTTAAGACTGACCCTTTACAAATTTGGTTACAAATATTATTCTCTATACTGGCTTTATATTTAAAACCCAGTGCCAGAGTTTACGTAAACATTTAATGCAGAGATGGCTACACCCGCAATATATCTAGTCTTAAGATCATTGGCTTGTAATTTAAAATTAATGTCTGTGGAACAGTCATCTCAGACATAAAAAATGACCCACTGGTATTGAAAATATCAGTGGAAGGGGATGAACACGCATGCAGTAGGCAGTTCACTGATGAGAGATTTCTAAATGTCAGTTTGTAATGTGTTGTTGAGATCTCGTTTTATGGTTCATCCAGAAACTCGGTGGTACATCATAATGATATGTGAGGTGGATGATGAATTTGTTGGAGTTCAAGAAAGTCATGAATTCTGATGAGCCTTGCCAAATAAGAAAAAATGTAATCGATGTACAGCACCCAAAAGAGGGCGCATTCCATCCCGAGACATCGGTCAGAGAGAAAGAGGTCCCTCTTCCACAGCCCCAGAAAGGTAGTCTTATGAGGCTGTGAAGGCAGCACCTATGGTGGTGCCTTGGAGCTGTAGGTAATAGGACCCCTTAAAAATGAAAAAAAATGAGTGAGGCTGAATTCTAAGATCTGGATTATGAAATCGATCATAGACGGCAAAATGTCAGACATATGCAGAAAGGAATAAGTAGCAAGGATCCCATCTGTATGTTTATGTTGGTGTAGAAGAATTCTATATCAGATGTGACAAAGAGTGTGATACTTTCAACATAGAGACCACCAACCTTTTTCAATATAACCCCTGAACCATGAATGAATGATGGCAAGCATTCAACCAGTTTTAATTTAGCGTCAATACATTTTCTGATATTTTCCCCGAAATGATTTCCCCAAAATGATTGGTCTACCCGATGGATTCGCCGTGCTTTTGTTTACTTTTGGAAAGAGGACGAGACGAGAGTTGGAATTGTGGGTTCTTTAATTTTTACAGCCGAAAAAATTATTTTGTAATAAAACCCTCATTGATGGTCCGTACAAATAAGTTGGTAATTTTAGAGGTGAAGGATATAAGGTTGTTGAAGATAAGTTTGTTGCAACATTCCCTATTTCTGAGTTGTCTGTATCCTCTTTCATATATTGACATAGGTCAGATAACAATGTTGCCACCTTTATTTGCTGATTTGAACACTACATCTGGGAGTTTATGTAGACTTGTGCATTCCATAGTCATATTCCTATTGGATATGATTTTTTTTTTTTATAAATCCTCACTCACTATTTGTACAAATAGTGCATTGTTGGAGTATGAGTCAGAGGGGAGGTTTTTTTTTTTTTAACAAGGGGCGATACTTGAAGGAATCTGACTTTCTTCCATGGTGTTGTGTTCTTGGGCAAGTTCACTTAAAATGTTAATGTCTCCTGTTCTGTGTCTGTGGGAAACAAATTGTTGACAGTCTCATCATGAACGCATTTTTAGAAAATCAAAGATCTTGCAAATAAATGCAAATCTTTGACTGCAGTGACTGCAGTGAATGCATCAAATTTAAACCTTTGCTGAGAACATCAAAATCAGAATGGAATTAAGAAAAAAGGAGCTAGCTCCAGGAATCCCATAAAACTAATATTTACTCAAAATTCTTAAAATCTATTATAACAAAATAGTAGCCACTAACCCTATAGGGGGAAGTTCACACTGGCAGACTCGTTTCAGACCCAAGGTCTTTAGTCATTGCAATGTTTATCATAATGTTAATAAGAATTTTTCATCTGATAATTCAGATTTTTCCAGTGAGTATGTCTACTTCAAAGTTTTTTCGATGTTTGAGAGAGTTTTTCTATGCAAATTTATTAAGCGTCCTATGAATTTTCTGGAGCCATTGTTGCTGATTTCATACCAATTTTTTATAAAATCACAATCATCAATGGGAAATGATGGTATATCATGTATGAGAAGCCCTCTAGGGACGTTTTGTTATGTATTTATGTGTGGTACACTGTTTCTATAGTGCAGCATGCACAAGTATAGTGGAAAGGACTGCTGTATCCCACATTTTAGCTAGTTAGATAGGTGGTTGTATATCAGTCAGATACTGTAGGTTAGCTAGTGTCCAGTGTGGCTGTTAAATTTACCTTCCAGCACCTTTTTTCTTTTTCCGTCATACTGAGGTGCCCAAACAAATCCAGTAGGGCACGTGTTGTGCACTGCTTCTTTCGTGATCCATGCACGAGCATAGCATTCTAATCCAATTTAGCTAGTGAAAAAAAATCTTAAACAGCCTGCAGCACCCCACCTTGTAATTTAGTGCTGTGGTGCAATAAAACTGTCTGCAGACCTAAGGCGCATTAAAAAAATCATAATTTTTCAGTTGCAAAAAGTTAGACAACCCGCTGTAACACACTGTCATTTGTTTGGGTTGAAACTAAGCTGTAGTGGTCTGATCCAAAGGACACAAACAAAGTCTGTTCTTAATGTCATACAGTAAGGGACCTGAGTTGAAAAAGTTTGTAGCATCTAGTGTTGTAGAGGCCTGATCCTTGGTCCCAAAAAAAATTCTTCTGTTATTAACGTCCTTCAGTAAGGGACCTGAGTTTAAAAATAGTTTGTAGCATCTAGTGTGTTACAGAGGCCTGATACACAGTCCAAAAAAAAAATCTTCTGTTATTCACGTCATACAGTAAGAGACCTGACTTGAAAAAGTTTGTAGCATCTAGTGCGAAAGAGGCCTGATCCTTGGTCCAAAAAAAATGCTTCTGTTATTAACGTCCTACAGTAAGGGACCAGAGTTTAAATCATTGCCTTCAAACTGCTGGAGCTGACCGAGAACTACAGCCCGGAGGTGTCCGACTACAAGGAGGGTCGGGTCCTGAGCTACGATGCAGTGAGTCAGGAGCTGGAGGTCCTGTCAAAGCAGAAGAAAAAGGAACCAGGAAAGTTTGATCTGATCTATGAAGGAGAAGATGGGATGGATATCGTGGAGTACGCTGTGCCCCAGGAGAGTAAGATCACACAGCACTGGAGTTCGCTCATTGAACCAAGATTGGTGACAGAATCTGATCATCCAGCATTGCTGGCTCCAGGTCCCTGACTCGTGCTGATGGTTTTAGTGGCTCTTTTTCCCCGACTGGTTCCGATGGTTTTTGTCCATTCATTTCTCCAACTGCTGCTGATGGGTTTTGTGGCTCCAGACTCCTGATTGAGGACTTGGATCAAGTCTCTATCCGGGTGGTGACCTCGATTGTTCGGGGATCTATGCTTTTATAGAATGGAATAAAATAAATGTGAGATTTTATCTGCAAAAAAATAAAAAAATAGTTCTTAGCATCTAGTGTGTTATATAGGCCTGAAACATAGGCCACAAACAAAGTCTTCTGTTATTAACGTCCTACATTAAGGGACCTGACTTGAAAAAGATTGTAGCATCTAGTGTGTTATAGAGGCCTGATTCTTGGTCCCAATTTTTTTTTTCCGGTGATTAACATGATACAGCACACCATATTTCAACTTTGAATTTACTGTCGCTGAAATTTAGCTGTTTGCAGAGGTGGTGTAGAGTTTAAATTCTAATTTTTGGCTGTTAATACTGTGCTCCTACCACACTATCCAAGTAATATGACTGGGAAACAGCTAGGACGTGGTGGAAGGGGAATTAGGCTTGTTGCTCAAGGTGTACGTGGGGTAGGTGGTAATGTTTGTGAAAGCACTAGTGAAGCAACATCATGTCCTATGCAAAGACAACTGACAACTTATGTTACTGTACAGGCTACACCACTACCTTTCTTTGGCAGCCGCACAGCGGTACACCTTGTCGATGATGCCCAGAAAGAGCATGTGCTCGAGTGGATGGCAAGTGCAGCTTCAAGTGGCCTCTCCTCCTCTTCCTCCACCTCAACATCCCAACCATTCAAACGTTCAACTGACTGTACAGAACCACAGATGGGTGAGTCTGAAGATCTGTTCACACATTCTATGCCATGTTCATCAGACGTGTACTCAAAAGCTTTGCAGAGTCAAGAGGAGGAAATCTGCACTGATGCCCAAAATTTTTTAAGCTTGCAACCGGGGCAGGAAAAAGTACGGACCGAACAGCATCCTGACCCTCATCATGAGACTTTAACCCCTAGGGGGTAGGTGATCCTGATAAGACTCAGATATTTGAAGCTTACGCAGACTGTACTGTGCTGACAGAGCAAAAAGAGGAGGGTGACTTCAATGGAGGGGAATGTGATAAAGAGGATGATGATGATGTTAGATCCCAGCTGGCGTGAACATAGAGGCACTCAGCTGAGTAGGTCATCTGAGGAGGAAGACAAGAAGGTTACGTTGTGTCATCCGTCGCAGACACGTAGCGATGCAGCCACGACAAGCAATGCATCCTGAGCCACAACTGTGCCTCTGACCAGCAGCGTCCGCAGGTCTGAAGCTTGTAGGGGTGGAAAGGGTTGCCTAGCCTCGGCCTTTATTGACACTGCAAATGATGGGCCAATTCACGTAATCTGCCAATCTTGCAAAAAAAAAAGTAGAGGTAAAAACTGCAATAATTTGACTACTACATGTATGAACCTTCACATGCGCATCAACATGCTTTAGTGTGGGAATCCCAATGTGTAAAAATGCAGACCAGCAGTTTGTCCGGTTCACCGTACTCAGCCCTCTCACAGCACTGCAGCCAGCCCACAGTTCCGCGGTTGTGGTCACGGAAAATATTTGTTTCTTCCTACGCATGACAAAGTTAAGAGGTTGAACTCCATTACCTCCAATTTGTTGGCCACAGAAATGCTGCCTTTCCACCTGGTGGATACCAACGGTTTCCGAGAGCTGATGGCCTTCACAGTCCCCTAGTACCAATTACCCAGTCGACATTACTTTTCTAAGAAAGCTGTGCCTGCGCTACACCAGCATGTAGCAGACAACATAACCCGTTCCTTGACAAAATCTGTCTGCCAGGGTGCATTTCACCATAGACACTTGGACGAGTAAGCATGGACATCTCGCTGACTGGGCACTGGGTGACTCTAGTAGCTGCGGGGACAGGTGCTGCTCCACAAGTTTTGGAATCCCCAAGGCTTGCAGGCCAAACCTCTACATTTAACAATTCCTCCACTGCTTCTGCCTCCTCTATCTCCTCTTAGGGCCTCCTCTATCTCCTCTTAGGGCCTCCACCTGTCCCTCAACCTCTGCCATCACGAGTCACGTGTTCCAACAGTGCATAGCGAACCTCCACCACCTCCGTACTGCGCAGCCAGGGCTCACCGCAATTAGGCAGTCTTAAAATTGATATGCCTTGATCGCAGTCATACAGCTGAAGAGTTGTGGATAGCTCTCCAGGCTGAGTCTGATCAATGGCGGTCTCCGCTGAACCTGCATCCAGGGAAGGCTGTTTTCGATAACGGTGCGTACCTGGTGGCGGCCCTAAGGCAACCTTACACACGTGCCTCTCTGTTATGATCCGGTGACCCTGGAGCCGCATGAGACTATCTCTGGAGTAGGTGGTACCTGTACTGACCGCAATCCTAATACTGACACCGCAACTAGAAGTAGCTGTGGGATGTACCTATCCAGGCCTAGACACCTCGACACAGCCGGAGAACTAAATACCCCTAAAGATGGAAAAGGGAAATCCTATCTCGCCTCAGAGCAGAGCCCCCAAAGGATAGGCAGCCCCCCACAAATATTAACTGTGAGTTTAAGAGGAAATACGTACACAGGCAGAAAAGACAGAGTTTAGCAAAAGAGGCCCTTCTAGCTAGATAGCAAGGATAGGACAGAGTTCTAAGCGGTCAGTATTAAAACACTAGAAAAATCCACAGCAGAAGATACAATATGCTACATCTAACTAAAGACATAGGATGTATATCAGCATCTCCAGAGAAACCAGCATGACTGAAAAATCCAAACAAGTCAAAGCTGGACAAAAACACAATAGATTGCACTGCACATAAAAGCACACTGCATGCGTGCTACAGAGAACAAAAGCAGGACACTTATCTTAGCCGAAATGACTGCAGGGCAAGTGGAGCCAGACAGAGATGCAATCCCTCCAAGATACAATGGACAACTGGCAAGGATTGATGGATCCTAGAAACTTAAATACCTAATAGAGCTGCAATAAGCAGAAACACCTGCCCGGCCTATAATCCAGAGACCACAGCACTACCACTAACAACCACCGGAGGGAGCCCAAGAGCAGAATTCACAACAACTCTCATGGCTCACGTCCTCAACCTGGTGGAGCAGCTTTTTCTCAGCCACTATCCTGGCCTGGGTGACCTGCTGCAGAAAGAACTTAAGCTGTGTGCTCATTTCACCTGTTCGCACCCCTCTGCTCATCGACCTGCATCGATACAAAGATCTTTGTCCATGCCATTCAACAGGTTGATATGCGATGTGCCAACACAGTGGAATTCCACTCTGTACATGTTGCAGCGACTGTGGCAGCAGCAAAAAGCCCTGACGCAGTATGTCATGTCGTATAACCTGGCCCAACTCAGTACGGAGGTGGCGCATATCACATTTACAGAGTGGGCACAGACTAAGGACCTCTGCCCCCTTCTGCACAGTTTTTAAATGGCTACTAAGATAGTTAGCGCAGACGACGTCATCAGCATCATTATTCCGGTCATTTATAAGCTGGAGCAAACATCAATAGCCTGCGGGAGATGTTGGTCCCAGAAGAAGAGGAAGCAGAGGAAGGGATAACACTGTCTCGAAGTTAAAGACTGTTGTCACACAGGCGGGTGCCAAGAGAGGGTGGATTACTGCGATCGAGGGGGGGTTGGTGATGATAACAGACAAACTGTTATCAAAGGTGCAAGATTCGTGGAACAAATGGAGGAAGAGGTGATGGGTGAGCAACTGTCGGATGAAGAGGATAATCCTCCACTTTCTGTTGTTTGGGGTTGGCAGGAGGGGACGGAGGAAACGAGCCTCATTGTTACCCAGCCACCAACACAGCATGGGCTTGGACTTCATGATAGAGCCCGACATATGGTGCCTTCTTGCTGCACTTTCTGCAACATGATCCCCGTATACTAATGATTAAGAATAATGCCAACGATACACGTTATAAAAATACATTTTGCCAGATGATTCCCACGCTAGAAAGGGACTTGAGAATGCTGGAGTATCAAAACACGCTTTTATACAACCTTAAGAGAGATTTTCCCCAAGATAGCAGCGTAACATCTGCGCTATCGCGATTGTATAACGCGATCTTTAAAGGGCACTAGCATTGGTGCAGTCCATTTAATGCATGTGTTGAACAGACTGCACCAACGCAATGTGAACCCAGCCTTAGGCATCAAGTTCCCGAAGCTGCAAAGGGGGAATCACAAGCCATGTCCTCTGCGGTCTCCCATTCTTCCTCAGCCACAGAGGATCCTGCTCAGCAGAGATGTCAGTTCCAGCGTCTTGCTTGGGCTAATGCTGTGCATCTGGTTGCTGCTGCTGCGGTCCCAGGTCCAGCTACAGCAACCAGAATTATTCAGCGGCGAGCAGACACTCCTTGGACTAAGTCCTGCTTTTTGCCTTCTGAGCATGCCCATGGGACGACGGCTCATTAGTGGTCGGAGGTCATTTGCCCAGGTCCTCAAGCAGCTCAGATTGGTCCTCTAGTAAGGTCCCGGAAGGCTGCGGCTATAAAAGGATCGCACGGCCGCACGCTAGTATAACCCAAAATAGTGGTGTGTGTGGATGCATGTACTGTATGTAACTGGTGCAAGCTCTTAATTATCCACTTCCCTCATGTTGTGTCTGAGTCAGGGTGATTGGAGCAAATACAGCGCCATGTAGTGCATTGCCAGCACTAAGCACGATAACTAGCGTCATTAGTGGCGTTCGCCAGTGCGACGCCATGCGGAATCAGTGCACTTTACTCCCTAGTCAGAGTGGTTAGTGGCGTTCGCCAGTGCAACAGAGCTCGTCATAAGTACACATCGGGTGACTGTTAACCAACGTGTGTCCAGTGCGATACCGCCACTTTGGGTCCGCCATTACCGAGCAGCAGTTAGCATCTCTGCACGTCGGACCCCGGGCTGCGAACGCACCTTATTATTATCCTTATAGTTATTCGGTGCGTTCTGCCAGCCCTAACATTATACTAGCAGCAGGGTCTGGCTAGTAATGACGAACGAGCAGGACTGCAGAGGTACATCCAGCAGCTGGAGGGCAGGTTGGAGACATTCGAGCATACAACCTCAGCTGGGGATTTGACTGCAGTAGCCTTTCAGGCAGCTAGTGAAGCTGCATTCCGTATGTCCGCTGCCATACCTGTTCCGACCTTATCCCGCCTCCTGAAAGGTACTAAGGCGATAACAAGTTGTGTAGGGGATTCATGAACCAGTGTGCGATACACCTTGAGTTACTGGCTGCACGTTTCCCCTCATAGCGGACTAAAGTGGGATATATTATTTCCCTTCTGTCGGACAGGGCGTTGGAGTGGGATACGCCGCTCTGGGAGCGCAACGATCATGTGGTGCAGAGTGCTCCACGGTTTCTGAGCACTCTGAAGCAGTTCTTTATGGGACCGCGAGGCACCCATGATACGGCGCTGCAACTGCTGGCATTGACACAGGGCTCATCCATGGTCAGTCACTTTGCTGTCCACTTCAGGACTTTAGCATCTGCGCTGGAGTGGCTGGATGAAGTCCTCATTCCTGTTTTTTTGGAGGGGGCTGGCTGACCATGTGAAGGACGCTCTGGCCACTAGGGAGATTCTGGCCACATTGGAGGAGTTAATATCAGTCTCTACTCGCATAGACCTTTGTTTCTCTGAGTGAAGGTTGGAGCGAACCCAATGTCGGCAGAGGTTTCCGTTGGCTCCTAACTTCGCCGAGCCTCTGGAATATCCGGTCCAGGCGTCAGAGCTTTAGGAGGCCAGGGAGGTGTCACGAGCGGGTTCTAAGTCCCAGACCGCTAGTGCACTCATGGTCTGCCATGTCTGCCAGCAGTCAGGACATTTTGCCTCCAGATGTCCCCAGCGGTCGGGAAAATGTCCCCGTCTAGTGGCTGTAGGAGGAGACTCTCTAGACACAGCATAATTTTCCTCTAAATTGTCCTTCAAGGGGACACTCAATATTCACCCGTCCACTCACGCGATAGAGGTTTGTGTGGATGCTGGGACAGAGGGCAATTTCATGTCATCTGCCTTCGCCCAACGGTACGCAATACCTCTGTTGATGCTAACTAAGCCAATGACCGTCCGAGTGGTAAATGGGTCGACACTGCCCTCAAAGATCACACACCACACCATCCCAATCACTCTCACCATGTCTCCAGCCCATCAGGAGATAATCTCCCTACTAATCATACCCGAGGGTATAGATGAGGTCTTACTTGGGGTCTCTTGGTTACATCACCATTCCCCCCCCATATTGAGTGGTCCTCTGGGAGAATATTGGGATGGAGTGAGTCTTGTGAGGGTAGATGTCAGAGGGAGTGCATTCAGGTGGCTTCTACAGCAGTGCCCTCAGAGCTATTATCTTTCCTCAAACACTATTGGTCATATGCGGAAATATTCTCCAAGAGAGCTGCGCATACCCTTCCGCTTCACCGCCCCTATGACTGTCCTATTGATCTCTTGCCTGGTGCGGAGCGTCCCCGGTGTCGAGTCTATCCATTATCTCTCTAGGAGACGGAGGCAATGTCTCAGTACATCAAGGAGAATCTGGCAAGAGGATTCATTAGGAAGTCAGTGTCACCTGCAGGGGCGGGGTTCTTCTTTGTGCAGAAGAATGGGGAGTTACATCCATCCATAGACTACAGGGGTCTTAACACTATAACCATCAAAAATAAATACCTTCTGCCTCTAATCTCTGAGCTCTTCAACAGGTTGCGGGGAGTGAGGGTATTTACAAAATTAGATCTGTGGGGCGTTTATAACCTGATACGCATCCGTGAAGGGGACGAGAGGAAAACGGCATTCAACACTAGGGACGGTCACTATGAGTACCTAGAGATGCCTTTCGGGCTCTGTAATGCCCCTGCCGTTTTCCAAGACTTTGTGAATGATATCTTCTGGGATTTGTTATCCACCTCGGTCATAGCTTATCTGGATGACATTCTCATCTACTCTCCAGATATAGACTCCCACAGGAGAGATGTCAGCAAATTCTTCGACCTCCTATGGGTTAACTCCCTCTATGCAAAGCATGAGAAGTGTGTGTTTGAGCAGGAGTCCTTGCCTTTCCTGGACTATATCATCTTGGCCCAGGGATTGGCCATGGATCCTGCCAAACTGAAATCTGTAATGAAGTGGCAAGAACCCCATTCTCTAAAAGCGGTGCAGCGCTTTATGGGGTTCATTAATTACTATCGCCAGTTCATTCCCCACTTCTCAACTTTGGTAGCTCCCTTGGTTGCCCTCACCAAGAAGGGAGCTAACCCCAAATTATGGTCGGATGAGGTCTCCAAGGCCTTTCTCTCTATTAAGTCACACTTCCCTAGTGCTCCCATTTTACATCGCCTTGATGTTGATAAACCATTTATCATGGAGGTGGATGATTCTTCCGTCGGTCCTGGAGCTATCCTCTTTCAGAAGGATGCTCAAGGTCGGAAGCATCCTTGTTTCTTTTTCTCCCAAGACCTTCTCACCGGCGGAGAGGAATTATTCCATCAGGGACAGGGAGCTGCTAGCAATGAAGTTGGCTTTTTCAGAGTGTAGACATCTACTAGAGGGAGAAACAACACGGGCAAATTACTAGCTACCATAACCAAAAACAAACAACCCCACAAACCAGTTATTAAACTAAAGAACCCTGCAACATGCTTACAGGCAACTGGCCGTGAAGAGATAACACAAACTTTTAGTGACTATTATGAGGACATACATAGAGCCTCCCCTGCCAGTCCCCTGCACAATTAACTCCTTTTTGAACCTTATTAACCTTTCATCATTGACTATTGAACAACAAAATGATGCTGGACTCGGGGATCACTGAGGACGAGGTGAGGCAAGCTATATCAGGTACATCTAACGGTAGGACCCTGAGCCCTGATGGTTTCTCTGTGGAATATTACATAAGATTCTCTCCCGACTTGGTACCCATTTTAACTAATCTCTTTAACTAAGCTTTTCTCCAGGGAGCTTTTATCGACCAATTAACAGACTCACGGACAAGTTACCTCCAAGTCTAATAGAGACCATTATTGCCACAATCTTACAGCCCAATCTCATGCCTCAACCACGACTATAAGATCTTGGCGAAGATCCTGGCAAACAGACTGCAGACACTGCTGCCTGGTCTCCTACATGAGGCTCAGAAAGGATTTACCCAGGGACGGAGTAGTGTGGCAAATATAAGCATAGCGGTCACAGCCACGGTCCTGGCCCAAGATGCATCGAGACCGCCTGCAATGCTGATGAGTCTTGATGCTGAAAAGGCCCTTGATAAAGTGGCATGGCCTTTCCTATACAAAGTCTTGGGAATGGGAAATTTTGGTTTAAATTTCCTACAATATGTCCAATACCTTCATACAAATGCTTACACTCGGGTGTCAGTCAATGGATACGATGCGCCAGCAAATGAGCTTTTTCAGGAAGTTAAACAGGGATGCCCTGTCACCCCTCCTATTCAACCTCTCTACAGAACCCATACTGCACCATCTATTGCAGAGCTCTACTTTTGGAGAGCTTACAACAGGTTCTAGAGAACTGAAAGTTGCAGCGTTTGCAGATGATATTCTGCTGGTAGTAACCAACCCCAGAAGGGTCTTACACCCTCTTATACAAGAGTTGGGGGAGGTTGGAGCCTTGTTGGGCTACGATATCAACTGGGATAAAGCAGAGGTGATAATGTTACGCGGCCCCTTCAAATCTTTATGTCAATTTACTAATGGCTCATTAAAATACTTGGGAATACAAGTGACAAAACACCTGGCCACATTATACAAAACCAATATTAAATCATATCTCAAAAACTTAGAATCTACCTTAGTCAAACATTAAGATTTGAACTTGTCGTATCTAGGCAGAGACAACTTCATTAAGATTTTGGAATTCCCACGCCACCTCCACCTCTTCCATACTCTCCCAATTTATCTAGCTCTCAAAGAGTAGAAGCGGATCAACTATCTGTATCGCTTATTTGTCTGGGAGGGATAAAAGCCTTGCATAGCCTTTAAAATACTCCAACAATTGAGGGGGAACGGGGGATAAATTTCCCTGATATTAGACACTATAACCTAGCATCCCTGTTCCAGGTTGTGGTGAACTGGCTAAGGCTTCTTTCACACTAGTGTCGTACTCGGCCTGTCGCAGAGCGTCGGGCCGACGTACCGACGCTAGCAGTGAATGCGCCGCACAACGGGAGCAGCGGATGCTGTTTTTCCACGCATCCGCTGCCCCATTGTGAGGTGCGGGGAGGTGGGGGCGGAGTTCTGGCCGCGCATGCGCGGTCGGAAATGGCGGACCGTCGGCGGCAAAAAACGTTACATGGAACGTTTTTTGCAGCCGATGGTCCGCCACAACACGACGCAACCGTCGCACGACGGTTGCGAAGTGTGGCAATGCGTCGCAAATGCGTCACTAATGTTAG
Organism: Ranitomeya variabilis; assembly: GCF_051348905.1. NCBI lineage: Eukaryota > Metazoa > Chordata > Amphibia > Anura > Dendrobatidae > Ranitomeya > Ranitomeya variabilis. The sequence continues at coordinate 538,496,570 of NC_135236.1, forward strand.
TCAATGGTGAAAAAACGCATCCTGCAAGCACTTTTGCAGGATGCGTTTTTTTCGCCCAAACGACGCATTGCGACGTATTGCAAAAAAAACTAGTGTGAAAGTACCCTTAGAGGGATATCTTATTACGCCCGATATGACCTGGAATGTTGTCTTACGCCTGGACTGGCTCTCCCTGCCCTCCTACATCTTCCCTTATACTGAATTTCCGACTGAGGTACGAGTTAACCCACTTTTAATGTCTACATGGAGGGCATGTCAGAAGTTAAGTTGACACTTCCAGCCCTCTCCCTGGGTCTCTTCATCCACTCGTTGGTAATCCCCACTTTCAGGATGGGCACTCTCACCCTGTCTTCTACCAGTGGTACTCCCAAGGTATAACATCTATTATATACTTAGTCCACCCTGAGGAACGACAGATATACTGAATAGAGGAGTTTAAATGTAAATATCCCACCGCCATATTCCCCCCAATCCTTGCATGGTAAACGCTATGTAACAAAAGTACTAACACATCTTTCTGAACATGAATGAAGACTAAACGTACTTAGATGGGTTACTGAATCTAATTCTTCACGTGGCCAAATAGCCACTAACTACAAATTCATCCACGCAGCCCTGGATTATGAAAAATTTCAATTTCCGCTAAAAAATGGCAGATCAAAGACCTCAGCCTGTCCTGCAACACCATTCTGAAAGATCTAGGCCAAGCCTATAAATTCCTCCCTTCAGCCAGTTTCCTAGAAATGAAACGGAAAACCTTACATGCCTCCTACCTAACTCTGCAAAGGGGTCATAGAATAGGGCTATACACAACTTCCAAAGTTGTGGCCCCTCGCGTTCATTATGCCCTGTGTGGCCCCTCGCGTTCATTATGCCCTGTGTGGCCCCTCGCGTTCATTATACCGTGTGGCCCCTCGTGTTTGTTATGCCCTGTGTGGCCCCTCGCGTTCGTTATGCGCTGTGTGGCCCCTTGTATTCCTTCTGCACCAGCATTGACCCCTTTATGGGAGATGAAGGGTTAGGACAGGACTTCTCAAGTGTGCACTATCAGTGTGGCGGCTGCAGACACCGTGGCTGTGCACAAGCAAGTCCACGACTCATAATTATGCCTGTGCGTGAATTTTTCCTAATGGTGCTGGCCTTGCTTGCCAGATATGCTAGCTTCCCATATGACCAAAAGGGTTTGCACCGAAAACTGGCGCACACAGCTTATTTGTCCGTTATAGTGGACACTCGTGAAGAAATGGGGACAAGTTTTAGTAACTCTGTTACTATTTAGCGCTCGGTGAGGGTTATATAGGAGCGGTGCTACAAAATCCTAAAAAAGAATGCTAGGAAAACATGTCACATCTATTTTTATGTGAGGCCCACTCAGCTGTTCATATGAGCAGGTTTTTGATGGATTTATTTAAAATTTTACCAAAGGCGAGATATATTCACAAACATCAAATACTCTGTGGTCTGCACTTACATCAGAAGTAGTCGCCAAAGCAGCAGAACCGCTTGGACCTGCGATTGGCTGACCTGGGCAACCACTTTAATGCCGTGTTCACAAAGGGCAGAAATGCTGAATTTTTCCACCGATTTGTATTTGTGCAGAAAATAAGCATTTGAGTTCATGCAAAATTAGTGGGATTTTGTGCCCACTGTGCACTTAAAGACATTTTTGGTAAATTTTTTTTTTTTTTTTGCGTTTCTTTTTTTTTTACGTGTAGCTACTATGTTGAGCCAGGAAAAACACTTGTGAAAAGAGTAGTGTTTTAGGTGCAGAATTTCAGTGATTCTGTACTAAGAAAACATAGTAAAAATGAAACTGACCTACCTGCACCAAAAGCACATAAAAAGAGGCCAATTGCAATATTTATAGCAAAATTTCTTTGAACAGATTAGAAAAAAAAGCTGTGTTTTTATATGCAGCAACATGGCCTAAAAGGTTTAGAAAAACTGATGAGAAAAAAAAAGGCACCCCTCTTATTTGATAATGATCCTGACATATTAAAAGGCTGCAAAATAACCCGTGATGAAAAGAAATACAGCGTTTGCTGAAGTTGTGTTCACATAAAATACTCTTTGGATTTGCTTCAAAAGCCTCTGTGTGTACATAGCCAACAATGTATAGTCTGAGAGTCCTGAATATCTGTTCCATACATAAATGGAACAGCCCTTAAAACCTGTTTTAGTGATTACATCAGCGCCTCTCTCCAGAAGGAAAATATGCAGTGGAAATACACTGCCAGCTGCTGGAGACTTATGTAGGGTCCTGCACTGTACTGTAATAATATAAGAGACTTATTGCCTCTTTTCTTTGATCTATTCAACAGCTTTGCTCACACTGATTTTTTCAAGGAGTTTTTAGACCATAAACAGAGTTGAAACTCTCCAAATTCTCCTCTAAAACTCCTCAAAAACTTGGAATTTTCGGTCCAAAAATCAGCACGAAGACTTCAGTGTAGACATGTTCCTGATATTTTCCTTGCAGAATTGAAGCAGTTGCAACATGTCGAGCCTTTCAGCCTTTCTGCAGCAATTTTCACCAGTTCCAATGCAAGAAAATGCATAAGACATGTAGCAAAAACACGTTTTACTCTACTTTTTTTTGAGAAAAGACACATTTTTTGGTACAGAAATTTCTGCACAACATGAGGTTTCACATATATAAAAGCTAAACATTTAAGAAAAATGTTGTTGTCCTTTCGTGCCTTTCCATGAGTCCTTGCTCTAGGATGCTGCACGGTACAGCTTTTTTTCTTGGGTCTCCCCTTTTTAATATGGGCTCCAGCGCTGAGCTCTCATCTTCTCCGGCACATGTCAGCTGATTTCATGAACTGTCATGTGCCTCTAACAGCCACGAGTGGAATCAATCGCGGTCTGCCCTCGGCTGTTAACATTTTAAGTGCCACTACTGTAAAAGGGGTAAAAAAAAAACCTCAGTGTGTAAATGCCTGTAAAACAATATTTTTATTGAAACAAAAACAAACTGATTCAAACAACTATTTTCTTCAATCTATCAATATATAAAAAGTATTAATCGGATCGGTAAATGGCTTAATGAGAAAAAAATCAAAGGGCCAGAATTACGTTTTTTTGATCGCTACAACATTTCATTAAAATGGAATAATGGGTGATCAAAACATCGTATCTACCCCAAAATTGTATCAATAGAAACATTAGCTCGGCACGCTAAAAAATAAGCTCTCACCCAGCCCCAGATCCCGAAAAATGGAGATATGCTACTCATCTCAGATAATGACACAATTTTTTTTTTCTTTTTAATGAACGTTGGAATTTTTTTTCACCACTTAAATAAAAAAAGAACCTATACAGGTTTGGAATCTACAAACTTGTAGTGACATGGAGAATCATAATGGCAGGTCAGTATTAGCATTTGTTCAATATGGTGAAAAAAAAGAAAACAATTATGGAATTGCACTTTTTTTGCAATTTCACCACACTTCGTTTTTTTTTTTCCACTTTCCAGTACATTATATGGTAAAATCAATGGTGTCATTCAAAAGTACAACTCGTCCTGCAAAAAACAAGCCCTCAAACGGCCATATTGATGGAAGTAAAAAAACAAACAGAAAATACCCCAGAGGTGTGGGGGGGGTAATGTGGTTAAGATTAATATTTTTATATACACATCACACGTATAACACCATATGCTCATCGTAATCTAATAGCTATAATCTCTCTTCCCCTCTTTTTTTCGTCCTGCATTGCATGATCTACATACTGGCATCATTTATTCGTGTGACCGTTGACATCACTGGCTACAATACCAATTGGCTGGGTGGAACGCAGATTCGCACTGCGTCCTGGGTGTGTCCCCCGCTCACTCTCTATTCCCTCGGTACGTGGGGGGCTGGTGGCAATATACTGTGACCTCCTGTGCCAGCCTGCGTTAAGCCACACCCCACACCTATTCCTAGCGGTCTGTCTTTATTTTTAGGTGAACTGAACCCGTGAGCACTGCTTCTTAGGTGCACGGGTAGGTTCCCACACCTTGAGCTATAACAAAACCCGGCACTCAACTTCAATGTAGGTGGCTGGAAAATGTATTATGTAGTACCAACAAAAACGTTTCGGTCCATCTGACCTTCCTCAGTTACGAGTTATGGAGTGTGTAGAAGTAGATCTGTGTCTCCGGCACACAGAGCGACTAGCGGTGGACGCCGCGTCTGACTCCGGACACGAGACAGCTTCTAGCTCATTCCAGCAGCTGGGCTCTGGCATACAAGTGATTCCAACAGGGTTCTATTGGCAAAAAGATCTACTTCTACACACTCCATAACTCGTAACTGAGGAAGGTCACATGGACCGAAACGTTTTTGTTGGTACTACATAATAAATGTTCCAGCCACCTACATTGAAGTTGAGTGCCGGGTTTTGTTATACTTATGTCTTTATTTTTAAACCTCCCTTTCTCTGGATGACACCACCCCCCTGACTAAGGCAGACGACAAAACGTATGTCTGGGTGGGCGCATCCTCGTGACAATTCCTAATAGCAAGACACAAGCAGCAGCAGCAGCAGCAGCATCCACACTCGCTGCCAACTACACAGCAACTGGCGCGAAAACCACTGCGACATCCGGTCTCATCTCCTTGGCTGTGGGCGGGGCGAGTCTGTGTAGACGCTGATTGGCGGATTCCTCTAGCACTACTGCGCATATGTGAAAGTCTCTGAGCGAGCGGTAACCCGGATGTGAATCGTAGGGTTTGACACGTAGTAACGGGAGACTGGAGTGTGCTGCGGCAATAGCGGCCGGGGAGGTGAGTGCGCCTGGCTAGCGGGCGGCTGTGTGTGCGGCGTGTAGCCTCTTCTGTCGCTGTGCGTGCGGTGTGTAGCCTCTTCTGTCGCTGTGCGCTCAGTCAGCTGTGTATTGTAGACCAGTAGCCTAGCTACTGGGGGGGCAGAGGGGGCCTTCGCCCCGGGCCCTGTCACATGAAGGGGCCCACCGGGAGCCGACACTGCCACTTCCGTGCTGAGGCACAATACAGCTCATGAGGAGAGCAGCATAATGTCTGCTCTCCTGCCTGAAGGAGCTTCTGCACGCTGGCCGGACAGTGGCCAGTTGCACATCTCCCTCCTGCACTGTATTGTGCTGGCCGACCTCAGGGGCTTCTCCCAGGCTGCAGGTTTCTTCCCTCAGTGTGCATACTGGGACTGGCTCAGGGCAGGCATGCTGGGTCCTAGTGCCCACCTGCATTTCACTCAGATACTTCCTCGTCCTGCTGCAAACTTCATTGGTAAGTGGCGATAAAATGCATTAGGGTACCGTCACACAGTACAATTTTGATCGCTACAACGGCACGATTCGTGACGTTCCAGCGATGCATTTACGATATCGCTGTGTCTGACACGCTACTGCGATCCGGATCCCCGCTGAGAATCGTACGTCGTAGCAGATCGTTTGAAACTTTCTTTCGTCGTCTAGTGTCCCGCTGTGGCGGCATGATTGCATTGTGTGACACAGGTTGTATACGATGTGCGCACAGTAACCAATGGCTTCTACATCGCAAATACGTCATGAAATTATCGCTCCAGCGCCGTGTATTGCAACGTGTGACCGCAGTATACGACGCTGGAGCGATACTTATACGACGCTGTAACGTCACGAATCGTGCCGTCGTAGCGATGAAAATGGCACTGTGTGACGGTACCCTTAGATTGATAGGCATGTCATAGTCACTGGGGGGTAAATGTGAGAGAATGGGGTTATTGTGGGGGGAGGGAGACAGGGCACTGGGGGCTGAATGTGAGAAGATAAGGGTATTGTGAGGCCTGAGGTGGGTGAGGGGCGATGGCACTGGGGGCTGATTATTATACGGTTTTGTTAAGAGATTATATGCACTCCATCACATGTAATAGTTGTTCTCTGGGATGGGGAGGTAGGGGGCTTATTATACTATCCAGCTGGGTAAGCCATGAGCTGCATCACATTTAAAGCACCACTCCAGCTTTTTTTTCACCGCTGGAGTGGCGCTTTAAGGGTATGTGCACACGTTGTGGATTTGGTTGCAGATTCACAGCTGTTTTCCACCCGGTATACAGTACCATGTAAACCTATGGAAAACCAAATCCGCAGTGCACATGCTGCGGAAAATACCGTGTGGAAACGCTGCTTTGTATTTTCTGCAGCATGTCAATTCTTTGTGCGGATTCTGCAGCGGTTTACACCTGCTCCTCAATAGGCATCCACAGGTGTAAAACCACAGGTGGAATCCGCACAAAAAACGCTGGAAATCCGCAAGTAACGCAGTGCGTTTTACCTGCGGATTTTTCAAAGTCTGCACAGAAAAATCCGCACACGAATCCGCAACGTGTTCACATAGCCTCAATCCAAGACCAACTGTCTCATACTCAGCTTCTGGCGTTTTAATCTGTTTTTGCCACCGCACCGCTTGGGTCCATCTCCTGCAGTTTGTGACTTGTCCGCTACTCCAGTGTTTGATGGAGCGGTGCGGAGGTCACTAATCAGTGTGAGTCTATAAGAGCCTCTTTCTGGCCTTGTTCTGGCCTCTTCCTGGCCCTCATAGACTTACATTGAGCACTTTTGACGCAGCTTCTAACTTCTGGCCAATCAGAAGCTGTGCTCACAAGATGGAGCCTCGGGACTGGAGCTGTGCCAAAAAAAAAAATAACGGTGAATACAGCGGAGGATGAGTATATGACCGGGGCAGGGAGGGGACTTGTGCTTAAAGCACCACTCCAGCAGTGAAAAAACCCTGATAGTGGTGCTTTAATAATTTTAATAATTTAAAAATAAGCAAACTGCCAAATCATGACACAGAGCGCCTGCTGCATGAGCCCCCCAATATCGCTGGCGTTATCAGGCAGTCATGCGACCACATGTTTACTATGTGCTTGTGTCGACTAGAAAGGTTTGGTTTCTTTCAATAGAAGAGAATTGAGAGAAGCCGAAAGAGTCCCTTGACCGCCTGCTGACATCAGCAATGCTGGGGCCATTGTTACTGTACATGGGGGGACTCGGGACATAATTAAAGTGGGCACTTAAGAAGCATTATTATTTATAGGGGCATCAGTGCGGATCTACTGGGTGGTAGAGGCTGCTGAGCCGGCTGTCTGTCGCAGTAAGGGTATGAGCACACTTTGCGGATTTGGCTGCGGATCTGCAGCAGTTTTCCATGCGTTAGGCTACGTTCACATTTGCGGCCAGCGCCGCAGCGTCGGGCGCCGCAGCGGCGCCGCATGCGTCATGCGCCCCTATATTTAACATGGGGGCGCATGGACATGCGGCGCACTTGCGTTTTGCGCCGCATGCGTCGCTGCGGCGCCCGCGTCGGGGCGCAGAGGACGCAGCAAGTTGCATTTTTGCTGCGTCCAAATTCAATGAAAAAAAAACGACGCATGCGGCGCAAAATGCAGCGTTGTGCATGCGTTTTGCTGCGTTTTTGTTTGCGTTGTGCGCTGCGGCGCCGACGCTGCGGCGCACAACGCAAATGTGAACGTAGCCTTATACAGTAGCATGTTAACCTATGGAAAACCAAATCCGCAGTGCACATGCTGCGGAAAATACAGCGCGGAAACACAGCAGTTTAATTTCCGCAGCATGTCAATTCTTTGTGCGCATTCCGCAGCGTTTTACACCTGCTCCTTATTAGGAATCCGCAGGTGTAAAAACGCAGATGAAATGCCCTGTGTGGCCCCTCGCGTTCGTTATGCCCTGTGTGGCCCCTCGCGTTCGTTATGCCCTGTGTGGCCCCTCGCGTTCGTTATGCCCTGTGTGGCCCCTCGCGTTCGTTATGCCCTGTGTGGCCCCTCGCGTTCGTTATGCCCTGTGCGGCCCCTCGCGTTCGTTATGCCCTGTGTGGCCCCTCGTATAACACCTCTATAAATGCCAGAGTTCCTGAAGTAAAATAAAAGCTTTTTCTCCCCTCAAATACTGTCTGTACGGCTCGTGTGACATGTCCCATGAACGCTGCTCATTAATATTCTTTCAGAGCTGATATCAACCCTGACAATATAGTACAGGCAAGCAACCGATTGGCTGCAGCGCTTATGTGACATAATGGTACAAGAGATGAATATGAGTTTATTCTTTCACAGGTCATTTAAAAAGCCTGTAAATAGCTCTCAAGTTGTTTTGGCCCCAAACAACCTCTTCTATATAGCCCTAGTAGAGCACACATGGTGTCCTGATGTGGTGGTCAAATTATCTAGGTTCCTATTAATAAAAATAGCCACCATGAAACAAGCAAGGAATTTTCAGCATTTATCTTCAAATGGTAGGAATTAGTGTTGAGCCAGCATGATCAGATAAGGTGTTATCCCAGCATGCTCAAGTGCTAATAGAGTATATTCGACATGCTCAGATAGAATTTTCAAATTGCCGTGGCTAGATGTCTTGCAGCTGTACGACAGCCACAACACATGCAGGGATTGCCTAACAAACGAGACATGCAGCCACAGCGACTCAAAAATAGTGTTAGAGCATGCCGAAGATAATTTAATAGCACTCGATCATGCTCATATAACAACTTCGCTCATCACTAGTAACTTTAATTGGAGTTTCAACATGTATAAAACATTACTTATTGATCTATACAGAGACGTTTCTGAAGTGTTCTGTTTTTTTCTTTGCACCAGAGAACCATTTGTGTTGTTACACATCTCAGGACTATAAGAGTATGTTTCCACGGTCAGTATTTGCAGCGCTTTAGACGCAGCACATGTCCGCTCCATGTACGCGCGGAATTTTGTACGCGCGGTGATTCCGCATGTGTTCATTGAACTATGCGTAATCACTGCGTCCTATACATCGGATGGTGATATTTATCTTCTGGAGACTGAGCGTCTCCGCGAGATAAATAGATATGCTGTGGTCTAGAAAGACACGCCGCATGTCTGGTTGCTGCACGCATAGTGGAGATGGGATTTCATAAAATCCCATCCACTATGCTGTAACATCTGTACGTAGCGTCCAATCCGCAGCGTTTACTGACCGTGGAAGCATACCCTAAAGACACTGCAAAGCTGCTGCAAACTCCTTGTTTCTTTGTTGTTTCAAAAGGTGTTGTCCAGTCACATATTTAATTCCTTTCCTTGTGTTTCAGAGCTGCTGCCATGTCAAACTTTGATAACTTCAATCAAGACTTCTACCAAACAAGCTATAGTATTGATGATCACTCTCAGGGTTACAACTACAATGGACAAAGTGGAGCACAGTATGACAAGTGAGAAGCTTTTCTATAATATTTCTTGTCAATAGAAATCTCATTGACATATATGGATATATTTGTAGTCTGCTGTGAAAATCTGCTGACTCTGGCGATTCCTTTTACATGTCCTCTGCTCGATACCAATTTAACCCCTTTCTGACATTAGACGTACTATCCCGTCGAGGTGGGGTGGGCCCGTATGACCACCGACAGGATAGTATGTCATATGCGATTGGCCGAGCTCACGGGGGGAGCGCAGCCGATCGCAGCTGGGTGTCAGCTGACTATCGCAGCTGACATCCGGCACTATGTGCCAGGAGCGGTCACGGGCCGCCCCCGGCACATTAACCCCCGGGACACTGCGACCAAACATGATCGCAGTGTTCCGGCGGTAGAGGGAAGCATCGCGCAGGGAGGGGGCTCCCTGCGTGCTTCCCTGAGACCCCCGGATCAACGCAATGTGATCGCGTTGCTCCGAGGGTCTCTTACCACCTCCTCGCTGCAGCAGGCCTGGATCCAAAATGGCCGCGGCATCCGGGTCCTGCAGGGAGGTGGCTTCACAGCGCCTGCTCAGAGCAGGCGCCGGGAAGCCTCCTGGGACTGTGCACGTCAGATCGCCGATCTAACACAGTGCACAGCAAAGTGTCAGATCAGCGATCTTGCACTATAACATGATGTGCCCCCTGGGGCAATGTTGTAGTGTAGAGAAAAAAATTTCTTTCTCGCTTCATTGGGGGACACAGGTAACCATGGGTGTATGCTGCTGTCACTAGGAGGCTGACACTATGCAAATAAAGAAGAAGTAACTCCTCCCCGGCAGTATACACCCTCCGACAGGCACCAGGCAACTCAGTTTTTGCTTAGTGTCTGTAGGAGGCGGACCTGGATCTAACACCAGATCCGCATTTCTTTTACAGGGATTTGTTGTGTGTTTTTAATCATTTCCCCTTTCTTTTTCAGATACTTTCTTCAGGGTAACAGGGTGCAGTTTTTCTCACCCTGTTTTCCCCACTTTGAGCGACCGAGAGAGCAGTGTGGTATCACCCACATCGCACCCTCTCGGACCCGCTGGGCAGGACTTTGTCCCCTGTCACCCATTCGGGTGTTCAGGGTGACCCTTTCTTCGGTGGCCAGTCCTGCCCGTTTCCCCTCCTCATCCCTCTCCTCGGAGCGGGCTGAGAGGAAGACGGCGGTCACATCCAGTGACCCTCTCCCCCTGTTCAGGGGTCGACGCCGTCTTCTGCGCCGGAGAGTCGTGGCGCGGGAAGGAGGACTACTTCCAGGACCCTCTATCTACCAGGGATCCTGATGATTCCTCATCTGCAGGTAGGGAATCTTCAATCAACAAAATCCCCCCCCCCCCCCCCCCCCCCCCCACCAATACTCTGCCCAGCGGCGATCTCCTCTTACCATAGGGGAGCATCTGACAGGGAAGTGGGCTGCATATTCGGGCGTTGAGACCACGTAGGAATGGGAGCAGGAAGGCTGGCATCTTTTCCCCCTCCTTATTCAAACTTGCAGGCTCGTTCGCCCGCCATTTCTCTCTGCCTCATGTTTTTGCTTTCTTAGCGCTTGAGCGCCCTCTGGTGGTGGCCGGAATTAGTGCGGCCGGGATGTGCAGCGTCTCCCTGCTTTTCCCTTTCTTGCCGCTTGAGCGCCCTCTTGTGGCGGTCGACGGTATAGCGGCCGGATTGCTTTCAGTTTTACAGGGGGCGTTCCTTTCTTTCTCCCCTTCGGTCCTGTGCACGCCCACAGCGTCGCACTTTCTCCGCGCTCTTTTCTCCTGCTTCCTGCTCCCTGTCAGCGTGTCAGCGTCTGCTCATCGCGTGGGACACAGGATTTCTCGGGGGAACACAGGCACCTGCGGTTACCGCTGTCTTTCACCAGGCTCAGCGCTACCTCCTACTCCACCTGGCAGTATTCTCTGGGGACAAGGTAATATTCACCTATGTCCGACCCCACCCCGGTCTTTGCCCCTACGGCCATCCATTACGCCTGCGCTCACTGTAAGAAAAAGTGGGTTTCAGGTCAGCCTTCTCCTTTCTGCCCGTCCTGCGTTCCTCCCACCATGTCAGCTCCCCTGGAAGCTTCAGGGTCCCGGGATGAGTGCACCCCCCCTCCCCCGGAGTGGGCTGTTGCTATGTCTCAATCTGTGTCCGACCTGACTAAGGTTTCTCAGTCCCTGGTCCAGGCACTTGAACGCATCCCGCTTCTCTCTAATGCCACCAGTGCCACGAACGCCTCTCACGGCGATTCGCCCGCACCTGTCCTAGACTCTCACAGAGGCAGACCGGACAAAAGAGACAGAAAACGGACCTTATCTAGATCCTTCTCCAGTTCACCGGACCACATCGGGATTCCCCTATCTGCCCGTTCCCCTTCCTCACAGGCGGACCTCGGGTCTGACGTAACTTCTCAGTCGGAATCTGACTCGGATGCAGATCAGACTTCCGGAACACAAGACATGGTTGATAGCCTTATTTCAGCTATCGTTCAGACGCTTGATCTTAAGGAGGATGAGGCAAGCTCTCAGGACGTCTCCGTTGCTTTTAAACGGATTAAACGTCCCTCTAGGGTTTTCCCTAATCACAAGGAGTTTGACAACACTACCGCCACTCACTGGGAAAACCCTGGCAAGCGTTTCCCAGGCAGGAAACTGCTTGATGTGTTATACCCTTTTCACTCCGACCTGGTCTCCAAGTGGTCCGAGTCTCCTAAGGTCGACCCGCCTGTGTCCAGGCTATCCTCACAGACAGTTCTGTCTATTCCGGACGCGGCTTCCCTTAAGGACCCCTCGGACAGACAAATCGAGGCGCTAGCAAAATCAGCATTTGAGGCCTCCGGAGCCTCCCTTTGCCCTATTTTCGCCTCATCATGGGTAGCCAAGGCTGTATCAGCCTGGGCCAAGACCCTGCGCAGGGGCATTTCGGCCTCTGCTCCTGCTGAAGAACTGTCTGAATTAGCGGATCAGATTTCACTGGCAGGAAAATACCTGATGAATGCCTCCCTTGATGCAGCGGCCTGCTCTACCAGGGCTAATGGCAACATTGTCGCCATTCGCCGGATTCTTTGGTTAAAGGCGTGGAACGCTGATCCCGCATCTAAGAAATCGCTCACTGGTCTGCCCTTCCAGGGCTCCAGACTCTTCGGCTCGCAGCTAGATCAAATGATCTCGGACGCTACTGGCGGTAAGAGTACCTCCTTACCCCAGTCCAAGCCTAAACGTCTCTTCAACAGGAGGGGTCCCCAGTCCTTTCGTCCCTTTCGGTCTTTTGCCTCTTCGGGAAACCCCGTCCAGGACCGTTCCTCCTCACAAGGGGACCGTAGAAAACCTTCTTTCAGGCCTCCGCCACGCTGGAGAGCCAAGAGCCACCCCGCAAAACCATCGGGATCTCGGGGCCGCAGGTTTTCTAATAAATGACGGGTCGCCCCCACCTGGAACTCCTTCCAGGGTGGGAGGCCGCCTTCTTCTATTCTCAGAGGTTTGGCTTTCAGTAGTCGACGACGCCTGGGTCAGGGAGATCGTCACGTCAGGCTACAAAATAGAGTTTTCTTCGCCCCCAGGAAGACGTTTCATGCTCTCTCGTCCTCCCAAACAGCCCTCTCATCTTCCAGGGCTTCTCCAGGCCGTCGATTCGCTCCTCGCCTCGGGAGTCGTAGTGCCGGTGCCTTTTCGCCAGCGGTTTTCCGGGTTTTATTCAAACCTGTTCGTGGTTCCAAAAAAGGACGGCTCTCTCCGTCCGATTCTGGATCTCAAACGATTGAACCGCCACCTTCGGATTCAACACTTCAAAATGGAATCTCTGCGCTCGGTGATCGCGTCCATGGAGCCGGGAGAGTTTCTGTGCTCAGTGGACATTCGGGATGCGTACCTTCACATTCCTATTTGCGTGCAGCATCAGAGGTTCCTCCGATTCGCGATCAGGGAGCATCATTACCAGTTCACTGCCCTCCCCTTCGGGCTGGCATCTGCTCCCAGGGTCTTTACGAAGGTCATGGCAGCTGTCATGGCCATCCTGCGTTCAAAAGGGATTCTGGTAATCCCATACCTCGACGATCTATTGTTCAAGGGCTCATCCCAGGGGGATTGCAGCCAGAGCCTCCATCTTACTCTGGACACCTTAGTTCGCCTAGGCTGGTTGATCAACTACCAGAAGTCTTCCTTGATTCCAACCCAGCGGCTGGAGTTCCTAGGCATGGAATTCGATACCTTTCGGGCTCAGGTCTTCCTTCCCAAGGAGAAGTTTCTTTCTCTTCGTCGGGGTGTCAGAGCGCTAAAGGGTCCGAGTCCTCTGTCCCTTCGTCTAGCCATGAGAGTTCTGGGGAGAATGGTCGCTTCTATGGAAGCGGTCCCCTATGCTCAGTTCCACTCTCGTCCCCTCCAGCTGGCTCTTCTGTCTGCCTGGGACAGGAACCCGCTTTCCCTGGACCGTCCGTTTCGCCTCTCCCCCAGGACGAGACAGTCTCTCTCTTGGTGGACGCTGTCCACCTCCGTTCTGCGCGGGAGGTCATTTTTACCCCCCCCACTGGCAGGTGATTACCACCGACGCCAGTCTCCAAGGTTGGGGAGCGGTCTTTCTCCACCTCACAGCCCAGGGCCGCTGGACTGCTCGAGAGGCGTGCCTCTCGATCAACCTCTTGGAAATCAGAGCCATCTTCCTAGCCCTCATCCGCTGGGAGTCCCTCCTTTCGGGAAAGCCGGTCCGCATTCAGTCGGACAACGCCACGGCCGTGGCATACATAAATCACCAAGGGGGGACTCGCAGCAGTCAAGTCATGGCGGAAGTAGCAAAAATTTTCCGCTGGGCGGAGGGTCATGTTCCCTCTCTGTCAGCCGTCCACATCCCAGGGGTGGACAATTGGGAGGCCGACTTTCTAAGTCGCCAGGGCATCGTGGCGGGCGAGTGGTCTCTTCTTCCAGCAATCTTCAGCCAGATTTGCCAGCGGTGGGGCGTTCCAGACGTCGACTTGATGGCCTCCCGGGCAAACCACAAAGTTCCCCAGTACGTCGCCAGGTCTCGGGACCCGATGGCCGTCGGATGCGACGCTCTCGTGATCTCTTGGGCCCAGTTCCGGATGCCCTATCTGTTCCCGCCTCTCCCTCTGATCCCAAGGGTCGTAAAGAAGATCAAGTCGGAAGGGGTCCCCGTACTCTTGGTAGCTCCAGATTGGCCTCGCAGAGCCTGGTACGCAGAGCTGATAAACATGTTATCGGATGTTCCGTGGAGACTTCCGGATCTTCCGGACCTTCTTTCACAGGGGCCTCTCTCCCACCCGAATTCTCGGTCGCTGAATTTAACGGTATGGCAGTTGAGGCCGCGGTCCTGAAGAACGCGGGTTTTTCTCATAGCGTCATCCAGACTATGATAAGAGCGAGGAAACCGGCCTCATCGCGTGTCTACCACAGATGTTGGAAGGCCTTTTTCCGGTGGTGTCAGGATAACAATCTGTTTCCTATGACCTTTTCCCTTCCTTCCCTTCTCAGCTTTCTTCAAACGGGCCTAGATTCGGGTCTTTCCCTTAGCACTTTGAAGGGTCAGATCTCCGCTCTATCAATTCTTTTTCAAAGAGACCTGGCTTCCCTGCCTCAGGTGAGGACCGTCATCCAGGGGGTCGCTCATATAGCTCCCCCTTACCGGTCTCCTGTTGAGCCTTGGGATCTCAACCTTGTCTTAGATGCCCTGCAGCGGCCGCCCTTTGAACCGCCTCAGGATGTTTCCTTCTCGCTTCTATCCTGGAAGGTAGCCTTTTTGATCGCCATCACCTCCATTAGAAGGGTTTCAGAGCTGGCGGCTTTATCCTGTCGTTCTCCCTTTCTGGTCCTGCATCAAGACAAGGTGGTTCTTCGTCCGGTTCCTTCCTTCTTACCGAAAGTTGTCTCATCTTTTCATATCAACGAGGACATTGTCCTCCCGTCCTTTTGCCCTTCCCCGGTTCATCCATTGGAGAAATCCCTTCACAAGCTGGATGTGGTCAGGGCTATCCGGATTTACATTGCCAGAACTGCCTCTTTTCGTCAGGCCGATCCTCTGTTCGTCGTCTCGGATGGGCGTCGAAAGGGTCTTCCGGCCTCCAAGTCCACGATTGCTCGTTGGACTCGTTCGGCGGTTTTGGAGGCATACCGCGTCCAAGACAAACAGCCTCCTTCGGGGGTGAAGGCTCACTCTACCCGGGCAGTGGGAGCTTCCTGGGCAGTTCGTCACCAAGCTTCGGCCTCGCAGGTTTGCAAGGCCGCTACGTGGTCTTCCATGCACACCTTTGTCAAATTCTACGGGGTGCATACTCAGGCTTCCGCGGACGCGAGCCTGGGTAGGAGGATACTGCAGGCGGCGGTTTCTCACCGGCCAACCTGACTCCTCTTTTTCTGCAGAATACCCGCCCTAGGGACTGCTTTGGGACGTCCCATGGTTACCTGTGTCCCCCAATGAAGCGAGAAAGAAAGAGGGATTTTTGGTTCTTACCGTAAAATCTTTCTTGGAGCCTTCATTGGGGGACACAGCACCCTCCCTTGAAGTTGTACCGTGTTGGCTAACGTGCCGTTGTTGTGGGTTGGTACATAGGTTGAGTTTTATATTGCCTGTTCCTACTACTGCTTTTGCACCAACTGAGTTGCCTGGTGCCTGTCGGAGGGTGTATACTGCCGGGGAGGAGTTACTTCTTCTTTATTTGCATAGTGTCAGCCTCCTAGTGACAGCAGCATACACCCATGGTTACCTGTGTCCCCCAATGAAGGCTCCAAGAAAGAGATTTTACGGTAAGAACCAAAAATCCCTCTATTCACATGTGTAAAAAAAAAAAAAAAAAAAAAAAAAAAAAATGATTCTTATAAATACATTTCTTTATCTAAATAATAAAAAAACAATAAAAGTACACACATTTAGTATCGCCGCGTCCGTAACGACCCGACCTATAAAACTGTCCCACTACTTAACCCCTTCAGTGAACACCGTTTTAAAAAAAAAAGAAAGAGGCAAAAAATAACGCTTTATCATACCGCCAAACAAAAAGTGGAATAACACGCTATCAAAAAGACGGATATAAATAACCATGGTACCGCTGAAAACGTCATCTTGTCCCGCAAAAAACGAGCCACCATACAGCGTCATCAAAGAAAAAATAAAAAAGTTATAGTCCTCAGAATAAAGCGATGAAAAAATAATTATTTTTCTATAAAATAGTTTTTATCGTATAAAAGCGCCAAAACATAAAAAAATGATATAAATGAGGTATTGCTGTAATCGTACTGACCCGAAGAATAAAACTGCTTTATCCATTTTACCAAACACGGAACGGTATAAACGCCTCCCCCCAAAAGAAATTCATGAATAGCTGGTTTTTGGTCATTCTGCCTCACAAAAATCAGAATAAAAAGCGATCAAAAAATGTCACGTGGCTGAAAATGTCACCAATAAAAACGTCAACTCGTCCCGCAAAAAACAAGACCTCACATGACTCTGTGGACCAAAATATGGAAAAATTATAGCTCTCAAAATGTGGTAACACAAAAAATATTTTTTGCAATAAAAACAGTCTTTCAGTGTGTGACGGCTGCCAATCATAAAAATCCGCTAAAAAACCCTCTACAAAAGTAAATCAAACCCATCTTCATCACCCCCTTAGTTAGCGAAAAATTAAAAAAATGTATTTATTTCCATTTTCCCATTAGGGCAAGGGTTAGGGTTGGGGCTAGGGTTAAGGCTACAGTTAGGGTTGGGGCTAAAGTTAGGGTTAGGGTTTAGATTACATTTACGGTTGGGAATAGGGTTAGGGGTGTGTCAGGGTTAGGGGTGTGGTTAGGGTTACCGTTGAGATTAGGGTTAGGGATGTGTTTGGATTAGAGTTTGTTATAATTGGGGGGGGGGGGGGGGGGTTTCCACTGTTTAGGCACATCAGGGGCTCTCCAAACGCAACATGGCGTCCCATCTCAATTCCTGTCAATTTTGCATTGTACAGTCAAACGGCGCTCCTTCCCTTCCGAGCTCTCCCATGCGCCCAAACAGTGGTTTACCCCTACATATGGGGTATCAGCGTACTCAGGACAAATTCTACAACAACTTTTGAGGTCCAATTTCTTCTCTTACCCTTGGGAAAATGAAAAATTGGGGGCGAAAAGATAATTTTTGTGAAAAAATGATTTTTTTATTTTTACGGCTCTGCATTATAAACTTCTGTGAATCACTTAATGGGTCAAAGTGCTCACCACACATCTAGATAAGTTCCTTAGGAGGTCTACTTTCCAAAATGGTGTCACTTGTGGGGGGTTTCAATGTTTAGGCACATCAGTGGCTCTCCAAACGCAACATGGCGTGCCATCTCAATTCCTGTCAATTTTGCATTGAAAAGTCAAATGGCGCTCCTTCACTTCCGAGCTCTGCCATGCTCCCAAACAGTGGTTTACCCCCACATATGGGGTATCAGCGTACTCAGGACAAGTTGTACAACTTTTGGGGTCCATTTTCTCCTGTTACCCTTGGTAAAATAAAAAAATTGGAGCTGAAGTAAATTTTTTGTGAAAAAAAAGATAATGTTCATTTTTATTTAAACATTCCAAAAATTCCTGTGAAACACCTGAAGGGTTAATAAACTTCTTGAATATGGTTTTGAGCACCTTGAGGGGTGCAGTTTTTAGAATGGTGTCACACTTGGGTATTTTCTATCATATAGACCCCTCAAAATGACTTCAAATGAGATGTGGTCCCTAAAAAAAAAATGGTGTTGTAAAAATGGGAAATTGCTGGTCAACTTTTAACCCTTATAACTCCCTAACAAAAAAAAATTTTGGTTCCAAAAGTGTGCTGATGTAAAGTAGACATGTGGGAAATGTTACTTAAGTATTTTGTGTGACATATCTCTGTGATTTAATTGCATAAAAATTCAAAGTTTGAAAATTGCGAAATTTTCAAAATTTTCGCCAAATTTCCGTTTTTTTCACAAACGCAGGTAATATCAAAGAAATTTTACCACTATCATGAAGTACAATATGTCACAAGAAAACAATGTCAGAATCACCGGTATCCGTTGAAGCGTTCCAGAGTTTTTACCTCATAAAGGGACAGTGGTCAGAATTGTAAAAATTGGCCTGGTCATTAACGTGCAAACCACCCTTGGGGGTAAAGGGGTTAAGGATACATTAAAATATAACTATTAATCTTGTAAAATTACAGATACAGTGAAAAAATTCATACCACCACTAAAATATCGTACATACAGTACAGACCAAAAGTTTGGACACACCTTCTCATTTAAAGATTTTTCTGTATTTTTATGACTATGAAAATCGTACATTCACACTGAAGGCATCAAAACTATTAATTAACACATGTGGAATTATATACTTAACAAAAAAGTGTGAAACAACTGAACTTATGTCTTATATTCTAGGTTCTTCAAAGTAGCCACCTTTTGCTTTGATGACTGCTTTGCACACCCTTGGCATTCTCTTGATGAGCTGTTTTTTTTTTTTTTTAATCTCTTATCTATTTTTTTTTTTTTTTTACATTTCTGCCCCGAGATTTAGATGTGAGTTAGTTGTGACTCCCTTTATTTTATTTAAAAAGGGGAAAAAAAGTTTTTTGATCTTGTGAATTTGTATGCTGGCCATAATGTGATGTGTAGTCATAACCAATTTCACTTGTAATGTGAAATATGTGCTGTCAATAGGTAGGGCAGAAACATAGAATTTTACTGAACAGCTTTTAACATTATAAATTGGCAAATGCTGTGTTTCTATGGGGAAAACCTGATAACTTTTTAATGATACTGTCCTATGAATTTAAAAACATACTTAATGAAAGCTGATTGACTTCTGCATTCGCTTCTATTTTTCAGACAATACCAATATGACTATAGCCAACAAGGTGGCTTTATTCCTTCAGACATGATGGCTCAACAGCAGCCTTACACAGGACAGATCTACCAACCAACGCACACTTACACTCCGACTTCTCCAGATTCTGTGTATGGAAGCAGTTTTGATGATGAGCCACCTTTGTTAGAAGGTAAAGTCCAGTCTATGTAAAAAGCAGTGATTGTGTCGAATTGGGTTCAGTTAGCAGTACACCACACTATCTAAAATATGTATATATTATTTGTTTCCCGAAGTTTTGACACTTAAAAGTTTTTTTTCAAAAATCAAAAGAATAAGAGTGTCTGATAGCTGAGGTCCCAAATTTAGATCTCCTACCAAACACAAGAACAGTGGTCAAATGTTCCCCATGTGAATGGAGCGGCTATCCATCATTTGCACTGCTGTGCCATTCAAAGTCAATAGTACTGGTGTATGAAAGCCAAGCTCTGTAGATGGCTGTCTTCATAATTTCTGTAGATTTTAGCCACTTGCCTAACTTCTTACCAACATGATAATGGCTGAATAGCAGAGCCATCATCTGCCACTAACAGCCGCAAGTGGAGCAGTGCTCCTCCTGCGGTTGTTAACTTGTGTAAATGCCACAGTCATTCTCTGAAAGTAACATTCATAACATAGGGCAGCACATACCCCAGGGTCACATCAGCTCCCCTGTTCCACAATCACGTGGTGCAATTTTTTTTTCTTCCTATATACAGCAATACTTCAGTATTGCTATATGTAGTATAAGAGATCTGACAGTCATAGGTCTAGGTCCACAAAGGGAACTAAACCTAAAGTAAAAAGTCCTTAAAAATCTGAAAACCTTTTAAAGGTTTAAGTCGCCCGCTCTTTCCATCATTAAAAATAAGAAACTAAAATGAAAATACTTGTATCTCTACGTCTGTAAAAGTCCGAATGGGGGGGAAGAAAAAAAAAAGTTTGACTCGATTGGTAAATGTATTGAAAAAAAAAATCAAAATGCTAGAATTGCAGTTTTTGCCGCCAATGCAACATTACAAAAAAAAAGTCAAAATATCGTAAACCGTAATAGCATCAATAAAAATAACTTTTTTTTTTTTTTTTTTCATTGCATAAATAAAAAAAGTTTGGCATCACTATAATTGTGCTGCCTTGGAGGATTTCGCCACATATTAATTTTACCATATAATGAATACTGTATTAAAAAAAAAAAAAAAGCACCGATTGCAAAATTGCCCTTTTTTTTTCCTCCACGTTTCTGCCATACTTGGCATTATGTCCCTGCCTTCTAGTACATCACTTGTTAAAGTGGAAGGTGTCTGCAATAAAACAAGCCCTCGTACGTCTGTCAAAAAAACATATGGCTCTTGGAAGAAGGGGAGGATGAAACGAAAGCACAAAAAAATAGAAAATTGCCCAGTTGGAAAGGAGTTAGGCTAGTTTCACACTAGCGTTAACTGCAATACGTCGCAAATGCGTCGTTTTTGCGAAACGCCGCATCCAGCAAAAGTTTTTGCTGGATACGTTGTTTCGTCATAGAGTAACATTAGCGACGCATTTGCGACGCATTTCCAAACGGTGAATGCGTTTGGCGGCGTTTGGGCGTATGGTAGCGGTCCGTCGGGAGAAAAAAACGTTACATGTAACGTTTTTTGCTCCCGACGGTCCGCTTTTTCCGACCGCGCATGCGCAGTCGGAACTCCGCCCCCACCTCCCCGCACTTCCCCGCACATCACAATGGGGCAGCGGATGCGTGGGAAATATGCATCCGCTGCCCCCGTTGTGCGGCGGAGACCACACTAGCGTCTGGAACGTCGGCCCGACGCGCAGCGACGGGTTGTTCCCGACGCTAGTGTGAAAGTAGCCTTAGATTGATCATCTAAAGCTCAGCATCAACCATCTTGCCATTTTAATTGAAACTTAAGAACCCCCAGTTCTCTTGAGCTATTTTGGTCACTGCTTAGCTGGATATTCACAAAAATGTTACAGATAATACGAAAATCTAAAATGTAGTGTACTAATGGCTAAACAATAGTTTAGCACATATCTGTCCACATATCCAGGTAACATATGCATTCCTTCTCTGCAGAGCTTGGAATCAATTTTGACCACATTTGGCAGAAGACGTTAACGGTGCTACACCCTCTGAAGATAGCCGATGGCAGCATCATGAACGAAACAGATCTGACTGGACCAATGGTTTTCTGTCTTGCATTTGGTGCCACGTTGTTGCTGGTATTTAGCATTTTTTGTTAATTTATTATTTAAATCTGATTGTTAGGTGGTTTGTTACAGCCCCTAAAATAAAACTGTTCTCTTTTATGGCTAGTTTTATTCCTCTGCTTTGATATAACCCATTCAAGGGGATGTCCAATACTAAATTTTAGTTAAGCAAAGGCTTTTTAATGTATGAAATAAATGGAGCTATTGCTCACCTTCCTTGGCGCCAGAGCTTGCTATCTGCCGCTGATTGTTTATTTGTTGCAGTGGTGACAACAGGGCATATGACTGCTGTAGCCAATCACTGTGCTCGGTTGATGTAGTCAGCACAAACTGCTGTGCTTGGTGATTGGTCGCAGCCTATATGCAATCGCCAGAGCAGCCCCAGGGAAGGGAAGTAAAGCAGTTTTGGGTATTTTTGACAGGCAAAAGTTTCTGAAGTGGGACAAGCCCTTTATGCTGCACAAAATGTATAAAGTGTATTTTTGTTTGTATATTAAACTTAGTTTTTTCCCAACATTAAAGGAGTTGTCCAGGTAGAACAAGTTATTACCTATCCACAGGAGTAATGTTAACTTGCTGATTGGTGAGGGGGTATCTTGCTTGAAGTAAGTGGAAGTTTTCATGCTTCACTTGCTTCATTCATTCCCTGCGGGGCTGCCGAACTTCTCTTGTGTTTTTTTTTTTTTTTTTTTTTTCTGGCAGCTCTATAGAAAATGAATGGGGAGGTGGTCAGACATCTCGCCCAATGCGCCATTTTATAACTAGGGTAAAAATTTGCTGATCGGCAAGACATCCACCAATCAGTGGGTTATCTCCTATCCTTTGGATAAGCAATTACTTGTTTTCACTGGAAGACTCCTTAGCATAAAATGGAACCTGTCAATGTTTTACATATAGATGTAGTGCGATAGCTGTAAAAATACTTGATCCATAATAAAAAATTATAGTTTTTGTAGATTCCTGAGAAATCTAGCAGTGTAGTCCTATGCAAATCTGGCTGGTATACCGGAGCTCTACAAAAAGTATACAGGTCCTTCTCAAAAAATTAGCATATAGTGTTAAATTTCATTATTTACCATAATGTAATGATTACAATTAAACTTTCATATATTATAGATTCATTATCCACCAACTGAAATTTGTCAGGTCTTTTATTGTTTTAATACTGATGATTTTGGCATACAACTCCTGATAACCCAAAAAACCTGTCTCAATAAATTAGCATATCAAGAAAAGGTTCTCTAAACGACCTATTACCCTAATCTTCTGAATCAACTAATTAACTCTAAACACATGCAAAAGATACCTGAGGCTTTTAAAAACTCCCTGCCTGGTTCATTACTCAAAACCCCCATCATGGGTAAGACTAGCGACCTGACAGATGTCAAGAAGGCCATCATTGACACCCTCAAGCAAGAGGGTAAGACCCAGAAAGAAATTTCTCAACAAATAGGCTGTTCCCAGAGTGCTGTATCAAGGCACCTCAATGGTAAGTCTGTTGGAAGGAAACAATGTGGCAGAAAACGCTGTACAACGAGAAGAGGTGACCGGACCCTGAGGAAGATTGTGGAGAAGGACTGATTCCAGACCTTGGGGAACCTGAGGAAGCAGTGGACTGAGTCTGGTGTGGAAACATCCAGAGCCACCGTGCACAGGCGTGTGCAGGAAATGGGCTACAGGTGCCGCATTCCCCAGGTAAAGCCACTTTTGAACCATAAACAGCGGCAGAAGCGCCTGACCTGGGCTACAGAGAAGCAGCACTGGACTGTTGCTAAGTGGTCCCAAGTACTTTTTTCTGATGAAAGCAAATTTTGCATGTCATTCGGAAATCAAGGTGCCAGAGTCTGGAGGAAGACTGGGGAGAAGGAAATGCCAAAATGCCTGAAGTCCAGTGTCAAGTACCCACAGTCAGTGATGGTGTGGGGTGCCATGTCAGCTGCTGGTGTTGGTCCACTGTGTTTCATCAAGGGCAGGGTCAATGCAGCTAGCTATCAGGAGATTTTGGAGCACTTCATGCTTCCATCGGCTGAAATGCTTTATGGAGATGAAGATTTCATTTTTCAGCACGACCTGGCACCTGCTCACAGTGCCAAAACCACTGGTAAATGGTTTACTGACCATGGTATTACTGTGCTCAATTGGCCTGCCAACTCTCCTGACCTGAACCCCATAGAGAATCTGTGGGATATTGTGAAGAGAAAGTTGAGAGACGCAAGACCCAACACTCTGGATGAGCTTAAGGCCTCTATTGAAGCATCCTGGGCCTCCATAACATCTCAGCAGTGTCACAGGCTGATTGCCTCCATGCCACGCCGCATTGAAGCAGTCATTTCTGCCAAAGGATTCCCGACCAAGTATTGAGTGCATAACTGAACATTATTATTTGATGGTTTTTTTGTTTGTTATTAAAAAACACTTTTATTTGATTGGCCGGGTGAAATATGCTAAATTATTGAGACAGGTTTTTTGGGTTATCAGGAGTTGTATGCCAAAATCATCAGTATTAAAACAATAAAAGACCTGACAAATTTCAGTTGGTGGATAATGAATCTATAATATATGAAAGTTTAATTGTAATCATTACATTATGGTAAATAATGAAATTTAACACTATATGCTAATTTTTTGAGAAGGACCTGTATATGTTGGAGGAGAGACGCCTATGCAGCTATACCGCTGCTTCTGTAACAAAAAAAATATGAAGTCAAATTTTCTAAAAGTAGAAAAAGTAAAAATGAGTATGAGGAAAGCTTGTACGTTTTAAATCTTAATTTTGTAATACTTTCATTGTAATTCCATTTTCTTAACTTGTCTGCCAGGCTGGGAAAATTCAGTTTGGATATGTCTATGGGATCAGTGCAATCGGCTGTCTAGGGATGTTCTGCCTTCTTAATTTGATGAGTATGACCGGAGTTTCCTTTGGCTGCGTCTCCAGTGTATTGGGCTACTGTCTTCTTCCAATGATTATCCTGTCTGGATTTGCGGTAGTTTTTTCTTTGCAGTAAGTCTGTGTTTTTGTTTGTTTTTTTTTTTTTTTTTTTTTTAATCTAAATAATTCAAGTGGAACGTTACCCTTTACTCCATGGGTAGGACAGGTTCTCTTGTAATCTTGAAATTGAACACTCGTCAGTAGTTAATTCTTCTTAATACATACACAATTTGCCTCTTCCCCATAGTCTCGAAACATAACATCCCCCCCCCCCCCCCCCCTCCCTGAAAGGAGTTGTCCAGGCAAAATAAAACTTTACTCAGGGACCAGGATATGTTAAAGGAAAAAAAAAAACTCCCAGTAATACTTCCCTACTGGGAACCATCTGGATTCAGCACAGGCTGCTGCATCAACTACACAGAGACCGCAAACTGTTGTCACTACTCCGCACGGCAGCAGTCTGCAGCCATCATCATAAAATATCTGATTAGGGGCTGCTGAAGTCACCTGATTGCTGCAGTGGTCCTCCTGCTGGTGGAGCAGTGATGTCTCTTCTTCCTGTAAGTTAAAACCATCATTCCCGGATTCAGGTGGGTGGAGGTAGGTGAGTATCAAAATGGACAACTATCACAAACTTTATCCTACATGTTAAAAGGTCCTTATTCCTCAGTGCCAGCTTTTTATGGCAAAAAAAAAAAAAAAAAGTTATAATTTGGTCTTTCTACCCTAAAGAAAAAACTACGTAGATTGTTGTGCGTGGGGCTCATACTTATTTTTGGCTTATCTGTTCAACAGCACAATATTAATCTACATTATAACTATGGTTCAGTGCTTCTTTTACTATTCTATATTACACCATTATCTTTGGGCAGTTACCTTAATATAATTATTTACAGGAAGTATTTTGGCTTTTTAAATGTTTTTCTTTCTGTTGTGTAATAAAATTGATTAGGTGATCACAATTGTCGTTTAAAAACAACTTTTTTTTCTTTGAATACAATTCGCTTATGCTACGGTATATGTTTGAATGATCCCATTAATATTTAGTGGTGACCTTAGTCTTTTTCTCTAACATCTACGTATACGGAAATGCTGAAGAGGAGAGCCCACTTAAAAATGACGCAGTGCACGTCTCCAGAACAACAAATTGGGAACGAAGATGATATATTTGCAAGAAAGGTGGAAACTTGCTTCGTAGGGAAAGGGCTAACGTGTGCAGTGTCCAGCTAATCTCCGTTCAGCTGCTTACTCTAAATTAGCCTTGCCGAATAATGAGGACCGTCCAAAAGTTTTATGCCATGTGCAGTCTGCAATCAGTTAAGCCACAGCTACAAACTTCTTCACTTTTGGTCTCCCCATTATTTTTATCTTATCTTGATGTATGTGAAGTAGATGTTTGCATTTCCATGTCTTGTATTTTATTCTTTTTATAATGTAGTAATATATGGCTTTGTGTTTATTACAGAGGGATTGTTGGCGTTCTCCTCACAGCATTAATAATCGGCTGGTGCAGCTTCTCTGCTTCCAAGATCTTCATTTCTGCTTTGGCCATGGAAGGACAGCAGCTCCTCGTCGCCTATCCATGTGCTTTACTATATGGTGTATTCGCTCTGATTTCTGTGTTTTGAGCTGCACATTAAAGTTGGACTACCATGGGCCAAACATATTTTGAAGATGGATCTAATCTGCTGTTGCGGATCACTAAGCCGTTATCTTGCACACCTTTTGGGATCAAGTGATGTACGTCTTTATTCGTGTTTTATATAGGACTTTTAAATACTGAAGTTGCTCAGAATATTATAACGTGCTAACGTTTTGTAGCATTTACTCACTGAAACATCAAGCATGCTGGGAGTTCCATAAAGAGGCAAAATTTGAAAGTAATAAAGAAGATTCTGAGTTCAAGAGGTGTTCTATTTTTTAATAGAAGCTAATGAATTTCTCAGTGTTCCACTCTATGTTCAATGCTATTTCACAGTTTACATTTAGATGACAAATTCTGTACGTTTACAGTTTTTAATGTGGTCCAATGTTATAGCCTTTATTATATATAGCCCAGAGCTGCAGTCGTAATTCTGCTTGTTATCCATCGATACGTAAAAACTTGTTGACAGATACTTTTCCAAAAACGTTGAGCTTTTAAATTAGCTTCTGGTTTTCCTACATTAGAATACTGAATGGTGCATATATTTAATAGTCAATGAATGCTGAGTGATTTCAGCTCTGCTATCAGCAGAATTGTGAATGCTGCTCTGAATTAATTCGGGCTGCAATGCTGGATCAGTACAAGAAAATTAATGTATTTATAAATCTGGAACTTTGAAATGATTAAAAGTGAGCATCCAAGTCATGTGTTTAAGATAATTTTGATCAGAGCTTATAAAAACAAACCTTATATAGGTGATATTTTCCCTGATACTACAACATTTAAGGTGACTTATCATATATTTTTTTTTAACTATGATTCAAACACCCTTTTTAATAAATCCTTGTATTCCTCAATAATTTACAAGTCTGAAATGATATTGTTGTCACATGATCCCTGCTGCAGCCAATAATTAGCCACTGATTTGCTGCAATCACATGACAACAATGTGACTTCATTGCTCGAACATTGGTGGACCATTGATAGTTTGGGATTTGTGGGATTTCTTAAATCCAGTTATGGAGGGCTACTTCATGACCCGGTTTTCCGTCATTGGGCTATATTTTGTTCATCCTGGCCACTGCATACCATGAATACCCCACATGAGTTGCCGATTTTTCTGATCTTCATGTCAGTTGTCCATCCGTCATAATGATACACTGCTTAAAAAAAAAAAAAAAAAAAGACAACCCAGTTAGTCTTGGGCTGCAAAGTCTTTGGATTAATTTTGCTAATATTTCAAGCAAGTGCAAGTAATGAGAACAGTCACTAAAAAGTAATGCTCCCCAACCTCTTGCTTGGGAGGCACATCTGCCTCCTGGACCCATGGTGTGTGGCTCACAGCAGTCTCTGAGCTCATTGTATTAACATCAGGTCTAGCAATCGGCTATGAAATTAGTTTCTTCAGATGGTGACTTTTGTGAATATCCCTGTACAGCACATCTAGATGTACATATACTGGAGGGGAAGGGGGAAATAAATGAGTGTCTGGATGTGATTCACAAGATAACAAAAGGTTGGGGATCACTGTTACAAAGTATGCTTTAGTTCGCACAATCGCAAATTAAATTACAATGAGCAGGTTTATGAAAACTGAAAAGTACTTGGACTTAAAGGGAATCTGTCAGAAGGATTAAGACTCCTACACAGTCTATATGTGCATGCAGGTCATGGGAAGCTGAATAAAAAGATGCGTTGATATCTGCAATCCGATGTCTTATTCCAGAGAACTCCACGTTTTTGTTATATGTAAATGAGTTGGGCCGGACAAATAAAAGGGGGCGTTAACAATGGTGAACCAAGTAATGGTCCTGATCTCACTGCTGTGTATGATTATATAACTCACACCTCTGCAGGTGTCCCTCAGTGTTTCAACTTTAGTGATGAGCTGTCACTGCTCTACTGTATTGCAACCATGTCTGCCTGTGAGATGGAAGTTGAATAGTGATGAGAATATATACTCGTTACTCGAGATTTCCCGAGCACGCTCGGGTGTCCTGCGAGTATTTTTTAGTCCTCCGAGATTTTCTTCGCGGCAGCTGGATGATTTACAGCCGCTAGCCTGCTTGATTACATGTGGGGATTCCCTAGCAACCAGGCAACCCCCACATGTACTTAGCCTGGCTAATAGCTGTAAATCATTCAGCTGAGGCGATAAAAACAATCAATCTCCTAGCACTAAAAAATACTCAGACACCTGAGTGTGCTCCGGAAATCTCGAGTAACGAGTATTTATCGGTCGTCCATGACAGCACTACGGAGAGAGGGGATCCGCCCTTCAGGAACAGGAAACCTACAGATACATAAGGGCGGCACCTCTCCCACGCATCAGTTGGTTTCCTGTTCCTGGAGGACAGGATTCCCTGCAGATACGACTTCGTTTCTCCTATCAATACCCAGGCCGGCTGTCCGACCCAGGTAGCGAGGGGGTCTCCTACCTCGGGCAGTGCGGGTCCCTGGAAGCGCCACGGTGGGTCCGGGTAGGGCTCCACGACAGTGAGCGGTGCAGTGTGGAGCGACGTCCGGAGGAGGTCCATCCCCAGTGGTCAGCAGGTGAGTATGTCCCCCCCCGGGGTCCGCTCTCCCCCCTGGGCCTCGGTCTTCCCCACTCTGATCCCCGTCGGTGCGGTGCAGCGCGGCGTCCTGTGTGCTCCTTTCGATTCGGGACCGGAGCTGGGGGTCGGACGCCGGCCTCTGCCGCGGTCACCGCTGGGCTGCGGCCGTGGAAGCGGCGGTGGCGTAGCGGGGGGGTGGCTGGATGGTCCGGCGGCACCGTTCCCCGGCTTCCGGGCACGTTTCTGAGCGTTCTGCCTGAAACCGGAAGTGACGCGCAGGGGGCGGGGCCAAAACCGGAAGTCAAACGCCGGCCGGTTTTTTTTCTAAAAACGCCGCTGTCCTGCGGGGGCGGGGGGGGGGGGCGTTTGGGTGCAGGGGGGGGTGGAGCAGTCACCTGCAAGTCGGGGGGGTGGATTTGGCCACACACCTGCACTGATTCCGGATCCGGGGGAGGGCTATAGCCAAACAGAATGCTGCAGCACTGCTTGTGAGCCCATCTGCAGCTATGGATGAGCCGGAAGCTGCCGTCGGTCTGCTGGAGCAGGAGCAGGATGGATCCTCGGAGAAGTCCCATGCGAACCCCCAGCTGAAGACCCACGGACGCAGTAACCAGACCAGTCGCAGATCTAAGCAGAAGGATCTGGACCGACCCCCCAGTAATCCGGTACCTACCGCTACTGCCTGGGTAAGATCTTCGTGAATGTACCCTGATGCAGTCTTTTCCTATGTTTATTTCCGTAGGGGAAAAAAAGCGCTGGTAAATCAAAAAACAAGGAGTGCGCGCTATGCGCTTGCCCTTTGCCAGACGCCTACCCTAAGAGACTTTGTCAGTCGTGTGTACGGCAGACGGTAGGAAATAAATTGATGGGAACACTGATAGCGGTAGCGCCAGATAAATTACATAGCCTTTTTCTCCGCTCCCATAGGTGGCGGAAGAGTCTCCTGATTTCACATCAAGCCTTAGGGAGATTATCAGGAAGGAGGTGAAAGATTCCCTGAAATCCCTGTCCCGGGGGGAGTCTTCAAAAAGAAGAAGGGAGCCTAGCGCCTCAGAGTCGGAGTTGTCCGCTGGCCCTAGTAGGGAGAATGAGTCAGACGCCTCTGTCTCCTCAGCGTCCTCTTCGGAAGAGGAGTCTAACCGGTTCTGTTTCCCATTGGACCAAATGGACAAACTTATTAAGTCAGTTAGATCCACCATGGGGGTGGCTGATGAAAGGCCAGAACTCTCTACACAGGACCTAATGTTTGGCGGTCTAGACCCTAAAAAACGTAGGTCTTTTCCGCTCAATGACAAGGTCCAGAACCTCATCAAAAGGGAATGGAAAAAACCGGAGAAGAAAGGCTCTTTTCCACCTGCCTTTAAACGCAGATATCCCTTTGAGGACCCCATGGTGAATACATGGGATAAGGCGCCGAAATTGGACGCAGCGGTGTCTAAGGCGTCTAAAAAATCATCTATCCCCTTCGACGACATGGCTTCCCTAAAGGACCCTCTCGATAAGAAGGCTGACTCATTCCTTAAAGGGACATGGGAGATGTCGGCGGGTGCCCTGAGACCTGCTGTAGCGGCGACATGTGCAGCCAGATCGATGATGGTCTGGCTGGATCAGCTAGGGTCTAAGTTGGAAGGCGGTGTTTCCAGAGACTCTATGTTGAAATTCCTGCCAACAATTCAGAATGCCGCTGCCTTTCTCGCGGACGCATCTGCGGATTCGGCAAGAATGGCGGCTAGGGCGGCCGGACTATCAAACGCAGCACGCAGGGCCCTATGGCTGAAATGTTGGCCAGGTGACCTTCAATCCAGATCCCGTCTGTGCTCTATCCCATGCGAAGGGGAATACCTGTTTGGTCCAGTCCTAGACGAACTGCTGGAGAAAGCTGGAGACGAGAAGAAAAAGTTTCCCAATCTACCAGCTACCTCTTACAGGCGTCCCTTCACAGGGAAAAGATTCTTTCGGAGGAGACCAGCCAGAGACCAGAGCAGATGGGATGAGAAAAAGAAGAAAGGTACTGGATTTATGTTTGGAGGTGGAGGACGTCAGGAGCCATCCCGTGAGGTCAAAAAACCACCCCAATGACAGTCTACCTCCCACCGGGGCGACTAATCTGCCTTCTACCCGGCCTGGTCCAAAATCTCCAGTAGTGATTGGATTTTGGGGTTAATAGCCACGGGTCTGCGGCTAGAGTTCTCCTCCATCCCTCAGAACTTCTTCAGAGTTACCCCACTCAGGTCCTCTCCAGCAGAACAGGCGGCCCTGGAAGCAGAAGTTCACGACCTGCTCAGTAAGAATGTCCTGTCAGAGGTTCCCGAAGGAGAACAGGGTAGAGGATTCTACTCTCCTCTATTTCTAATAAGTAAACCTGATGGCTCCTTCAGAACAATTATTAACCTTAGGGCTCTTAATAATTTCCTGACCGTCCAATCATTTAAGATGGAAACTATTAACACCGCAATAAAGCTGCTGTTTAAAAACTGCTTTATGGTAGTATTGGATTTGAAGGACGCCTATTACCATATCCCCATTTATGCAGGTCACCAACGATACCTGAGGGTGGCGGTAAGGTTGGATGGGGTAATCAGACACTTCCAGTATAGGGCCCTCCCCTTTGGTATATCGGTCGCCCCTCGAGTGTTTACCAAAGTTATGGCGGAGGTTATGGCTCACTTGCATGAGTCCAACATTCTAATAATCCCCTACCTGGACGATCTCCTTATCGTAGGTAAAACGGTGGATCACTGTCTGGAACAGTTACATAAAGTGATGTCTGCTCTGGGGTGGATGCTAAATGTCAAAAAATCACGCTTACAGCCCATGACGGTGCAGCGATTTTTAGGCCTGACCCTGGATTCCCAGGTTCAGGAATGCCGTTTGCCTCAAGAGAAAATTGATCGCCTGCACCTTCAGGTGCTGAATGCCTCTAAAAACCCCACCATGTCCCTTAGAAGAGCCATGTCTCTGTTGGGCTCTCTCTCGTCCTGTATTCCAGCGGTCCGATGGGCCCAGTATCATACGAGGATACTTCAGGGCGAGGTGCTGTTACAACAAAAAAGGTTGGGGGGATGTCTGGAGAGCCTGATGACCCTATCCCAAGACGCTATTATATCCCTCGGATGGTGGCTAGTCCAAGAGAACCTGTCCACAGGGGTCCCCTGGGAATATAATGTAACTCGTATAGTCACCTCGGACGCTAGCCCTTCTGGATGGGGGGCTCACATGGGGGATACATTGATCCAGGGGCTTTGGGATCAGGATCAGATAGAAATGTCTTCCAACCTAAAGGAGTTAACGGCTGTGGAACAGGCAGTTAAATCACTCCTTATCTATCTACAGGGCTACCACGTGCGGGTATTCTCGGACAATCGGGTCGCCGTGGCATACATAAATCACCAAGGCGGGACTCGTTCCAAATCCCTAATGTGCGTAGCAGATCGTCTATTCCATCTAGCAGAGCAACATCTTCTCTCATTGACGGCTCTTCACATAAGAGGGGCAGAAAACACTACAGCGGATTTCTTAAGCCGCAACACATTGAGGCAGGGGGAGTGGTCCCTGAACGACTCCATCTTCAACCTCATCGTGGAAAGATGGGGTCAACCAGAAATAGACCTGTTTGCCACAAAAGAAAACAGGAAAGTGGCACAATTCTGCTCTCTTAACCCCAGAGAAAATCCTCTGTCAGTAGACGCCCTCCTCATAGACTGGAACTTCAGGCTAGCCTACGCCTTTCCTCCCCTGTCTCTACTTCCTCTGGTGGTGAGGAAAATCAGGAAGGACAAAGCCACAGTGATAATAATTGCCCCCTTCTGGCCCAGAAGGACGTGGTTTCCATGCCTGAGGGCTATGTCGATATCCGACCCATGGGTCTTGCCAGACATCCCGGATCTCCTGTCCCAGGGCCCAGTCTACCATCCTCGGGCGGTTGGCCTTCATCTGACGGCGTGGATTTTGAGCGGGCGCTGTTAAAGGATAGGGGGTTCTCTCTGGGCCTCATTAACACTACTGAAGAGCAGAAAAATAATCACAAAGATTTATGTTAGGATCTGGAAGAGGTTCCTTCAAAACTCGGGGGTAATAGCTGGTCAGTCAATACCAATAGACCAGATTTTAGAATTCTTACAGAAAGGGTTAGATATGGGGTTATCCCCAAATACACTTAAAGTGCAGGTATCAGCCTTAGGGGCCCTCTTTGGCTGCAACATTGCTGAGAATCACTGGGTCAGCAGATTCATCAGAGCGACAAAACGGTCCAGGCCAATGGTGAAGAATAGGGTCATGCCATGGGACCTGAACCTAGTCCTCTCAGCCATGACAGAGGCCCCATTTGAGCCAATTGCATCAGCCTCTATTAAAAATGTATCACTTAAAGTAGCCTTCCTGGTGGCCCTAACATCGGCGCGTAGGATAGGCGACATCCAAGCATTATCCAGGGTTCCCCCTTACATGCAGCTTAGGGATGATAGAGTGATACTATCCCCTGATCCAGCATATCTTCCTAAAGTAGTGTCCAGGTTCCACAGAACACAGGAAATAGTTCTTCCATCCTTCCTCCCCAATCCTACTAACGATAAGGAAAGGAAGCTACACACTTTAGATGTAAAAAGATGTATCCTGCAATATCTGGCAGTAACTGATCCCTGGAAGATAGATAACGCCCTATTCGTGTCCTATCAGGGTAGTAGGAAGGGTCACAGGGCATCAAAATCTACTTTAGCTAGATGGATCAGGGAGGCTATCTCGCTGGCATACATCTCAAAGGGCAAGCCGGCGCCTGAAGGTCTGAAAGCGCATTCCACTAGAGCTATGGCGGCTTCGTGGGCGGAAAGATTGGAGGTGTCGATCGACCAAATTTGTAAGGCTGCTACTTGGTCTTCTCCACACACATTCTATAACCATTATAGATTGAACTTGGGTGCCTCTTCTGACCTTTCGTTTGGTGTAAGGGTGCTGCAAGCTGTAGTCCCTCCCTAGTTAGTTACTCTCTGTAATTCTCTCCGTAGTGCTGTCATGGACGACCGATAAAGTCTTAGTTACTCACCGGTTAACGGTGTTTTTCGGAGTCCATGACAGCACCTGTACATACCCTCCCGTCTTCTTAAGTTCTGGGTGTACACCTCTTCCTTTATTTATATAATTCACGGGTAGTGAATAGTTAGTTATTTGTATCATTGTTTATTATGTATGCTATTAACCTTGGTGGTCCTCTTGTGCTCTGTAAACCAACTGATGCGTGGGAGAGGTGCCGCCCTTATGTATCTATAGGTTTCCTGTTCCTGAAGGGCGGATCCCCTCTCTCCGTAGTGCTGTCATGGACTCCGAAAAACACCGTTAACCGGTGAGTAACTAAGACTATTTTCTCATCACTATTCAACTTCCATCTCACAGGCAGACATGGTTGCAATACAGTAGAGCAGTGACAGCTGCAGCAAATTTTGTAAGGAAACAAAGATCAGTACTCCTGTTCTGTTAGTTACTTGTCTCATGCTGGTAACTCCCCCTTTCATCTAAAACCAGATTATTTTCTCTGGATCCCTGGCAAGTTCCCAATGACAGTAGTGCTCTGGCCTGCAGGCCTGTTTTGCTGGCCACTAGCCATTTAATTCCTCTGTCAACACACATGCAGCGTTCTTAGATTACATCATGACCCTTGTCCGTGTCCGCATCAGGATGTTCTTTGTGGGCGAAGTTATCGTGCAATGCGCTACTGTCCCACAGATGGCAGCCTCCTGTGATGTATCTTCTCCAGCCCCAGCATCTCCTGTCATGGATCTGCTCCAGCGTCTCCTTTGATGTATGGACTCCAGCTCCCCTGTCTCACATGTGGTGTATACATCAGTTTTGAAGTCTCCTATGTGAAGTTGTGAAGCACAGTGGTGTAAAAGTTTGCCCATTCCTGATTTCTTATTTTGCATGTTTGTCACACATAAATGCAGGGCCGTATTTGTCAATAGGCACTTGAGGGCAGGTGCCTGGGGCGGCAGGATGCGGGGAGCGGCACCTGAGGAAGGTGTCTTTTTTTCTTTTTTTTTTTAATAAGGACCGGGGTCACCGCAAGCCGCCCACCTACCTCCCCGCCTCCTTGAACTCATCATAAGCACCCTCCTTGGCTCCAGCGGTGCCTGCATCTCCAGTGGTCTCAGCGCCGGCAGCTTCTTCCTGTGCTGAGCGGTCACATTGTACCGCTCATTAAGGTCATGACTATTAATGCATATTCATGACCTTAATGAGCGGGAACCACGTGACCGCTCACTCAGGGAGAAGCTGCAGCGCCGGGACCAAGATGCAGGGACTTTCGGCGCGGTGCGCCGGTGTGAGAAAGGGGAGTATGACGGGAGGACGGGGGCTGCAGAGGCACGCATACAAGATGGGATGGGGGGCTGCAGAGGCACGCATATATGATGGTAGAGGGGGGGCTGCATAGCCACACGTACAAGATGGGAGATGGCTGCAGAGCCACACATACAAGATGGGAGAGGGGGGGCTGCAGAGCCATGCATACAAGATGGGAGGGGGGGCTGCAGAGGCAGCATACATGATGGGAGAGGGGGGCTGCAGAGGCACGCATACATGATGGTAGAGGGGGGGCTGCATAGCCACACATACAAAATGGGAGATGGCTGCAGAGCCACACATACAAGATGGGAGAGGGGGGGCTGCAGAGCCACGCATACAAGATGGGAGAGGGGGGAAGCAGAGCCATGCATACAAGATGGGAGGGGGGGAAGCAGAGCCAGTGTCCGCCCCTGCCCAAGGATCAATTGTACTCGCATCTTACAGAAGTGAGTACAATTGAGGCTCTGACTGCCGGGTCAGAGCAATGTGAGCAGCGTGATCAGATCATGTGATCACGCTGCCGACGTCGCTCACTCGCACTGCAAAGGCAAACACTGGTGGTAAGTGCTCCAGTGGAGCAGAAGACACCGAAGATTAAGTGCACGGGAGGGGGGGACAATTGGAGTGGGGATGGAGGAATTTATTGTGTGGGGACAATTTGAGTGAGGATAGGGGGATTTATTATGTGGGGATGGGGGGAGTTAATGTGTGTGGGGAGATTTGTAGTGGGACTGGGGGGATTTAATGTGTGCAGAAGATTTGAGGACACAAAATGAAGAGCAAAGGGGGAGATGGGGAAACAATACAGGGGAATGAGGGCCATGTATGAGGAAACAGTATTGGGGAATGGGGGGCATGTATGAGGAAACAGTACTGGGGAATGGGGGGCATGTATGAGGAAACAGTATGGGGGGCATATATGAGGAAACAGTATGGGGGATGGGTGCAGACAGTAGGAGGAGCGAACGGGGGAATGTATGTGGACACAGTATGAGTAGAGATGTGAAAAATGTATGTAGATAGAGTACGGGGAGTGAAGGTGATGGGATGTGTGCAGACACAGTATGTGAAGTCAGGAGAGCAGGCAGTATAGAAAGTGAAGGGGTAAATATATGAGGAGACAGTATGGTGAACAGGAGGGATGTGAGAGAAGACAGTATGAGGAGGGAGGGGAATAGTGTGATGAGACAGTATGGGGGTGAAAAGTGAGTGGGCACAGAATAGAAACTTAGTAATGGGGGCGTAGCATGGGGGGACAGTGTAAGGGCACAGCCAGGAGGGGACAGTATACCAAGGAGGGGGAGTGTGATGAGAGAGTACAGTATAGAGACTGAGCCCTATAGGGGGGACAGTGTGAATAGGGGGCCGGTATGGAAAGGAGAGGTCAGTGTAAAGAGCATGTACCATAAGAGGGACAGTGTGGGGGTCATATTTTGCGCAGACAATATAGTGAGGGGTAATTTTTTATTCAGGAGCATTATAATGACACTTGTATCTTTAAGGGCGTCATGTGGAAATTTTCTGCAAAAAAGCGGAGAAGATGGAAGCCTGCAGAGACGAGCTGTGGATGAGAAAACTCATCATGGGGTCTGGACAAGATGAAGAAAAGAAGGAGAGCGACTCCAGAGACAACATCATCTATAAGGTGCCTGGATGTAAATGTTATTTGTGATACTGACTAACTCTCATGTTTTTATTTATGTTAGGAGCATTAAAGGGGATGTCCAGGTTTGTAAAGTGTCTTCAGTCATTCTTTGTGACTGCAGACTTCTTAGTTCTCACAGTGCGCACTGCACACTGTCAGGATTCTCTCGTGCTCGTGATTTACATACATGCGGTCACATACTGACTGGACATGTGTGGCCTCAGTCGATGAAAATGAACTGAGTGAGACCGGGCACATCTAGTCGGAATGTGGCCAGAGGTATACAAATCGCATGCTTGTGCTGACATGACCGTCGACTGGCAAGGGAGAATCCTAAAAGTGTGCAGTGCATGAGTTGTGAGAATTCAGAAGCTGCGATGTCAGGATTCAGCTCTGTAGGTTCCGGTAGTCACATGGACACCTCACTCATGTGACTTTCATACTTGTGGTCCTGTGACAACGAGCTTCTCTTCTGCTTCTCTTAGTTTTTCACTGAACATTGAGAGCATTAGGGAGAGGAACTTGTGGGTACATGACTAAGTGTGCAAATCGCATGTGTCCTTGGAGGGCAAAATGAATTCTTGCCCCTGGTGCCAGAAACACTAGATACACCTCTGCCGGTATGCTACTGCGAGCGTCGATTACCGGGTCCGGTGGAGGGATGTCTGTGCACAGGCAGTGAGGCAGGGACTGAGCGTGTGCACTGAGAGAGAATGGAGACTGCCCGTCCCAGTCTACGCCGTAGCCTGGAGCCCTCATTATCATAGGAATATGTCAGGTAATAAATTGTTTTTCTAAAGCTTTATAGTGTAGTTTTAGGTCAGAGGGATGGATAGGGATGAGCTAGGTAGGTGCAGGGACAGGTAGTGATGGCTACTTGCGGACATGTGCGGCACTTGCAGTTTTGCACTTGCGGTGAGACAAAAACAACACTGCTAGCAGCTTTTCTATTTCTGCGAGTACCGCATTTGCCGGATTGCGGCAAAACTGCAAGTGCCGCACATGTCCGCAAGTCCCATAAGGAATGAATGAGGCCGAACGCAGTGTTGCCGTAAGTGATCCGTTACGCAGCAGATGCAGATAATCTGCTGCAAAAGGCTACTTTCACATCAGCGATTTTTGCCAAAGTCACTGCCGATAGTGTCATACTCAACAATGGGGGAGACAGCACTAAAAGTGCCTAGGGCAGCAGAAACTCTAACTCACATAACAAATTTTAATATTAGACTAAGATAACACAAGTGCAAAATGCAGTTTTTAAAATAAGTTCTTTATTATTGGGGGATAAAGAAATCCAAACCTATAGGACCCTGTGTGAAAAAGTGATTGCCCCTACACCTATTAACTGGTTGTACCACCCTTAGCAGCAACAAGTACAATCAAGGGTTTGCCATAACTGGCAATGAGGTTTTTTTACAATGTTATGGATGAATTTTGACACACTCATCTTTGCAAAATTGTAAATCAGTCACATTGGAGGGTTTCCGAGCATGAATTGCCTTTTTAAGCTATTCAGAGGTGGACTTGTTGATCTGTTCTGGATCCTTGTCCTCCTGCATAACCCAAGGGCGCTTCAACTTGAGATCACGAACAGAAGGCCGGACATTCTCCTTTAGGATTTTTTGGTAGCAGAATTCATGGTTCCATTTACCACAGCAAGTTTTCCAGGCCATGAAGCAGAAAACAGCCCCAGACCATCACACTATGACCACCATATTTTACTCTTGGTTTGATGTTATTCATTTTCTGAAATGCTGTTACAACAGATGTAATGATACATACAACGTCCAAAAAGTTCAATTTTTGTCTCATCAGTCCACAGAGTATTCTCCCAAAAGTATCGGGGACCATCTAGATGTTTTCTGGCAAGACTGAGATGAGCCTTTATGTTCTCTTATTGCTCATTTTTCATCTTGTAACTATGCCATGCAGGCCTTTTTGCCCAGTCTCTTTGTTATGGTGGAGTCATGAACACTGACCTTAAAGGGACTCTGTCACCTGAATTTAGCGGGCTCTGTTTACGGTCCGATGGGCGATGTTTTCAGTTCTGTCATGCACCCCTTCCTTTCCCGCTGGCCGCAATATTGTTTTGCATTTGATTAGGTTTCCTCCATTGTACACGCGTGCGCAATGCAATCTCGCCTTGCACACGCGCAGTATGCTTTTGCCCAACTGCGGGCAAAGCCGAAAAGCATTAGTGCGCATGCGCCGGCGCACTATGTCCCAGAACACAGCGAAATACTTCCGGGACATAGTGCGCCGGCGCATGGTTTTTGCTTACTTTTTTCTCTTGTAGGTTTTAATGTTTTGTGGCCAATGTGAACATGCGTTTAACCTCTGCATGTGTACCAACTCAAGTTAAGCTCAATTTTTGTTTTTTTGTCTGCATTGTTGCATTCTGTGCAAGCCGGGGTGTGGCCTCCCTGTTTCTGAGCTAGAGACTATATATAAGGCTTTCCCAGTCTTGTGTTTCACTGGTTGGGCCCAGTCCTTTTCTCTGCCCTTATTCACACTGAGGTCAACATTGACACATAGTAAGGTTTTAATATTAGACAGTGTAGGACTGTCCCGATCAGAGTTACCTTGACACGGTGGGATGGCTTTTGTGCTATTTTTTGATTAAAAAAACAGTATTACTAAAAACTCTGTGTTATTTAAATGCACTTTGCTTTTTTACTTAGCTACTTCAGGGTTTTTGCTTACTTTTTTCTCTTGTAGGTTTTAACGTATGCACATAGCCTGATATTGGTCAAATTTCTTCAAGATGACTTGAGTTTGTGAAAAAATGGAAATTTGCCAAAAATTTTGCAATTTTCAAACTTTAACCCCCCCAAGGGTGGTTTGCACGTTAATGACTGGGCCAATTTTTTTTTACAATTCTGACCACTGTCCCTTTATGAGGTTATAACTCTGGAACGCTGCAATGGATCCTGATGATTCTGACATTGTTTTCTCGTGACATATTGTACTTCATGATAGTGGTAAAATTTATTTGATATTTACCTGCGTTTATTTGTGAAAAAAAATGGAAATTTGGCTAAAATTTTGAAAATTTCGCAATTTTCCAACTTTGAATTTTTATGCCCTTAAATCACAGAGATATGTCACACAAAATACTTAATAAGTAACATTTCCCACATGTCTACTTTACATCAGCACAATTTTGGAACCAAAAGAAATGTATTTATTGGAACAATATATTTTTTTTTTATTTAGGAATTTTTTTTAATTTTTTTTTACACATGTAAATATTTTTTTTTTTTACTTTGTAACATTGCCCCAGGGGGGACATCACAGTATAGTGTCAGATCGCTGATCTGACGCTGCAATGCACTGTGTCAGATCAGCGATCTGACAGGCAATGCTCCAGGCTTGCCGGCCCCTGCTCTGAGCAGGCGCTTGCAAGCCACCTACCTGCGAGACCTGGAAGGAGCCCCACGGCGATTTTGTATCCGGGGCCTGCAGGGAGGAGGATGTAGGAGACCCTCTGAACAACACGATCACATCACGTTCCGAGGGTCTCCGGGAAGCACGCAGGGAGCCCCCTCCCTGCACAATGATTCCCTATGCCGCCGGAACCCTGCGATCATGTTTGATCGCAGTGTTCCAGGGGTTAATGTGCCAGGAGCGGTCCGTGACCGCTCCTGGCACATAGTGCCGGATGTCCGCTGTAATAATCAGCTGACACCCGGCGGCGATTGGCCTCGCTCCCCCCGTGAGTGCCGCCGATCGCCTTTGGCGTACTATCCCATCCCTGGGAATTAAGTCCCAGGTCACCTCGACGGGATAGTACGTCATATGGGATTAAGGGGTTAAATTCTTATGCCCTTAAAAAGAGATATGTCACACTAAATAGTTAATAAAAAAACATTTCCCATATGTCTACTTTGCTTGAGCACAATTTTCTAAACAATTTTTTAGGGTAGGAAGTTATAAGGGTTAAAAGTTGACCAGCAACTTCTCATTTTTCCAACAAAATTTATAAAACCATTTTTTTAAGGGACCACATTGTATTTGAAGTGATTCTGAGGGGTCTATATGACAGAAAATACCCCAAAGTGATAGGATTCTAAAAACTGCACCCCTCAAGGTGCTCAAAACCACATTCAAAAAGTTTATTAACTCTTCAGGTGCTTCACAGGAATTTTTGGAATGTGGTGGAAAAAAATGAACATTTAACTTTTTTTGACAAAAATTTTACTTTAGACTCACAGAAGTTTGTAATGTTGAGCGATAAAAATAAATAAATCACACTTTCCCCGCAAAAATGTTATTTTAGCCACAATTTTTATTTTCACAAGGGTGACTGGAGAAATTGCACCATACAATTTGTTGTGCAATTTCTCCAGAGTGCACTGATATCCCACATGTGGGGGAAAACTATTTTTGAGGAACAGAAAGGAAGAAACGCCATAATAGAGTTCAGATTTTGCTGGAATGGTTTGAGGGTGCCATGTCAAATTGGCAGAGCCCCTGAGGTGTCAGAACAGCAGAATCCTCCAATATGTGAACAAACTACACACCCCATTTAACCCCTTAACGTTCAATGACGGACATAGTCTGTCACTGGATGCCTCCCCTGTTTGGTGCGGGCTTTGGCGATGAGCACGCATCTTTTCCAGCACATGACAGCTGATCTGTTCAACGGACATGTGCCCCTAACAGCCGAGGGTAGAATCATGATCCACCCACGGCTGTTAACATGTTAAATGCCACTGTCAAACTCTGACAGCGGCATTTAACATGCACGTTCAGGAAGCACATCATTACCTCTTCCCATCGGCCCCCGTGTCACATGACCGCGGGTCGGCATGACAACCAGAGATTGTAACTGCCAGATTGCTGTGAACGCCACCTGGTGGTCGGCGCTCATAGCAAGTTTGTAATTCTACTACATACAGGTGATCTGATCATCGTCTGTATGTAGCAGAGCCGATTGAGTTATGACAGCTTCTAGTCTCCCATGGAAACTATTGTAGCATGCCAAAAGTAAAGCAAAAATGTTTTTAAAAATATAAAAATTCAAATCACCTCCGTTTCGCCCCATTCAAAATAAAACAACAATATCAAACATACACATATTAGGTTTTGCCGCGTTCAGAATTGCCCGATCTATCAATAAAAAAGGATTAACCTGATAGTTAAACGGCGTAGCGAGAAGTCAAAACACCAGAATTATGTTTTTTTGGTCGCCGATAACGGTCGCCGTGAACATGCGATAAAGATTGAATCTGCACCAAAATGGTATCATTAAAACGTCAGCTCTGCGCAAAAAAATAAGCCCTCACCCAACCCCAGATCACGAAAAATGAAGACGCTACGAGTATCAGAAATGGGCCATTTTTTTTTTTTTTTTTTTTAACAATGTTTGGGTTTTTTTTTCACCACTTAGATAAAAAAAGAACCTAGACATGTTTGGTGTCTATTAGCTCGTAATGACCCGGAGAATCATAATAGCAGGTCAGTTTTAGCATATAATGAACCTAGTAAAAGGCCAAACAAAAAACAAGTGTGGGATTGCCCTTTTTTTGCAGTTTCACCGCACTTGGAATTTTTTTCCCGTTTTCGAGTACACGACATAGTAAAAACAATGGTGTCGTTCAAAAGTACAAATCGTCCCTCAAAAAACAAGCCCTTACATGGCCATTTTAGCCAAAAAATAAAAAAAGTTATGGCCATGGAAAAAGGGGAGCAAAAAATGGAAACGCAAAAACGGAAATACCCCTGGTCCTTAAGGGGTTAATTCATCTTTCTGTGATCATATTGATACCACATGTGCCTCACAAAATGTTATTACATTGAGCGGTGAAAAAAGAATAATTTACATTTTTACCACTAAATTGTTGTCAGCCCCAAGTTTTAAATCTTTCTAAGGGCTAATAGAAGAAATTTTTACAACAAACTGAGGTCCATTTTTTCCTGAGTGTGCCAATATGCAATATGTAATCGGGAAATACTTTTCAAGCACAATGCAAAGCTCGGAACGGAAGGAGCTTCATATTATAGTGAAGATTTTACTGTTATAGTTTGCAGGTGCCATGACCAACTAGGTGAGCACCTGAGGTGCCAGCACAGCAGATCCCCCATAAGTGACCCCATTTTACAAACTACACCTCTTAATTAATTAATGTAGGGGTGAAGTGATCATATTGACACGAATGGTGTGTCACAGAATTTTATACCATTGTGCAGTGAAGAAAAAATAATTACATTTTACCACCAACATTTTGTTTTAGCCACAGATTTTGCAGTTTCACACAAAAAGTGGGAAAAATGGCACCAAAATTCGTCCCAAAATTTCTAGTGAACATGGCAATACCCCATACTTGGCTGTACAGTACTGCTTAGCCACACGGTGAGACTTGGGAGGCACAGAGCGCTATTTGCCTCTTTGAGGCCAGATTTTCCTTGACTAATTTGTGGACTCCATATACATAGACCCTAAGTGCTAAAAATGCAGAATCCTTCCCTCAAGTGACCCCATTTAGGAAGTTATACCCCTTTGGGAATTTAGCTGCAGGTGTGACAATTTTAACTCTATGGGTGCTTTCCAGAAACAAGCAGCAGTGGATGTTGCTGAGTGAAAATTGTAAACTGCTGTTGAAGTTACCACTATGCTGTAGTGACCAGTATATTGTAGTCACCGGTATGTTGTAGTGACCAGTTAATTATTCCCAGCTTGTGCTTCTTGAGACACGCACCTGTAAATTAGGCGGGCTCTCATCATTACAGAAATGCCAAACGTGGACGCCATATGTGGATTAGGCACACTGGAGCTCAGAAGAGAGGGGGCATTTGGATTTGGGAGTATTGAATTTGCTGAATTTCCTTTGGAAAGTGAGGAGACATTTTGCTTTTCCAGAGCCTTTGTACTACCAGCTATGTGGAAGTCCCCTATATTTTCGTTAACAGATGATGGACCTGAGTGGGGTTTTGCTTTTTTTGTGGATTAAGTTGAAGCTTTTATTAGGAACATTTTATATAATGTTTGGGATCACATTTATCCTGCACTCTACACTGAGCACTTACATTGGGGTTTCCATCTAAATCCCCTGAGTGACGTGATTCAGATGAAACCCCCAAGGGATCCATTCACTATAATGAGGCAGCAGAATTACTCTTGACTCGTCTGTCCTTTGGTCAACGTTGTCCTCCTTTTCATAAGTGCAAAAAAACTGTGGCTGACTGCACTTTTATGCAATCCTAAAAAGACGGACACAGCCAGACCATAGGCCAGACACTATCCACAGTGCCTTGATCTGCCTCGTTATAGGGAATCTTCTGCCTGGGGATTCATCTGAATCACATATTTCAGAGATTTACATGGAAACCCTGGGGTAAATGTTCAGATCAGAGCGCTGGGTTAATGTGCGCTGAGCCTCACTGGGATCTTTAGGAGGCA
Source organism: Ranitomeya variabilis (assembly GCF_051348905.1). Lineage (NCBI taxonomy): Eukaryota > Metazoa > Chordata > Amphibia > Anura > Dendrobatidae > Ranitomeya > Ranitomeya variabilis. The sequence goes on from NC_135236.1 coordinate 538,540,310, forward strand.
GAATTAACAAATCAACAGCATGTGAAGAATTGGTTTTATTTATTTTTTACGCCGTTCATAATGTGGTATAAGTGATTAGATGACTTTATTCTTCGGGTCGGTGCCATTACAGTGATACCAGATTTATAAGTTTTTTTATGTTTGGCCTCTGTCACACACTAAAAAAAGTTTTTTATTGCAAAAACTAGTTTTTGCATTCCCATATTTAGACAGCTATACTTTTTCCATATCTCGGTCCACATAGTCATTTGACAGCTTCTTTTTTGTGGGACGAGTTGACGTATTATTGCTACCATTTTTGGACACATGACATTTTTTAATTGCTTTCTATTCCGATTTTTGGGAGGTTGAATGAACAAAAAAACAGAAATTAAGCTTTTTTTTTTACTTTTTATGTCATTCAGTGTGTGGTAAAATTGATAAGGCAGCTTTATTCTTCGGGTCAGTACAATTACAGTGATACCACATTTATATAGTTTTTTATGTTATGGTGCTTTTACACAATAAAACCTTTTATAGAAAAAAATAATTATTTTTGCATTGCTTTATTTTGAGAGATATACAGTAACATTTTTTTTATTTTTCCGCAGATGGAGCTGTTTGATGGCTTGTTTTTTTGCTGGACAAAATGACGATTTAACCAGTGCCATGTTTATTTATATTTGTATTTTTTATTGCGTTTTATTCCTCTTTTTGTTTGGCGGTATGATGATAAAGCATTGTTTTTTGGCTTATTTTTCTACTTTTTTTGCAGCGTTCACTAAAGGGGTTAACTAGTGGGACAGTTTTATAGGTCTGGCCGTTTTGAACGCGGTGATACCAATTATGTTTACTTTTATTGTTTATACTTTTTTCATAAAAATATTTATAGGTACTATATATATATATATATATATATATATATATATATATATATATATATACATATATTATATTTATATTTTTCCTTTTTTTCAATTTTTTTTACTTATTTTAACTTTTATACTTTGTCCCACTATGGGACTTTTTTTTTTTTACCTTTTGCAGGCTGATTGCTTGTATAGCATAGAGATGCAGGAGTATCCCTTCTTGCTATTTCTTGCTAGCTCTGGTGACCGAGATGTCGTCATGACAACGATTGCAATGATCGAGGCCCAACGATGACTTCGTGAGGTCTGTGATTCAGGCGCAGAGAGGCTTTCTTCCCTCTGCCTGTTCCCGAATACTGTGACCAAACTTGGGGGGTTAAATTGTCAGGAGCGGTGTGGTCCTGGCACTGAGTGCCGGGTGTCAGCTGTCAGAATCAGCTGACACCGGCGGCGATCACATGCGCACAGCGTCTGGGCATGCAAAATCACCATACATACATATCCATACATCCCAGGTCAGTAAGTACCAGGCTACCTGGACGTATGGATAAGTCTAAGGTGGGAAAAGGGTTAAGGGGCAATCACTTTTTCACACAGGACCCTGTAGGTTTGGATTTTTTTCCCTTAATAATAAAAAACTTCAAACACTTTGTCACACCACTGTATACAGCAGAGTCTCAGAGTCTCCTATGTAATGTATGGTGCAGACCTCTGACTGCTTGATTTCTAGGATACATGAGCAGTGATGAATTTCGTATCTTGAGGAGACCTGCAGTATAATCTGTTTTTAGTACAACTTACTACTGTGAGTTGTTTACAAAGCAAACTTATCGCAAAAAGTTACCTGCTCTCCAGACCGATGCAAACCTGGAAAGACAGGTGTAAGGCACATCATCAATACCATCTAATATCACAGCTGCACCATAGAGAAGCACTTCCAGCTGTCACATAGGATCATTTTTAAGTTGATAATTTTATATGGCCGTGAATGATGTTTTAAATATCAAAATGGCCAGTGGAGTAAAAAAGGTTCCCCACCCCGATTTAAAGTAATCTCTGAAGTCAGATTCTCATGCAGATCAGGTTCCGGCCCATAGATCCTAACAGCTCATGTATATATAAGGAGAACATACAAGTGCTTCTCACAAAATTAGAATATCATCAAAAGTTAATTTATTAACTATCACTGTGCTTGATTGGCCAGCAAACTCGCCTGACCTTAACCCCGTAGACAGGGCCGTATTTGTCACTAGGCACTTGAGGGCAGGTGCCTGAGGCGGCAGGATGCCCCCATTCTACCGCCCCAGGCACCTGCCCTCAAGTGCCTATTGACAAATATGGCCCTGTCTACGGGGTTAAGGTCAGGCGAGTTTGCTGGCCAATCAAGCACAGTGATAGTTAATCACCTGAGGCAGATTTTTTTTTAGTTTGTTTGTTTTGTTTTTTTAATTATAAGGACCGGGGTCACCGCCAGCCGCCCGCCTACCTCCCCACCTCCCCACCTCCTTGAACTCATCATACTCACCCTCTTCGACTACAGCGGTGCCTGCAACTCCAGTGGTCTCAGCGTCGGCAGCTTCTTCCTGTGCTGAGCGGTCACATGGTACCGCTCATTAAGGTCATGAATATGGATGCATATTCATGACCTTAATGAGCAGTACCACGTGACTGCTCACTCAGGGAGAAGCTGCAGCGCCGGGACCAAGATGCAGGGACTTTCGGCGCGGTGCGCAGGTGTGAGTAAGGTGAGTATGACAGGGGAGGAGGATGAGGGAGGACGGGGAAAGAATGGGGGCTGCAGAGGCACGCATACAAGATGGGAGAGGGGGGCTGCAGAGTCACGCATACAAGATGGGAGAGGGGGGCTGCAAAGGCACGTATACAAGATTGGAAGGGGGCTGCAGAGGCACGCATACAAGATGGGAGGGGGGCTGCAGAGGCATGCATACAAGATGGGAGGGGGCTGCAGAGGCATGCATACAAGATGGGAGAGGGGTGGCTGCAGAGCCACACATACAAGATGGAATAGGGGGGCTGCAGAGCCATGCATATAAGATGGGAGAGGGGGGCTGGAGAGCCACGCATGCAAGATGGGAGAGGGGGGCTGCAGAGGCACGCATACAAGATGGGAGAGGGGGGCTGCAGAGGCACGCATACAAGATGGGAGAGGGGGGCTGCAGAAGCACGCATACAAGATGGGAGGGGGGGGCTGCAGAGACACGCATACAAGATGGGAGGGGGGCTGCAGAGACACACATACAAGATGGGAGGGGGTAAGCAGAGCCACGCATACAAGATGGGAGGGGGGAGCAGAGCCACACATACAAGATGGGAGAGGGGGGGCTGCAGAGCCATGCATACAAGATGGGAGGGGGCTGCAGAGCCACGCATACAAGATGGGAGGGGGGGCTGCAGAGCCACGTATACAAGATGGGAGAGGGGGGCTGCAGAGGCACGCATACAAGATGGGAGAGGGAGGCTGCAGAGGCACACATACAAGATGGTAGAGGGGGTACTGCAGAGGCACGCATACAAGATGGGAGGGGGGCTGCAGGGGCATGCATACGAGATGGGAGGGGGGCTGCAGAGCCACACATTCAAGATGGGAGGGGGGAAGCAGAGCCACGCATACAAGATGGGAGGGGGGAGCAGAGCTATGCATACAAGATGGGAGGGGGGCTGCAGTGCCACGCATACAAGATGGGAGAGTGGGGCTGCAGAGCCACGCATACAAGATGGGAGAGGGGGGCTGCAGAGCCACGCATACAAGATGGGAGAGGGGGGACGCAGAGCCACGCATACAAGATGGGATAGGGGAGCATAGCCACGCATACAAATGGGGGGAGCAGAGCCACGCATACAAGATGGGAAAGGGGGGGAAGCAGAGCCACGCATACAAGATGGGATGGGGGAAGCAGAGCCACGCATACAAGATGGGAGAGGGGGGCTGCAGAGCCATACATACAAGATGGGAGGGGGGGAAGCAGAGCCAGTGTCTGCCCCTGCCCAGGGATCAATTGTACTCACATCTTACAGAAGTGAGTACAATTGAGGCTCTGATTGCCGGGTCAGAGCGACGTGAGCAGCGTGATCAGATCATGTGATCACTCTGCTGACGTCGCTAACTCGCACTGCAGAGGCGAACACTGGTGGTAAGTGCTCCAGTGGAGCAGAAGAAACCGAAGATTAAGTGCACGGGAGGCGGGGACTATTGGAGTGGGGATGGAGGGATTTATTGTGTGTGGGGACAATTTGAGTGAGGATAGGGGGATTTATTATGTGTGGGGAGAATTGGAGTGGGGATGGGGGGAGTTAATGTGTGTGGGGAGATTTGTAGTGGGAATGGGGGGATTTAATGTGTGCGGGAGATTTGAGGACACAACATGAAGAGCAAAGGGGGAGATGGGAAAACAATACTGGGGAATGAGGGCCATGTATGAGGAAACAGTACTGGGGAATGAGGGGCATGTATGAGGAACAGTACTGGGGAATGGGGGGCATATATGAGGAAACAGTACTGGGGAATGGGGAGCATGTATGGGGACACAGTATGTGGGGCATGTATGAGGAAACAGTACTGGGGAATGGTGGGCATGTATGAGGAAACAGTATGGGGGATGGGTGCAGACAGTATGAGGAGCGAACGGGGGAATGTATGTGGACACAGCATGAGTAGAGATGTGAAAAATGTATGTAGATAGAGTACGGGGAGTGAAGGTGATGGGATAGGTGCAGACACAGTATGGGGAATCAGGTGAGCAGGTAGTATAGAAAGTGAGGGGGTAAATATATGAGGAGACAGTATGATGAACAGGAGGGATGTGAGAGGAGACAGTATGAGGAGGGATGGGAATAGTGTGATGAGACAGTATGGGGGGAGAAAAGTGAGTGGGCACAGAATAGAAACTGAGTAATGGGGCCGTAGCATGGGGGGACAGTGTAAGGGCACAGCCAGCAGGGGACAGTATACCAAGGAGGGGGAGTGTGATGAGAGAGTACAGTATAGAGACTGAGCCCTATAGGGGGGACACAGTGTGAGAGGACAGTGTGAAGAGGGGGCCGGTATGGAAAGGAGAGGTCAGTGTAAAGAGCATGAACCATAAGAGGGACAGTGTGGGGGTCATATTTTGGGCAAACAATATAGTGAGGGGCAATTTTTTATTCAGGAGCATTATAATGACACTTGTATCTTTAAGGGCGTCATGTGGAAATTTTCTGCAAAAAAGCGGAGAAGATGTAAGTCTGCAGAGACGGCTGTGGATGAAAAAACTCATCATGGGGTCTGGACAAGATGAAGAAAAGAAGGAGAACGACTCCAGAGACGACATCATCTATAAAGTACCTGGATGTAAACGTTATTTGTGATACTGACTAACTCTCATGTTTTTATTTATGTTAGGAGCGTTAAAGGGGATGTCCAGGTTTGTAATGTGTCTGCAGTCATTCTTTGTGACTGCAGACTTCTTAGTTCTCACAGTGCGCACTGCACACTGTCAGGATTCTCTCGTGCTGGTGATTTACATACATGTGGTCACATGCTAACTGGACATGTGTGGCCTCAGTCAATGAAAATGAACTAAGCGAGGTCGGGCACATCTAGTCGGAATGTGGCCAGAGGTATACAAATCACATGCTTGTGCTGACATGACTGTCCACCAACAAGGGAGAATCCTAAAAGTGTGCAGTGCATGAGTTGTGAGAATTCAGAAGCTGCGATGCCAGGATTCAGCTCTGCAGGTTCCAATTGTCGTCACATGTACACCTCACTCATATGTGACTTTCATACTTGTGGTCCTGTGACGACGAGCTTCTTTTCTGCTTCTCTCAGTTTTTCACTGAACATTGAGAGAATTAGGGAGAGGAGCTTGTGGGTACATGACTAAGTGTGCAAATCGCATATGTCATTGGTGGGGGGGGGCGCCAAAATGAATTCTTGCCCCTGGTGCCAGAAACCCTAGATACACCTATGCTACTGGGAGCGGCGATTACCGGGTCCGGTGGAGGGATGTCTGTACACAGGCAGTGAGGCAGGGACTGAGGGTGTGCACTGAGAGAGAATGGAGACCCGGAGACTGCCCGTCCCTGTCTACGCCGTAGCCTGGAGCCCTCATTATCGTAGGAATATGTCAGGTAATAAATTGTTTTTCTAAAGCTTTATAGTGTAGTTTTAGGTCAGAGGGATGGATAGGGATGAACTAGCAAGGTGCAGGGACAGGTAGTGATGGCTACTTGCAGACATGTGCGGCACTTGCGGTTTTGCACTTGCGGTGAGACAAAAAAACCACTGCTAGCAGCGTTTTTTTTCTTTTTCTGCTAGTACCGCATTTGCCGGATTGTGGCAAAACCGCAAGTGCCGCACATGTCCGAAAGTCCCATAAGGAATGAATGAGGCCGAACGCAGTGTTGCCGTAAGTGATCCGTTATGCGGCAGATGCAGAAAAACTGCTGGATCTGCTGCAAAAGGCTACTTTCACATCAGCAATTTTTGCCAAAGTCACTGCCGATAGTGTCATACTCACCAATGGGGGAGGCAGCACTAAAAGTGTCTAGGGCAGCAGAAACTCTAAATACGGCCCTGCCCGTAGAGATCTATGGGGTATTGTCAAGAGAAAGATGAGAGACACCAGACCCAACAATGCAGATGAGCTGAAGGCTGCTACTAAAGCTACCTGGGCTTCCATAACACCTCAGCAGTGACACAGGCTGATCGACCTCCATGCCACGCCGCATTGATCCAGTAATTGATGTAAAATTAGCCCCTTCCAGGTATTGAGTGCATTTACTGAACATACATTTCAATAGGCCAACATTTAGGATTTTAAAATCATTTTTCAAGCTGGTGTTATAAAGTATTCTAATTTACTGAGATAATGACTTTGGGGTTTTCATTGGCTGTAAGACATAATCATTAACATTAACAGAAATAAACACTTGAAATAGATCAATTATATGAAATTCACTTTTTGTATTGAAGAACTGAAGCAAATTAACTTTTTGATGATATTCTAATTTTGTGAGAAGCACTTGTAGATACCTCTGGAATAAGACATTGGAGCACAGATATCAAGGTACCATTGGCTTAGGAGGGTTGATTCTCCTATAGCAAAGCACAGCTATACCTTTGTAAAGCTGAAGATGTTAAAGGGAACCTGTCAGCAGGATTGTGCTGAGTAACCTACACACAGTGTCAGGTTGGCGCCGTTATACTGATTAAAATGATACTTTGGTTGATGAAATTTGTCTTGTAGTTGTTTAATCTTTATTTTCAGTTTTTACTTAATGATATGCTCGTGCTTCGGGGCGGCCTATGGGGGGTATTCACATGTGGTGTTCTGCTTAGGTATTCATACTGATGGCTTATTACAGGTCACTGATCCCTCAGTGACCTGCCCCCTATTTTACATACTGCATATTATATGTATTGAAAAAAAAAATCACATTCAGCAGGCCTCCTCTTAACCCCTTTCTGCCAGCTGACGGAATAGTACATCAGCTTGCAGAACCCCCGCTTTGAGGTGGGCTCCGGCGGTGAGCCCACCTCAAAGCCGTGACATGTCAGCTGTTTTGTACAGCTGACATGTGCGCGCAATGAGCGCGAGCGGGATCGCAATCCGCCCGCGCCCATTAACTAGTTAAATGCCACTGTCAAAGCGTTCAAAGCAACCCTGCATTTCTGCTACATAGAGGTGATCTGTGCTTCACCTCTATGTAGCAGAGGTGATCGTGTAGTGCATGCTTCTAGCCTCCTATGGAGGCTATTAAAAAATGCCAAAATTAAAAAAAAAGGTTTAAAAATATAAAAATATAAAAAATATATAAAAGTTCAAATCACCCCCCTTTCGCCCCAATCAAAATAAAACAATTTAAAAAAAATCAAACCTACACATATTTGGTATCTCCGCGTTCAGAAACGCCCGATCTATCAACAAAAACAAAGCATTAACCTGATCGCTAAACGGCGTAGCGAGAAAAAAAAATAAAAACGCCAAAATTACGTTTTTTGGTCGCCCCAACATTGCATTAAAATGCAATAACGGGCGATCAAAAGAACGTATCTGCACCAAAAATCATTAAAAACGACAGCTCAGCGCGCAAAAAATAATCCCTCAACCGACCCCAGATTACGAAAATTGGAGAAGCTGCGGGTATCGGAAAATGGCGCAATTTTTTTTTTTTTTTTAGATAAAAGAGAACCTAGACATGTTAGGTGTCTATGAACTCGTAAGGACCTAGGAAATCATAATGGCAGGTTAGTTTTAGCATTTAGTAAACCTAGCAAAAAAGCCAAACAAAAAACAAGTGTGCGATTGCACTTTTTTTGCAATTTCATAGCACTTGGATTTTTTTTCCCGTTTTCTGTTACACAGCATGGTAAGCCCAATGGTATCGTTCAAAAGTACATCTCGTCCTGCAAAAAATAAGCCCTCACATGGCGATACTGACGGAAAAATTAGAAAGTAATGGCTCTAGAAATAAGGGGAGCGAAAAACGAAAAAAGCTCCGGGGGTGAAGGGGTTAAAGGAAAAAATGAAAATGCAGTCCGATCTGCAGGCTGCATGTTATAACCTCTGCTCTTTATGAGATTTCTATTCCAGTGGGTGGCCCTATCACTGATTGCATAACTATCTGTACAGAGAAATCACAGAAACAGCTGAGGCTTAAAGGGACTCTGTCACCTGAATTTTGGAGGGAACAATTTTCAGCCATAGGGGCGGAGTTTTCGGGTGTTTGATTCACCCTTTCCTTACCCGCTGGCTGCATGCTGGCTGCAATATTGGATTGAAGTTAATTCTCTGTCCTCCGTAGTACGTGCCTGCACAAGGCAATCTTGCCATTCCCGGGGACTACCTCTTGAAGCTCATCAAGAGAATGTCAAGAGTGTGCAAAGCAGTCATCAAAGCAAATGGTGGCTACTTTGAAGAACCTAGAATATAAGACATAATTTCAGTTGTTTCACACTTTTTTGTTAAGTATATAATTCCACATGTGTTAATTCATAGTTTTGATGCCTTCTGTGTGAATGTACAATTTTCATAGTCATGAAAATACAGAAAAATCTTTAAATGAAAATGTGTGTCCAAACTTTTGGTCTATGCTGTAGGCTAATGTTTAACCCTTGTACTTTGTGGTTTTCGACTGAACCCTTAGGGCAGTCCCACACGTCCAGATAATTCCGGTACCGGAAACAATCGGTACCGGAATTATCCGTGTCCGTGTGCCCCTACGTTTCTGGTGTACATCAGTGTGGCACACTTGCGGCACACGTGTGCTGCCCGTGTGCCCACTGGGTACCAAACGCACCGTGCTGGGTACCACACGTACCAGCATCTGGTGCTGAATCCGCGATTCATATCTTCTGTGCAGCAGTGTTTGCTGCATAGAAGATATGAATAATAGTGTTTAAAAGAAAGATCTATCTGTCCGCCGCCCTCCCACCCCCTGTGCGCCCCCCCCCCGCTGTTCTGAAAATACTCACCCGCTTCCCTCGTTGGCTGTCGCTGCTTCCTGTCCTGACCGCACCTTCTACTGTATGCGGTCACGTGGGGCTGCTCATTTACAGTCATGAATATGCGGCTCCACCCCTATGGGAGGCGGAGCCGCATATTCATGACTGTAATTGGAGGCCCCACGTGACCGCATACAGCAGAAGGAGCGGCCAGGACAGGAAGCAGCGACAGCCAATGAGGAAAGCGGGTGAGTATTTTCAGAACAGCGGGGGGGGCGCACAGGGGGTGGGAGGGCGGCGGACAGATAGATCTTTCTTTTAAACACTATTATTCATATCTTCTATGCAGCAAACACTGCTGCACAGAAGATATGAATCGCGGCTTCAGCACCATGTGGGGGGGACAGCACTTACTGTAGCGCTGTCTCTTGCACGCCACACGGAGAACGTCCATGTGAGGTACGTGTTTTACACGGACCCATTGATTTTAATGGGTCCGTGTAATACGCGCGCTTCCACGAACACTGACATGTCTCCGTGTTTGGCACACGGAGACACGGTCCGCAAAAAATCAATGACATCTGCACAGATGCATTGATTTTAATGGGTCTACGTGTGTCAGTGGCTCCGGTACGTGAGGAAACTGTCACCTCACGTACCGGAGCCACTGACGTGTGAAACAGGCCTTACATAGCCCTTTTCACTGTGACGCAACATTCAGTTTTTGCTTTTATCAGCTGGCATGTTGAATAGAATGCTTAGTCTAACTTTTGTAAATGTAAAAATGTCCATCTGCCCCAGAGCACTAAGTTCTTCCACAATTTAATGAGGAACATTAACTGCTAATGGCTCACAATGTCCTGTGTTTATGCGAGTAAATGAAAATGATTACCTGCTCAGATGAGAACTAATTAAATACAGAATTGTTCCCCTAATATATGTGAACGCTGAGATTGGTTCCTTTGGACATTTGTTTCCAAAAAATGAAATATTTGTTCTTCTTCAGAACTGGAATAATTAAATATCTTAATAATTAAATAATCTTGAACATACAAATTCAGATTATTCCTTTTGGTGAACAAACATTTGAAGAGTGATTATTACATATTAAAATTGTTTTTCTGATGAAAGATACAAGATTTTAACTATTACTTTTCTTAATTTCAGAATCTTTTTGGTCAGATTGAGAGGCTCCACAGGACATGTCATGTGTGATTTTTTTTGGTTCCTTTTACCAATATACATTTTGAGATTCATTTTGCTTTAAAAAAAATCTGCCAGGAAGATCCATTCCCCCCACCACCAAAATTGCATATATGAGTATGCAGGTCTTAGAAGATATAAAAGTGCCATTGATTTGCTTTTCAACTTGTTGCTGCGTTCTAGGGAAATTAACGGTTTCATTCATCTGCAAACGAGACATTAAGGCTGCAGTCACACTATTAGGCCGGTTTCACACGTCAGTGTCTCCAGTACGTGAGGTGACAGTTTCCTCACGTACCGGAGCCACTGACACACGTAGACCCATTAAAATCAATGCATCTGTGCAGATGTCATTGATTTTTTACGGACCGTGTCTCCGTGTGCCAAACACGGAGACATGTCAGTGTTCGTGGGAGCGCACGTATTACATGGACCCATTAAAGTCAATGGGTCCGTGTAAAACACGGACCTCACACGGACGTTCTCCGTGTGCGGTCCCTGTGGCGTGCAGGAGACAGCGCTACAGTAAGCGCTGTCCCCCCCACATGGTGCTGAAGCCGCCATTCATATCTTCTGTGCAGCAGCGTTTGCTGCATAGAAGATATGAATAATAGTGTTTAAATGAAAGATCTACCTGTCTGCCGCCCCCCCACCCCCTGTGCGCCCCCCCGCTGTTCAGAAAATACTCACCCGCTCCCACGTTGGCTGTCGCTGCTTCCTGGTCTGGCTGCGGCTTCTACTGTATGCGGTCACGTGGGGCCGCTCATTTACAATCATGAATAGTCGGCTCCGCCCCTATGGGAGGTGGAGCCGCCTATCCATGACTGTAAATGAGCGGCTCCACGTGACCGCATACAGTGGAAGCCGCGGCCAGACCAGGAAGCATCGACAGCCAACGTGGGAGCGGGTGAGTATTTTCTGAACAGCGGGGGGGCCCACAGGGGGTGGGGGGCGGCAGACACATAGATCTTTCATTTAAACACTATTATTCATATCTTCTGCACAGAAGATATGAATCGCGGCTTCAGCACGATGCAGGGGACAGCGCTAAACTTTAGCGCTGTCTCCTGCACGCTCCGTGTGGCACCCACTCGCCACACGGGCGGCACACGTGTGCCGCACGTATGGCCTACGTGATCTCACGGGCACACGGACATGGATAACTCCGGTACCGATTTTTTCCGGTACCGGAATTATCTGGACGTGTGGGACAGCCCTTAGTATTTGGTCAGTATTTTACATCAGTATGTGGAAGCCAAAACCAGGTGAGGAACAATCAGAGGAAAAGTATAATAGAAACATGTCGCTACTTTTGCTTTTATCACCCACTCCTGGTTTGTTTTGGCTTACAAATACTGATAGTGTAACTGCAGCCTAAGGCTACGTTCACACGATCCGGATTTTGATCCGGATCCGTAGCGGATTTTCAGCTGCGGATCCGGATCAGTTTTCCATGTTGGTTACAGTACAATGTAACCCAATGGAAAACCAAAACCGCTGTGCTAACGATCCGTTTTTCCGCTGGAAAATCCGCGCGGATTTTCCAGCGGAAAAAAGAAGTAGCATGTCAATTCTTTCAGCGGATTCCGCACCGGTTTTCCAGCAGCTCCAATAGGAAACTGCTATTGGAAACCCGCAGTGGAAAACGCTGAAGAAAAAGGATCAGAAAACGCAGCTCAAATTCACTGCGGAATTTAGCTGCCGTTTTCCAAAAACGGGCAGGAAAAAAAAAGGATGGAAATCCTGATCGTGTGAACGTAGCCTAAGTGTTCTGGGCGTGTCAGTGCAGTTAACCATCCTTCCGATGTTATTTGCCCGCTCAGCACCAGCGGCTTTAGCTTGATTGATGGCCTACTGTCTGTGTGATGTCAGGAAACAGGCAAAGAAATCAGACAGTGAGATATCAATCATACTAAAGAGATTGGTGCTGGGCGGGGAAATAGAGAAAATAACTGACAGGAAGTACAAGGAATGGACTGCAGACGACTGGAGTACAATTATTTTCTCTGATGAAGCACCGTTTATACTGGGACATCTGAAAAAATGTGTAGGGTTCCTCTTCCTGCATGTGAGTGGGCGCACTCAAAAATTTGAGTAAGAACCATACCATGAGTAAAGAATGATGTTTAACCCCTTCACCCCCAAGGGGGGTTTGCACGTTAATGACCAGGCCAATTTTTACAATTCTGACCACTGTCCCTTTATGAGGTTATAACTTTGGAACGCTTCAACGGATCTTGGCGATTCTGACACTGTTTTCTCGTGACATATTGTACTTCATGATAGTGGTAAAATATCTTCGATATAACTTGCGTTTATTTGTTAAAAAAACGGATATTTGGCGAAAATTTTGAAAATTTCGCAATTTTCCAACTTTGAATTTTTATGCCCTTAAATCACAGACATATGTCACGCAAAATACTTAATAAGTAACATTTCCCACATGTCTACTTTACATCAGCTCAATTTTGGAACCAAATTTTTTTTTTGTTATTGAGTTATAAGGGTTAAAAATTGACCAGCAATTTCTCATTTTTACAACACCATTTTTTTTCAGGGACCACATCTCATTTAAAGTCATTTTGAGGGGTCTATATGACAGAAAATACCCAAGTGTGACACCATTCTAAAAACTGCACCCCTCAAGGTGCTCAAAACCACATTCAAGAAATTTATTAACCCTTCAGGTGTTTCACAGGAATTTTTGGAATGTTTGAAAAAAAGTTAAATGTTCATTTTTATTTACACAAAATTTATTTCAGCTCCAATTTGTTTTATTTTACCAAGGGTAACAGGAGAAAATGGACCCCAAAAGTTGTTGTACAATTTGTCCTGAGTACGCTAATACCCCATATGTGGGGGTAAACCACTGTTTGGGCGCATGGCAGAGCTCGGAAGGAAAGGAGCGCCATTTGACTTTTCAATGCAAAATTGACTGGAATTGACATGGGACGCCATGTTGCGTTTGGAGAGCCCCTGATGTGCCTAAACATTGAAACCCCCCACAACTGACACCATTTTGGAAAGTAGACCCCCTAAGGAACTTATCTAGATGTGTGGTGAGCACTTTGACCCAACAAGTGCTTCACAGAAGTTTATAATGCAAAATGATCTTTTCACCCCCATTTTTTTATTTTTCCAAGGGTAAGAGAAGAAATTAGACCACAAAAGTTGTTGTGCAATTTGTCCTGAGTACAACGATACCCCATATGTGGGTGTAAACCATTGTTTGGGCGCAGGGCAGAGCTCAGAAGGGAAGGAGCGCCATTTGACTTTTCAATGCAAAATTGACTGGAATTGAGATGGGACGCCATGTTGCGTTTGGAGAGCCCCTGATGTGCCGAAACATTTAAACCCCCCACAAGTGACACCATTTTGGAAAGTAGACCCCTTAAGGAACTTATCTAGATGTGTGTTGAGCACTTTGACCCAACAAGTGCTTCACAGAAGTTTATAATGCAGAGCCGTAAAAATAAAAAATCATATTTGTTCACAAAAATGATATTTTCGCCCCCATTTTTTAATTTTCCCAAGGGTAAGAAAAGAAATTAGACCACAAAAGTTGTTGTGCAATTTGTCCTGAGTACAACGATACCCCATATGTGGGTGTAAACCATTGTTTGGGCGCAGGGCAGAGCTCAGAAGGGAAGGAGCGCCATTTGACTTTTCAATGCAAAATTGACTGGAATTGAGATGGGACGCCATGTTGCGTTTGGAGAGCCCCTGATGTGCCGAAACATTTAAACCCCCCACAAGTGACACCATTTTGGAAAGTAGACCCCTTAAGGAACTTATCTAGATGTGTGTTGAGCACTTTGACCCAACAAGTGCTTCACAGAAGTTTATAATGCAGAGCCGTAAAAATAAAAAATCATATTTGTTCACAAAAATGATATTTTCGCCCCCATTTTTTAATTTTCCCAAGGGTAAGAAAAGAAATTAGACCACAAAAGTTGTTGTGCAATTTGTCCTGAGTACAACGATACCCCATATGTGGGGGTAAACCACTGTTTGGGTGCATAGCAGAGCTCGGAAGGGAAGGAGCGCTATTTTACTTTTCAATGCAAAATTGACTGGAATTAAGATGGGACGCCATGTTGCGTTTGGAGAGCCCCTGATGTGCCTAAACATTAAAACCCCCCACAAGTGACACCATTTTGGAAAGTAGACCCCCTAAGGAACTTATCTAGATGTGTTTTGAGAGCTTTGAACCACCAAGTGTTTCACTACAGTTTATAACGCAGAGCCGTGAAAATAAAAATCCCTCTTTTTTTCACAGAAATTATAATAATAAATATATAATAAATTGGACCCCAAAAGTTGTTGTCTAATTTGTCCTGTGTACGCTGATACCCCATATGTGGGGGTAAACCACTGTTTGGGCGCATGGCAGAGCTCGGAAGGGAAGGAGCGCCGTTTGGAATGCAGACTTAGATGGATTGGTCTGCAGGCGTCACGTTGCATTTGCAGAGCCCCTGATGTACCTAAACAGTAGAAACCCCCCACAAGTGACCCCATATTGGAAATTAAACCCCCCAAGGACCATATCTAGATGTGTTGTGAAAACTTTGAAACCCCAAGTGTTTCACTACAGTTTACAACGCAGAGCCGTGAAAATAAAAAATCCTTTTTTTCCCACAAAACTTATTTTTTAGCCCCCAGTTTTGTATTTTCCCAAGGGTAACAGGAGAAATTGGACCCCAAAAGATGTTGTCCAATTTGTCCTGAGTACGCCGATACCCCATATGTTGGGGTAAACCCCTGTTTGGGTACACGGGAGAGCTCTGAAGGGAAGGAGCACTGTTTTACTTTTTCAACGCAGAATTGTCTGAAATTGAGATCGGATGCCATGTCCCGTTTGGAGAGCCCCTGATGTGCCTAAACAGTGGAAACCCCCCAATTATAACTGAAACCCTAATCCAAACACACCCCTTACCCTAATCCAAACGGTAACCCTAACCACACCCCTAACCCTGACACACCCCTAACCCTAATCCCAACCCTATTCCCAACCGTAAATGTAATCCAAACCCTAACCCTAACTTTAGCCCCAACCCTAACTGTAGCCTTAACCCTAGCCCTAACCCTAGCCCTAACCCTAAACCTAGCCCTAACCCTAGCCCTAACCCTAGCAATAACCCTAGCCCTAACCCTAACCCTAGCCCTAACCCTAACCCTAATGGGAAAATGGAAATAAATACATTTTTTTAATTTTTTTATTTTTCCCTAACTAAGGGGGTGATGAAGGGGGGTTTGATTTACTTTTATAGCAGGTTATTTAGCGGATTTTTATGATTGGCAGCCGTCACACACTGAAAGACGCTTTTTATTGCAAAAAATATTTTTTGCGTTACCACATTTTGAAAGCTATAATTTTTCCATATTTGAGTCCACAGAGTCATGTGAGGTCTTGTTTTTTGTGGGACGAGTTGACGTTTTTATTGGTAACATTTTTGGGCACATGACATTTTTTGTTCGCTTTTTATTCCGATTTTTGTGAGGCAGAATGATCAAAAACCAGCTATTCATTAATTTCTTTTGGGGGAGGCGTTTATACCGTTCCGCGTTTGGTAAAATTGATAAAGCAGTTTTATTCTTCGGTTCAGTACGATTACAGCGATACCTCATTTATATCTTTTTTTATGTTTTGGCGCTTTTATACGATAAAAGCTATTTTATAGAAAAAATAATTATTTTGGTATTGCTTTATTCTCAGGACTATAACTTTTTTATTTTTTTGCTGATGATGCTGTATCGTGGCTCATTTTTTGTGGGACAAGATGACGTTTTCATCGGTTTCATGGTTATTTATATCTGTTTTTTTGATCGCGTGTTATTCCACTTTTTGTTCGGCAGTATGGTAATAAAGCGTTGTATTTTGCCTCGTTTTTTTTTTTTTTCTCACGGTGTTTACTGAAGGGGTTAACTAGTGGGACAGATTTATAGGTTGGGTCGTTACGGACGCGGCGATACTAAATATGTGTACTTTTATTGTTTTTTTTTTATTTAGATAAAGAAATGTATTTATGGGAATAATATTTATTTTTTCTTTATTTAGGAATTTATTTTTTATTTTTTTTTTTTACACATGTGGAAAATTTTTTTTTTAACTTTTTTACTTTGTCCCAGGGGGGGACATTACAGATCGGTGATCTGACAGTGTGCACAGCACTCTGTCAGATTGGCGATCTGCTGTGCAGGGCTGCAGGCTTACCAGCGCCTGCTCTGAGCAGGCACTCGGTAAGCCACCTCCCTCCCTGCAGGACCCGGATGCCGCGGCCATCTTGGATCCGGGACCTGCGGCGAGGAGGGAGGTAGGAGACCCTCGGAGCAACGCGATCACATCGCGTTGCTGCGGGGGTCTCAGGGAAACCCGCAGGGAGCCCCCTCCCTGCGCGATGCTTCCCTATACCGCCGGTACACCGCGATCATGTTTGATCACGGTGTGCCGGGGGTTAATGTGCCGGGGGCGGTCCGTGACCGCTCCTGGCACATAGTGCCGGATGTCAGCTGTGATATGCAGCTGACACCCGGCCGCGATCGGCCGCGCTCCCCCCGTGAGTGCGGCCGATCGCGTATGACGTACTATCCCGTCGGTGGTCATACGGGCCCACCCCACCTCGACGGGATAGTACGTCAGATGTCAGAAAGGGGTTAAACATCTTCCAAGAATAATTTCTTCTAAGTATCTAGGAGCAATTTGGTGATGGACAATGGTTGTTCCAGCATGATGGAGCACACTTTTCACAAGGCAAAAGTGATATCTAAGTGACTCGGTAAGCAAAACATTGAAATTTTGAGTCCATGGCCAGGAAACTTCCCAGATCTCATTCACATTGATATAATCGGTGGTCATTCCACCAAAAAGGTGGAAAACCAAATCAGAAATGTTGATAAACTTCAATCACTGATTAGGCAAGAATTGATTGACATCATTCAAGAATTGGTCCAGAATATGATATCTAGCATGATGGGGCAAATTGTACACGTCAATAATATAATTTGTCAATAAAAGTGTAAAAACTTAGGAAATGCTTGTGAGTGTACATCATTGAAAGACTTAAGGTACCTTCACACTAAGCGACGCTGCAGCGATACAGACAACGATGCCGATCGCTGCAGCGTCGCTGTTTGGTCGCTGGAGAGCTGTCACACAGACAGCTCTCCAGCGACCAACGATGCCGAGGTCCCCGGGTAACCAGGGTAAACATCGGGTTGCTAAGCGCAGGGCCGCGCTTAGTAACCCGATGTTTACCCTGGTTACCAGTGTAAAATGTAAAAAAACAAACAGTACATACTCACATTCGCGTCCCCCGGCGTCCGCTTCCTGCACTGACTGAGTGCCGGCCCTAACAGCAGAGCGGTGACGTCACCGCTGTGCTGTGCTGTGCTTTCACTTTACGGCCGGCGCTCAGTCAGTGCAGGAAGCGGACGCCGGGGGACGCGAAGGTGAGTATGTACTGTTTGTTTTTTTACATTTTACACTGGTAACTAGGGTAAACATCGGGTTACTAAGCGCGGCCCTGCGCTTAGTAACCCGATATTTACCCTGGTTACCATTGTATAACATCGCTGGTATCGTTGCTTTTGCTGTCAAACACAACGATACACGGCGATCTGACGACCAAATAAAGTTCTGAACTTTAACCAACGACCAGCGATATCACAGCAGGATCCTGATCGCTGCTGCCTGTCAAACTCAACGATATCGCTAGCCATGACGCTGCAACGTCACGGATCGCTAGCGATATCGTTTAGTGTGAAGGTACCTTTAGTTGGGTTCTGTTTTAGGCCGAATTCACATATCTTTGAAACATGGTCCATTCTCACATCAAAAGACCTGACCTGATGCCCATCTCCGACTTGAGCTAATTTCTTCATAGATATACAGTACAGACCAAAAGTTTGGACACACCTTCTCATTTAAAGATTTGTCTGTATTTTCATGACTATGAAAATTGTACATTCACACTGAAGGCATCAAAACTATGAATTAACACATGTGGAATTATATACTATGCTATTCCATCGGGTTTGCGTTTAGTTGGACCATCATTTATTTTTCAACAGGACAATGACCCCAAACACACCTCCAGGCTGTGTAAGGGCTATTTGACCAAGAAGGAAAGTGATGGGGTGCTACGCCAGATGACCTGGCCTCCACAGTCACCAGACCAAATCCCAATCGAGATGGTTTGGGGTGAGCTGGACTGCAGAAGGCAAAAGGGGTCAACAAGTGCTAAGCATCTCTGGGAACTACTTCAAGATTGTTGGAAGACCATTCCCGGTGACTACCTCTTGATGCTCCTCAAGAGAATGCCAAGAGTGTGCAAAGCAGTCATCAAAGCAAAAGGTGGCTACTTTGAAGAACCTAGAATATTAGACATAATTTCAGTTGTTTCACACTTTTTTGTTAAGTATATAATTCCACATGTGTTAATTCATAGTTTTGATGCCTTAAGTGTGAATGTACACTTTTCATAGTCATGAAAATACAGAAAAATCTTTAAATGAGAAGGTGTGTCCAAACTTTTGGTCTGTACTGTATATGAATTAGTCTGCCTATATTAGGAAACCCAGCAGTCTGGCTGATTTGTACAGTCCGAGCACATGTACATGGGACATATGAACCTGACCTAATTAAAACTTGCCATATATACCAGTACCACCTTTATGCTGGGAATGGAGGAATATATAACACAGAGAGATTGTAGCCAGCCCAGCCTCATTTCATCTGCTCAGCACGGATTGGGCAAAAATGATGAGGTAGACGCTGAGGGGAAGGAAGAGGAAAAACAGGCTAGTAGCAACACAGCCTTTGTCCCGTCTTTCCTACATTGATGGGCTGAGGATGGGAATGAGGAGGAAGACAGGAAAGAGTAGGAGGAGATGGAGAGTTGTCATCATGGTGGAGACAGGGAAGTTTTGGCTGTATGGAGCTTGGCGCATGTGGCTGACATTATGTACTGCTGCCTTTCCCATGATTCATCTTGACCAAAAAAGAGCACTGGTTTTTCACCCTGCTAGACTCATGCTTTAAAGGGAACCTGTCACCTGAATTTGGCGGGACCAGTTTTGGGTCATATGGGCGGGATTTTCGGGTATTTGATTCACCCTTTCCTTACCCGCTGGCTGCATGCTGGCCGCAATATTGGATTGAAGTTCATTCTCTGTCCTCCGGAGTACACGCCTGCGCAAGGCAATATTGCCTTGCGCTGGCGTGTACTCCGGAGCACAGAGAATGAACTTCAATCCAATATTGCAGCCAGCATGCAGCCAGCGGGTAAGGAATGGGTGAATCAAAGACCCGGAAACCCCGCCCATATGACCCAAAACTGGTCCCGCCAAATTCAGGTGACAGGTTCCCTTTAAGGAGAATTTTGCATCTCTTCTTCCTGAGTTGGAGAGGTCTTTTAAAATAGTGCTAAACCAGAAGGCTATTGTGGCAAATATGTTGAAAATATTCATTCAGACAATGCTAGCGGCAGGGGGCAAGCTTCCAGGGGTACAGTGTAGAAGGCATGGGCCAATTTCTTGATACCAGCCCAGAACCCAGGGCCTGATGACCGGGTATTTTTGGCAAGGAGGGAAAAGTTTTTTCAAGATGTCAAGGAATACTTGGCTGACCAAACCAGCATACTCCCTAATTCCTCTGTGACTTTCAACTTTTGGGTCTCAAAGCTGGGCACCTGGCTTGAGCTGTCCCTCTATGCCTTGGAGGTGTTGTTCTGCCATGCCGCTAGCGTCTTGTCTGAGCGGGTTTTTAGTGCCGCTGGGTGGGTCATAACAGACAGGCGCTTTTGTTGTAAACAGAGAATGCAGACAGGCTCACTCTCATAAAAATGAACAAAGACTGGATTAGCCCACACTTTTCCATACCACCAAATGACATCAGAACATAAATTGTAGTATTCAATATTTTAATTATGCCCATCAGTCTATGCATGACTCTAATTATATTTTCTGTCTGGCTTTGCACTTTCTGCAAAGACTTTATGACTGTATAAGTACACCAACTACACTTTCAAAATATTTTCAAAATGTTGTTATGGATTCAGTGACTCATTCATACAGTTTAACACGGTTATTATTGCATTACGGTGGTATGCAAAGCATACAAAATGCTTAGAAATATTGTTCAGGATTAGATTACTCATCCATACAATATTATGTACTTGATGTCAAATTTTTGTGACATATAACAGTAGAAAAAGCATTTTAAAATATTGCTTGTTTCTTCACATTTCTTACCCATACACTATTTTGTGTCCTGGGGTACATTTTTGTGAAATATAAGACTAAAAAAAAACATTTACAATTTTTGACAGGAGTCATTATTTCAAATAAAGGACTTTATTCTGGGCGTCTGTGTTTTTATACAATATCACTATGGGGTTACTAATGGATAGGTGTCTTATAGACGCCTCTCCATTACTAACCTGTGGGCTTGATGTCACCTGACAATACAAAAGTTACATCAACCCCACAAATATGAACCCCACTTCCCACAGCTACAGGGCAAGTGGGAAGAGCAAGGCTATGTGCCAGATTTGGCACTTCATATAGATGCACCTTTTCTGAGCAGCTGAGAGCATTTTTTTTAGTGTGGGAGGGACCAATATCCATGGTCCCTTCCTAGGCTATTAATATCAGCCCGTAGTTGTCTGCCTAGCCTTTGCTTGTTAGATTTTATAGTGGAACCCAATGTCAATATTTTTTCTGGGGTCCCCCTGTAAACTAGCCAATAAAGGCTAAGCAAACAGCTGTGAGCTGATTGTAATAGCATGGAAACCTTTATGGCTCCTTCCCAGAATACTAACATCAGCCCTCAGCCGTCAGCTTTCCTTCTGCTGGTTATTAAAATTACAAGGGAGCACACAATTTTTTTTTTCATTTTCTTTCTTTAACCCCTTTACCCCCAAGGGTGGTTTGCACGTTAATGACCAGGCAAATTTTTACAATTCTGACCACTGTCCCTTTATGAGGTTATAACTCTGGAACGCTTCAACGGATCCCGGTGATTCTGACAATGTTTTCTCATGACATTGTACTTCATGATAGTGGTAAAATTTATTTGATACTACCTGCGTTTATTTGTGAAAAAAACGGAAATTTGGTGAAAAATTTGAAAATTTCGCAATTTTCCAAATTTGAATTTTTATGCAATTAAATCACAGAGATATGTCACACAAAATACTTAATAAGTAACATTTCCCATATGTCTACTTTACATCAGCACAATTTTGGAACCAACATTTTTTTTTGTTAGGGAGTTATAAGGGTTAAAAATTGACCAGCAATTTCTCATTTTTACAACACCATTTTTTTTTAGGGACCACATCTCATTTGAAGTCATTTTGAGGGGTCTATATGATAGAAAATAACCAAGTGTGACAGCATTCTAAAAACTGTACCCATCAAGATGCTCAAAACTACACTCAAGAAGTTTATTAACCCTTCAGGTGTTTCACAGGAATTTTTGGAATGTTTAAATAAATGTGAACATTTAACTTTTTTTCACAAAAAATTTACTTCAGCTCCAATTTGTTTTATTTTACCAAGGGTAACAGGAGAAAATGGACCCCAAAAGTTGTTGTACAATTTGTCCTGAGTATGCCCATACCCCATATGTGGGGTAAACCACTGTTTCGGCGCATGGCAGAGTTTGGAAGCGAAAGAGCGCCATTTGACTTTTCAATGCAAAATTGACAGGAATTGAGATGGGACGCCATGTTGCGTTTGGAGAGCCACTGATGTGCCTAAACATTGAAACCCCCCACAAGTGACACCATTTTGGAAAGTAGACCCCCTAAGGAACTTATCTAGATGTGTGGTGAGTAGGGCTGAGTGAAACGGATCGGACAATTTCTAAAATCGCCGACTTTCGGCAAAGTCGGGTTTCATGAAACCCGACCCGATCCCAGTGTGGGATCGGCCATGCTGTCGGCGATCTTTGTGCCAAAGTCGCGTTTCGTATGACGCTTTCAGCGCCATTTCTCAGCCAATGAAGGAGGATGCAGAGTGTGGGCAGTGTGATGACATAGGTCTCGGTCCCCACCGTCTTAGAGAAGGGCATGACAGTGATTGGCTTGCTTTCTGCGGCGTCACAGGGGCAATAAAGGGGCATGCACGCCATCTTACTTCTGCCGATCTGAGCATAGGGAGAGGTTGCTGCAGCTTCGTTAGAAGCAGGCATATACTTAGGGAGGGAAGATTAACCCCCAAACCGCTTGTGCTGTAGCGATTTCCACTGTCCAACACCAACTTTTCTTTGCAGGGACAGTGGAAGCTAGTTTTTTGTGCATCAGCTCTGTAGCTTATTAGGCTGCCTTATAAGGCTCCCTGATAGCTGCATTGCTGTTTGTACGCCACTGTGCAGGGCTGTATTTAGAGTTTCTGCTGCCCTAGGCACTTTTAGTGCTGCTTCCTCCTTTGGTGAGTATGACACTATCAGCAGTGACTTTTGGCAAGAATCGCTGATGTGAAAGTCGCCTTTTGCAGCAGATCGGGCAGTTTTTTTGCATCTGCCGTGTAACGGATCACTTACGGCAACACTGCGTTCGACCTCATTCATTCCCTATGGGATTTGCAGGACTTGCCATGATCTGGCAAATACGGTACCATACCTCCCAACTTTTGAAGAAGGCAAGGAGGTATAAAGTTTGCGGCGCACGTAGGCCACACCTCTGACCACACCCATTTCACAACTAGTCACACCCATATCCACGTCCCAACCACAGCCATTTAGCACTGTTGATCACACTTTTATATACAATAATTATAAACAAAAAAATATGGCCACACAGTGTTCCATACTGTATAATGGCCACACATGATGCTCCATACTGTATAATGGACACACACAGTTCTCCATACTGTATAATGGCCACACAGTGCTCCATACTGTATAATGGCCACACATGATGCTCAATATTGTATAATGGCCACACAGTGCTCCATACTGTATAATGGCCACACAGTGCTCCATACTGTATAATGGCCACACAGTGCTCCATACTGTATAATGGCCACACACAGTTCTCCATACTGTATAATGATCCCACATGATGCTCAATACTGTATAATGGCCACACATGATGCCCCATACTGTATAACAGCCAAACATGATGCTCCATACTGTATAATGACCACACATGATGCTCCATACTATATAATGGCCATTGGCCACACATGATGCTCAATACTGTATAATGGCCACACACAGTTCTCCATACTGTATAATGATCCCACATGATGCTCAATACTGTATAATTACCCCCCCTCCTGTATGCATGGCTCATCTCCCTCCCATCCCATATACATGGCTCATATCCCCCTCCTGTATGCATGGCTCATATTCCCCCTCCTGTATGCATGGCTCATATTCCCCCCCTGAATGCATGGCTCATATTCCCCCCTGAATGCATGGCTCATATCCCCCCCTGAATGCATGCACTCATATTCCCCCCTGAATGCATGGCTCATATTCCCCCTCCTGTATGCATGGCTCATATTCCCCCCCCCCCCGAATGCATGGCTCATATTCCCCCCCTGAATGCATGGCTCATATTCCCCCTCCTGTATGCATGGCTCATATTCCCCCTCCTGTATGCATGGCTCATATTCCCCCCTGAATGCATGGCTCATATTCCCCCCCTGAATGCATGGCTCATATTCCCCCCCTGAATGCATGGCTCATATTTCCCCCCTGAATGCATGGCTCATATTCCCCCCCTGTATGCATGGCTCATATTCCCCCCTGAATGCATGGCTCATATTCCCCCCCCCTGTATGCATGGCTCATATTCCCCCTCCTGTATGCATGGCTCAAATTCCCCCTCCTGTATGCATGGTTCATATTCCCCCCCCCGAATGCATGGCTCATATTCCCCCCCTGAATGCATGGCTCATATTCCCCCTCCTGTATGCATGGCTTATATTCCCCCCCTGAATGCATGGCTCATATTCCCCCCCTGAATGCATGGCTTATCTCTCCATTCCCCCCCGCCCCCTGCTCCTGCTCCCATCTTGCATGGCGCACCAGCTTATGTCCTCCTTCATCCCCCCATCCCTCATACTCACCTGTTCCTCACCGCGCGGCCGCGCCGACATCTCTCTTGCTCTGTCCCAACTCCCGGCGCAGCATCAACTTCCTGCGTGAGCGGTCAGGTGATACCGCTCATTAAGGTCATGAATATGCGCATATTCATGACCTTAATGAGCGGTACCACGTGACCGCTCATTCAGGAAGAGCTGTGAAAACACAAAAAAAGCACAGTAAAATCAAAACCACTCTGTTGCAAAAAAATCACAGTGGACAGCAAGTGCTAGTAAAAAGATGGAAAAAACAGGGTATTTGGTTGATACGTTTTTTGCAAAAAATTCAGGAAGAGCTGTGTACGCCGAGACCAATCATCACTGGAGCAAGGTGAGTATCGTCTTCAAAGAGGGTGGATGGGAGGCGGCCGGGGGGAGGGCGCGAGGGGTCGTGGGGGGGGGGTTGGTCGGTCGGGAGGTGACCCAGAAAAAAAAACAAAAAAACAACAAACCTTGCTCAGGTGCCGCCCCCTGCATTGTCTCCACCCTAGGCACGTGCCCTCAAGTGCCTAGTGGCAAATACGGCCCTGCAGCTGTGCAAACCAACTGCTTTTTTAAAAGCAAAAATCCTGTTGCTTCTTTCTGCACAGTTCTATTGTTTATTTGTCCACACTTTTGTGTGCTGCAGTCCTTTTTATTGATGGCTGCCATACTTGTCCTGAGATCATTGTAGGGAGATTGCTATTGTAGTACAGTCCCTTTTTTTTTTTTATAAGAATTCCAGCCACGTTCTGCCACTTACATTGTGTAGTGTAATACACTGGGCCTGATTGTTGCAGCAGTCTCCCACCCAAAAAAGGGAGATTTAAATTGCCACTAAGTGGATCTACGTCAGTTCTGTTTGTCGTATATCTGCCAGCCACTTTCTGCCACTTACATTGTGTAGTGTAATACACTGGGCCTGATTGTTGCAGCAGTCTCCCAACCTAAAAAGGGAGATTTAAATTGCCACTAAGTGGATCTGCGTCAGTTCTGTTTGTCGTATATCTGCCAGCCACTTTCTGCCACTTACATTGTGTAGGGTAATACACTGGGCCTGATTGTTGCAGCAGTCTCCCACCCAAAAAAGGGAGATTTAAATTGCCACTAAGTGAATCTGCATCAGTTTTGTTTGTCGTATATCTGCCAGCCACGTTCTGCCACTTAAATTGTGTTCTGTAAGACACAGGGCCTGAGTTTTGCTGCAGTTTAACCCCCAAAAAAGGGAGATTTAAGTTGCCACTAAGTGGATCTGCGTCAGTTCTGTTTGTCGTATATCTGCCAGCCACTTTCTGTCACTTACATTGTGTAGGGTAATACACTGGGCCTGATTGTTGCAGCAGTCTCTCACCCAAAAAAGGGAGATTTAAATTGCCACTAAGTGGATCTGCGTCAGTTCAGTTTGTCGTATATCTGCCAGCCACTTTCTGTCACTTACATTGTGTAGGGTAATACACTGGGCCTGATTGTTGCAGCAGTCTCTCACCCAAAAAAGGCAGATTTAAATTGCCACTAAGTGGATCTGCGTCAGTTCTGTTTGTCGTATATCTGCCAGCCACGTTCTGCCACTTACATTGTGTAGTGTAATACGCTGGGCCTGATTGTTGCAGCAGTCTCCCACCCAAAAAAGGGAGATTTAAATTGCCACTAAGTGGATCTGTGTCAGTTTTGTTTGTCGTATATCTGCCAGCCACTTTCTGCCACTTACATTGTGTAGTGTAATACACTGGGCCTGATTGTTGCAGCAGTCTCTCACCCAAAAAAGGGAGATTTAAATTGCCACTAAGTGGATCTGCGTCAGTTCTGTTTGTCGTATATCTGCCAGCCACTTTCTGCCACTTACATTGTGTAGGGTAATACACTGGGCCTGATTGTTGCAGCAGTCTCCCACCCAAAAAAGGGAGATTTAAATTGCCACTAAGTGAATCTGCGTCATTTCTGTTTATTGTATATCTGCCAGCCATGTTCTGCCACTTAAATTGTGTTCTGTAAGACACAGGGCCTGAGTTTTGCTGCAGTTTAACCCCCAAAAAAGGGAGATTTAAATTGCCACTAAGTGGATCTGCGTCAGTTCTGTTTGTCGTATATCTGCCAGCCACTTTCTGCCACTTATATTGTGTAGTGTAATACACTGGGCCTGATTGTTGCAGCAGTCTCCCACCCAAAAAAGGGAGATTTAACTTCTACTAAGTGGATCTATGTCAGTTCTGTTTGTCGTATATCTGCCAGCCACAATCTGAAACTTGCATTGTGTAGTGTAATACACTGGGCCTGATTGTTGCAGCAGTCTCCCACCCAAAAAAGGGAGATTTAAATTGCCACTAAGTGGATCTGCGTCAGTTCTGTTTGTCGTATATCTGCCAGCCACTTTCTGCCACTTACATTGTGTAGTGTAATACACTGGGCCTGATTGTTGCAGCAGTCTCCCACCCAAAAAAGGGAGATTTAAATTGCCACTAAGTGGATCTGCATCATTTCTGGTTGTCGTTTATCTGCCAGCTACTGTTGTGAATTTACCTTTTGGCTCCCTCTAGTGGCTACTAGTGATTTTACTCTGGGTATGTCTATCATCCCTTGTATGCTCACCTGGGTCGTTAGGTCAAGGGTGTTGCTATATAAGCTCCCTGGACCTTCAGTTCAATGCCTGGCAACGTTGATATCAGAGCTAATCTGTAGTGCTCTTGTCTACTGATCCTGGTTCCTGCGTGATTAAGCTAAGTCCGCTTTCTTGCTTTTTGCTATTTGTTTTTGTTTGCATTTTTGTCCAGCTTGTTCATTATCTGTATCCTTTCCTTGCTGGAAGCTCTAGGGAGGCTGGAGTTCTCCCCCCGGGCCGTTAGACGGTTTGGGGGTTCTTGAATCTCCAGTGTGGAATTTTGTTAGGGTTTTTGTTGACCATATAAGTTATCTTACTACATTCTGCTATTAGTAAGCGGGCCTCTCTTTGCTAAACCTAGTTCATCTCTGTGTTTGTCATTTCCTCTTACCTCACCGTTATTATTTGTGGGGGGCTTGTATCCTACTTTTGGGGTCTATTCTCTGGAGGCAAGAGAGGTCTTTGTTTTCCTCTTCTAGGGGTAGTTAGTCCTCCGGCTGGCGCGAGACATCTAGCGACCAACGTAGGCATGTTCCCCGGCTACTTCTAGTGTTGGCGTTAGGAGTAGATATATGGTCAACCCAGTTACCACTGCCCTATGAGCTGGATTTTTGTACTTCGCAGACTTGCTGATATCTCTGAGACCCTCGCCATTGGGGTCATAACAGTTTGCCAGGCCCGTATTAAATGTTAAATGCATTGCAGAAGCGGGATTATAAGAAAGAAAGTTCTGAGTTTTTTTTTCTCTTTCTCATTTTTTTTTCTTTTCCCCTTTAACTCTGAGTGGCTTGTGTTTGCTGCAGACATGAATGTCCAGACCTTGATTACAAGTGTGGACCAGCTTGCTGCTCGTGTTCAGGGCATACAAGATTATGTTATCAGAAATCCTATGTCAGAACCTAAGATACCGATTCCTGAACCATTTTCCGGAGACCGATTTAAATTTAGAAATTTCAGGAATAATTGTAAATTGTTTTTGTCCCTGAGACCCTGTTCATCTGGAGACTCCGCTCAGCAAGTAAAAATTGTTATTTCTTTTTTACGGGGCGACCCTCAGGATTGGGCCTTCTCGCTGGCGCCAGGAGATCCGGCATTGGCTGACATTGATGCGTTTTTTCTGGCGCTCGGTTTGCTTTATGAGGAACCCAATCTTGAGATTCAGGCAGAAAAAGCCTTGCTGGCGATGTCTCAGGGCCAGGACGAGGCCGAAGTGTATTGCCAAAAATTTCGGAAATGGTCCGTGCTGACCCAGTGGAACGAGTGTGCATTGGCTGCAAATTTTAGAAATGGCCTTTCTGAAGCCATTAAGAATGTGATGGTGGGTTTTCCCATTCCCACAGGTCTGAATGATTCTATGGCCCTGGCTATTTAAATCGACCGGCGGTTGCGGGAGCGCAAAACCGCAAATCCTCTCATGGTGTTGTCTGAACAGGCACCTGATTTAATGCAATGTGATAGAATCCTGACTAGAAATGAGCGGAAAATTCATAGACGCCAGAATGGCTTGTGTTACTACTGTGGTGATTCTACACATGTTATATCAGCATGCTCTAATCGTCTTACTAAGGTTGTTAGTCCGGTCGCCATTGGTAATTTGCAACCTAAATTTATTCTATCTGTAACTTTGATTTGCTCACTGTCATCGTATCCTGTCATGGCGTTTGTGGACTCAGGTGCTGCCCTGAGCCTTATGGATCTGTCATTTGCCAAGCGCTGCGGATTTGTGCTTGAGCCATTGGAAAATCCTATCCCTCTTAGGGGCATTGACTCTACGCCATTGGCAAAAAATAAACCGCAGTTTTGGACACAGGTTACCATGTGCATGACTCCCGAACATCGGGAGGTAATACGTTTTCTTGTTCTACATAAAATGCATGATTTGGTTGTTTTGGGTTTGCCATGGTTACAGACCCATAATCCAGTCTTGGACTGGAAGGCTATGTCAGTGTCAAGCTGGGGCTGCCATGGAATTCATGGAGATTCCCTGCCCTTGTCTATTGCATCTTCTACGCCTTCGGAAGTTCCGGCGTATTTGTCTGATTATCAGGATGTCTTCAGCGAGTCTAAGTCCAGTGCACTGCCTCCTCATAGGGAATGTGACTGTGCAATAGATTTGATTCCTGGCAGTAAGTTTCCTAAGGGGAGACTGTTTAATCTGTCGGTACCTGAACATACCGCGATGCGTTCATATATCAAGGAGTCTCTTGAGAAGGGGCATATCCGTCCTTCTTCTTCCCCTCTTGGTGCGGGATTCTTTTTTGTGGCCAAAAAGGACGGATCTTTGAGGCCTTGTATTGACTATCGGCTTTTAAATAAGATCACTGTCAAATTTCAGTATCCTTTGTCGCTATTGTCAGATTTGTTTGCCCGGATTAAAGGTGCCAAGTGGTTCACCAAGATAGACCTTCGTGGTGCGTACAACCTTGTGCGCATTAGGCAGGGCGATGAATGGAAGCCGCATTCAATACGCCCGAAGGTCATTTTGAGTACTTGGTGATGCCATTTGGGCTCTCTAATGCACCTTCAGTTTTTCAGTCCTTCATGCATGACATTTTCCGGAAGTATCTGGATAAATTTTTGATTGTTTATCTGGATGATATTCTGGTTTTTTCTGATGATTGGGACTCGCATGTGGAGCAGGTCAGGATGGTTTTTGAGATTCTGCGTGAAAATTCTTTGTTTGTAAAAGGCTCAAAGTGTCTCTTTGGTGTACAGAAGGTTCCCTTTTTGGGGTTCATTTTTTCCCCTTCTGCAGTGGAGATGGATCCAGTCAAGGTCCGAGCTATTCATGATTGGACTCAACCCTCGTCAGTTAAGAGTCTTCAGAAGTTCTTGGGTTTTGCTAACTTCTACCGTCGTTTTATCGGAAATTTCTCTAGCGTTGTTAAACCGCTGACAGATATGACCAAGAAAGGCTCTGATGTAGCTAACTGGGCTCCTGCTGCCGTGGAGGCTTTCCAGGAGTTGAAACGCCGGTTTACTTCGGCGCCTGTTTTGTGCCAGCCTGACGTCTCACTTCCCTTTCAGGTTGAGGTGGATGCTTCGGAGATTGGGGCAGGGGCCGTTTTGTCGCAGAGAGGCCCTGGTTGCTCTACTATGAGACCTCGTGCCTTTTTCTCTAGGAAATTTTCGCCGGCAGAGCGAAATTATGATGTGGGCAATCGGGAGTTGTTGGCCATGAAGTGGGCATTTGATGAGTGGCGTCATTGGCTCGAGGGTGCTAAGCATCGTGTGGTGGTCTTGACTGATCACAAAAATTTGATGTATCTCGAGTCTGCTAAACGCCTGAATCCTAGACAGGCCCGCTGGTCATTGTTTTTCTCCCGTTTTGACTTTGTGGTCTCGTATTTACCAGGTTCTAAGAATGTGAAGGCCGATGCTCTGTCTAGGAGCTTTGTGCCTGATGCTCCTGGAGTCGCTGAACCTGAGGGTATTCTTAAGGAAGGAGTTATCTTGTCAGCTATTTCTCCAGATCTGCGACGTGTGTTGCAGAGATTTCAGGCTGGTAGGCCTGACTCTTGTCCACCTGACAGATTGTTTGTGCCTGCTAAATGGACCAGCAGAGTCATTTCCGAGGTTCATTCCTCAGTGTTGGCAGGGCACCCGGGAATTTTTGGCACCAGAGATCTGGTGGCCAGGTCCTTTTGGTGGCCTTCCTTGTCAAGGGATGTGCGGTCATTTGTTCAGTCCTGTGGTACTTGTGCTCGAGCTAAGCCTTGCTGTTCTCGTGCCAGCGGGTTGCTCTTGCCCTTGCCTGTCCCGAAGAGACCTTGGACACACATCTCTATGGATTTCATTTCGGATCTTCCGGTGTCTAAGGGCATGTCTGTCATCTGGGTGATATGTGATCGTTTCTCCAAGATGGTCCATCTGGTTCCTTTGCCTAAGCTGCCTTCCTCTTCTGATCTGGTTCCTGTGTTCTTCCAGAACGTGGTTCGTTTACACGGCATTCCTGAGAATATTGTGTCGGACAGAGGATCCCAGTTTGTTTCCAGGTTCTGGCGATCCTTTTGTGGTAGGATGGGCATTGATTTGTCGTTTTCCTCCGCTTTTCATCCACAGACTAACGGACAAACGGAACGAACTAATCAGACTCTGGAGGCGTATTTGAGGTGTTTTGTCTCTTCTGATCAGGATGATTGGGTGACCTTCTTGCCGTTGGCTGAATTTGCCCTTAATAATCGGGCTAGTTCTGCCACCTTGGTTTCGCCATTTTTCTGCAACTCCGGTTTCCATCCTCGTTTTTCCTCGGGACATGTGGAGCCTTCTGACTGTCCTGGAGTGGATTCTGTGGTGGATAGGTTGCAGCGGATCTGGAATCATGTGGTGGACAACTTGAAGTTGTCACAGGAGAAGGCTCAGCGTTTTGCCAACCGCCGCCGCGGTGTGGGTACCCGACTTCGTGTTGGGGATTTGGTATAGCTGTCTTCTCGATTTGTTCCTATGAAGGTCTCCTCTCCCAAATTTAAGCCTCGATTCATTGGTCCTTACAGGATATTGGAGATCCTTAATCCTGTGTCCTTTCGCCTGGATCTTCCGGTGTCGTTTGCCATTCACAACGTATTTCATAGGTCCTTGTTGCGGCGGTACGTTGTGCCTGTGGTTCCTTCTGCTGAGCCTCCTGCTCCGGTGTTGGTTGAGGG
Source organism: Ranitomeya variabilis (assembly GCF_051348905.1). Taxonomy (NCBI): domain Eukaryota; kingdom Metazoa; phylum Chordata; class Amphibia; order Anura; family Dendrobatidae; genus Ranitomeya; species Ranitomeya variabilis. The sequence goes on from NC_135236.1 coordinate 538,572,122, forward strand.
CGAGTTGGAGTACGTGGTGGAGAAGATCTTAGATTCTCGTCTCTCCAGGCGGAGGCTTCAGTACCTGGTCAAGTGGAAGGGCTATGGTCAGGAGGATAATTCCTGGGTGGTCGCCTCTGATGTGCATGCGGCCGATTTAGTTCGTGCCTTTCACGCCGCTCATCCTGATCGCCCTGGTGGTCTTGGTGAGGGTTCGGTGACCCCTCACTAAGGGGGGGGGTACTGTTGTGAATTTACCTTTTGGCTCCCTCTAGTGGCTACTAGTGATTTTACTCTGGGTATGTCTATCATCCCTTGTATGCTCACCTGGGTCGTTAGGTCAGGGGTGTTGCTATATAAGCTCCCTGGACCTTCAGTTCAATGCCTGGCAACGTTGATATCAGAGCTAATCTGTAGTGCTCTTGTCTACTGATCCTGGTTCCTGCGTGATTAAGCTAAGTCCGCTTTCTTGCTTTTTGCTATTTGTTTTTGTTTGCATTTTTGTCCAGCTTGTTCATTATCTGTATCCTTTCCTTGCTGGAAGCTCTAGGGAGGCTGGAGTTCTCCCCCCGGGCCGTTAGACGGTTCGGGGGTTCTTGAATCTCCAGTGTGGAATTTTGTTAGGGTTTTTGTTGACCATATAAGTTATCTTACTACATTCTGCTATTAGTAAGCGGGCCTCTCTTTGCTAAACCTAGTTCATCTCTGTGTTTGTCATTTCCTCTTACCTCACCGTTATTATTTGTGGGGGGCTTGTATCCTACTTTTGGGGTCTATTCTCTGGAGGCAAGAGAGGTCTTTGTTTTCCTCTTCTAGGGGTAGTTAGTCCTCCGGCTGGCGCGAGACATCTAGCGACCAACGTAGGCATGTTCCCCGGCTACTTCTAGTGTTGGCGTTAGGAGTAGATATATGGTCAACCCAGTTACCACTGCCCTATGAGCTGGATTTTTGTACTTCGCAGACTTGCTGATATCTCTGAGACCCTCGCCATTGGGGTCATAACAAGCTACGTTCTGCCACTTACATTGTGTAGTGTAATACACTGGGCCTGATTGTTGCAGCAGTCTCCCACCCAAAAAAGGGAGATTTAAATTGCCACTAAGTGGATCTACGTCAGTTCTGTTTGTCGTATATTTGCCAGCCACTTTCTGCCACTTACATTGTGTAGTGTAATACACTGGGCCTGATTGTTGCAGCAGTCTCCCAACCTAAAAAGGGAGATTTAAATTGCCACTAAGTGGATCTGCGTCAGTTCTGTTTGTCGTATATCTGCCAGCCACTTTCTGCCACTTACATTGTGTAGGGTAATACACTGGGCCTGATTGTTGCAGCAGTCTCCCACCCAAAAAAGGGAGATTTAAATTGCCACTAAGTGAATCTGCATCAGTTTTGTTTGTCGTATATCTGCCAGCCACGTTCTGCCACTTAAATTGTGTTCTGTAAGACACAGGGCCTGAGTTTTGCTGCAGTTTAACCCCCAAAAAAGGGAGATTTAAGTTGCCACTAAGTGGATCTGCGTCAGTTCTGTTTGTCGCATATCTGCCAGCCACTTTCTGTCACTTACATTGTGTAGGGTAATACACTGGGCCTGATTGTTGCAGCAGTCTCTCACCCAAAAAAGGGAGATTTAAATTGCCACTAAGTGGATCTGCGTCAGTTCTGTTTGTCGTATATCTGCCAGCCACTTTCTGTCACTTACATTGTGTAGGGTAATACACTGGGCCTGATTGTTGCAGCAGTCTCTCACCCAAAAAAGGCAGATTTAAATTGCCACTAAGTGGATCTGCGTCAGTTCTGTTTGTCGTATATCTGCCAGCCACGTTCTGCCACTTACATTGTGTTTACATATACAAGTTTATATACACCTTCTACCTTGTTTTACAGTACCATATAATGGTTGTTAGTTTGGTTACATTTTCCCAAAAATGAGGAAGTCTGGTGGAAGAGGCCGTGGGCGGTCATTGCTAGCGGGTAATGATGGTGGTGGTGGTGGTGGAGCATCTGGTGGTAGTGGGAAAAGCAAACTCAGCCTCTAGCTCTTTCGCCTCCTCTTCAGAAAGTTCGAAATATAAAAGCAGCGAGTCGTCAGTGGATGCTCCCGGGCAGGAACAAGTCGCTTCCTTGTGTCCTTCACCCAAAGCAAAAGTGAAGGATGCGGCAGGCGACACTACAGTTTACTCCATGGAGCTCTTTACACATACCGTGCCAGGGTTAGAAAGGGAAATAGTTAACAGCCCATTACAAGATGAATCGGACATGGAGTGCACAGATGCACAGCCACAGCTAGATTATTATGCTGTTCCATTGACTCAGATCACTACATTGCCCTCGCAGTGTACTGAGCCAGAATCTGACCCTGATGAGACTATGGTGCCCCGTCCCGAATGCTATAGCACCTTACACGGTGACACAGAGGAAGGTGCACAGGACATTGAAGAGGAGGTGATAGATGACCCAGTTGTTGACCCAGATGGGCAGCCATTGGGGGAACAGGGTGCCGCTGGCAGTAGCTCTGAAGCGGAGGAGGATGATCCGCAGCAGGCATCAACATCGCAAAAGCTTTCATCTGGCAGGCCCGTATCTGGTCAAAAACGTTTGACAAAACCAAAAACACTTTTAGGACAGCGTGGCCATCCGGTGAAAGTAGCACAGCGTGCAATGCCTGAAAAGGTATTCGATAGTAGGAAGAGTGCAGTGTGGAAATTTTTTTAACCAAGATCCGAATGATCATTGCAAAGTTATCTGTAAGAAATGCTCAAAGACCTTTAGCAGAGGGAAGAATGTCCAAAATTTAAATACAACGTGCATGCATAGACATTTAACCAACATGCACTTGCAAGCCTGGACTAACTACCAAACGTCCCGTAACGTTGGTGCACCCGCTCAGAATGAAGGTAGTCAGCAATGGTACATTGCTTCCCTCACTGTAAGCCCACCGTTTAGGACACCACCTGCAGCAAATGTGGAGGCATCGTTGCAAGGCCAAAGCAGTCAGGGAATCACCAGGATCTTGGTAGGAAACACTGTATGTAGGCCAACATCAAGAATACCATAACCAACCCTCTCTCAATCTGCTATGTCCACCACCACCCCCACTAGTTCCACCATATGCAGCTCTCAAGTCCAGCTCACCCTACAAGAGACTCTCGTTAGGAAAAGGAAGTACTCATCCTCTCATCCGCGTACACAGGGTTTGAACGCCCACATTGCTAGACTAATCTCGTTAGAGATGATGCCCTACCGGTTGGTTGAAAGCCAAGCTTTCAAAGCCCTGATAGTCTACGCAGTACCACGCTATGACCCACCCAGTCGACACTTCTTTGCGAGAAAAGCCATCCCAGCCCTCCACCAGCATGTCACAGACCACATTGTCCATGCACTCAGGCAATCAGTCAGTAGAAAGGTGCACTTCACAACAGATGCATGGACCAGTAGGCATGGCCAGGGACGTTATGTGTCCATCACGGCGCACTGGGTTAATGTGGTGGATGCAGGGTCCACAGGGGACAGCCATAGTGGGACAGTTCTGCCTAGCCCATGGTCTAGGAAACAGTTGGCAGTAGGCGTTCGACACCCCTCCTCCTCCTCCTCCTCCTCCAGAAGCGAAAGCTCGTCCACAGAGCACAGTCGCACAACCACTCCATCCGCAGCTGCCAGTCTTGCACATGAGGTGTCCCATTATGGAACAGCTAGTGGTAAGCGTCAGCAGGCTGTGTTGGAAATGAAGTGTATGGGCGACAACAGACACACCGGGGAATTACTGGCCGAGTACTTGCAGCAAGAAACTCAGTCATGGCTGGGCAGTGTACATCTTGAGGCAGGCAAGGTAGTCAGTGATAACGGAAGGAATTTTATGGCTGCCATAGCCCTTTCAGAACTGAAACACATACCTTGCATGGCTCACATCTTGAACCTGGTGGTGCAGTGCTTCCTGAAAAGTTATTCAGGGTTACCAGCCCTGCCCCTGAAGGTGCGAAGACTTTGCTCGCACATCCGCCGGTCGCCCATACACTCCAGCCGTATGCAGAACCATCAGCGATCGCTGAAGCTTCCCCAGCACCGACTAATAATCGACGTTGCAACAAGGTGGAACCCCACACTGCACATGCTTCAGAGGCTGTGCGAACAGACGCGTGCTGTAATGTATTTGTGGGAGGATACACATACACGGGCAGGCAGTTGGATGGCAGACATGGAGTTGTCATGTGTGCAGTGGTTGAAGCTACAAGACCTCTGTCAAGTCCTTCAGTGTTTTGAGGAATGCACATGGCTGGTAAGTCCAGACGACGTCATCATAAGCATGAGCATCCCACTAATGCGTCTGCTGATGCAAAGTGTGACGCACATTAAGGAGCAGGCGTCTGCAGCTGAGGATGAGGGAAGCCTTGATGACAGTCAGCCATTGTCTGCTCAGGGAACTCTCCTGGACGAGGTGGCGGACGAAGAGGAGGAGGAGGAGGATGATGGGGATGAATATTTATGGGAGGAGGATGCTTCTCAGGGGGCAATAGAAACTGGTGGCGTTGCAAGGTCAGGTACAGGGTTTTTGCAGGAGACAAGTGATGTTGATTTGCAAGAAAGTGCTCCTCAACCCAGCACAAGCAGTGAATTGACACTTGGAACATTGGCCCACATGGCTGATTATGCCTTGCATATCCTAAAAAGGGACCCCCGCATAATAAAAATGATGACCGATGACGATTGCTGGTTGGCCTGCCTCCTGGATCCACGCTGTAAAGGGAAATGACAAAATATCATGCCACCTTGAGCAAATATTGGCTACCAAACAAGCAACTCTTGTAGACAAAGTGGCGGTGATGGGTCTCACACGAGCTGCAGGGGGCAACATGGCAGAGGTGTTAGAGGGGCACAAATCAGAAGTGGCGTTGGACAGAGGGGTTTTATGACCAGGTTGTGGAGTGATTTCCCAATGACCGCAGACACGACAGGTAGTGCTGCATCAATTCAAAGTGACAGGAGACAACATTTGTCCAGTATGGTTACGAACTATTTTTCCTCCCTTATCGATGTTCTCCCTCACACCTCATTCCCCATTGATTACTGGGCATCGAAAATAGACACCTGGCCTGAATTGGCAGAATATGCATTACAGGAGCTCGCTTGCCCAGCTGCTAGTGTGCTATCAGAAAGAGTCTTCAGTGCTGCTGGTTCAATACAGACCGAAAAAAGGACTCGTCTGGCTACACAAAATGTTGATGAGCTAACCTTCATTAAAATGAACCAATCATGGATTTCTAATTATTTTGCCCCACCTTCCCCTGCTGACACGTAGCTTGCCTGAAAAAAGTCTTGCTTTTGGACTCCTCTTACTGACTGTTCCAATTCCTCCATTTGCAGCTGCTGAATGTCCACCATAGGCCATTTGTTTACCTCCATAAATGGGCTGATTCCCCCCACAGGGCTGTGGTCTCCACCTAGCGCAAGCACCCGTGTGAGTGCCGTTTGCCTGGACAGGTGGGTGTGCCCACTCTTGGGCGATGGCACTGGCACAGGGTCCCTCAAAGTACAATGAAGTGTCTCTGACGGTGGTGGTGCACAACCAACATCAGACACACCGTCGTAATATAAGGGGCCCTGGGCCAGTACCGCCGCCCACGAGAGAGTGTCCCCCCCAGCTCGAACAGCGCTCTACCACTTGCAAAACTTACCTCTCCCGGCTCCACCACTGTGTAGTCTGTGCTGTTAAATCCTTCAATGGCACTGCCAATAAAAATTTGTTGAAATGATATATACAGGGGTCCTGGCCTCCATTTAGACCAGTTAATACTTTGCGCCAACTACCACTGTCTGCTACTCAGCAGAGGAGCCCTCCCCTGTACCTAGCTATGCCACCTGTTTATTTATGAACATTTTTTTGGCAGACATTTAGCCTACTTACTTATTTGGGCCTAGTAACTGTGTTAGCCAGTCCTTACAGTTGCCCTCCACTGAACAAACCTATGCCGCCAGTTTACTCCTGTTACCAGTTTTGAACTGCATTTAGCCTAATTTTTTATTTTAGGCCTACTAAATCTGTCTGCGCCACTCCTTACAATCGTCCTCTGCTGAACAAACCAATGCTGCCTGTGTACCCCTTTAACCTATTTGAAACTGCATTGAACCTACTTTTTTATTTTAGGCCTACTAAGTCTGTCTGCGCCACTCCTTACAATCGTCCTCCGCTAAACAAACCAATGCTGCTTGTGTACCCCTGTAACCTATTTTAAACTGCATTGAGCCTACTTTTTTATTTTAGGCCTAGTAAGTCTGTCTGCGCTACTCCTTACAATCGTCCTCCGCTGAACAAACCAATGCTGCCTGTGTACCCCTGTAACCTATTTTAAACTGCATTGAGCCTACTTTTTTATTTTAGGCCTACTAAATCTGTCTGCGCTACTCCTTACAATCGTCCTCCGCTGAACAAACCAATGCTGCCTGTGTACCCCTGTAACCTATTTTAAACTGCATTGAGCCTACTTTTTTATTTTAGGCCTACTATGTCTGTCTGTGCCACTCCTTACAATCGTCATCTGCTGAACAAACCAATGCTGCCTGTGTACCCCTGTAACCAATTATAAACTGCATTGAGCCTACTTTTTTATTTTAGGCCTACTACCTGTGTCTGTCTGCGCCACTCAATACAGCTGTCCTCCACTGAACAAAGCTGAGCTTCAATTTTCAGCCTATATTACATCATAAACTGCATTTGGCCTACTTGTTTGGTTGGGCCTACTAACGGTGTCTGCCGCTGCTTGTTGTTCTCCTCCACTGAACAAAGCTGAGCTTCAATTTTCAACCTATATCAAATATTAAACTGCATTTGGCCTACTTGTTTGGTTGGGCCTACTAACGGTGTCAGCCGCTCCTTGCTTTTCTCCTCCACTGAACAAAGCTGAGCTTCAATTTTCAGCCTATATCACATATTAAACTGCATTTGGCCTACTTGTTTGGTTGGGCCTACTAACGGTGTCTGCCGCTGCTTGTTATTCTCCTCCACTGAACAAAGCTGAGCTTCAATTTTCAGCCTATATCACATATTAAACTGCATTTGGCCTACTTGTTTGGTTGGGCCTACTAACGGTGTCTGCCGCTGCTTGTTGTTCTCCTCCACTGAACAAAGCTGAGCTTCAATTTTCAGCCTATATCAAATATTAAACTGCATTTGGCCTACTTGTTTGGTTGGGCCTACTAATGGTGTCAGATGCTCCTTGCTTTTCTCCTCCACTGAACAAAGCTGAGCTTCAATTTCAGCCTATATCACATATTAAATTGCATTTGGCCTACTTGTTTGGTTGGGCCTACTAACGGTGTCTGCCGCTGCTTGGTATTCTCCTCCACTGAACAAAGCAGTGCCGCCTGTTTACTCATGTTACCAATTTTGAACTGCATTTAGCCTACTTTATTCTTTGTTATTCTTTGGGCCTATATCTGTGTTTCCTCCTCATCCTGCCCATTGCCCAGCTACTGCTAGATGAGTCTGCTGGTACATTGACCCAGACCACTACATTCCCCTTGCACTCTACACAGCCAGTATTTGACCCTGCTCAAAGTCTGGTTTCCCTTCCCGCATACTATACCACCTTACATGGACAAAAGAGGAAGATGCAGATGAAAGTGCAGGTTCCTTCATCAGGTGGGGGGGCATACTCGTTGGCGACGTCACTGGCACAGGGCCCCTCATAGTACGCAAAAGTGTCTCTGTCGGTGGGAGGCGCCCCCGCCGTCAAACACACCGCCGTACATTGAGGGGCCCTGTGCCAGTGCCAATGCGAACGAGTGGGCCCCCCCTGCTTGCTCAGGATCACAGCACTTGCAAAGTTAAAATACTTACCTCTCCCTGCTCCACCGCCGTGACGTAGTCTGCGTTTCCTGAACCCACAAAAAACTTGAGCCAGCCCTACCCCCCCACAACTTTAGCCAAATGACCCCCAATTTTCAATGCCTAACTATTATTATAAGGTAAATTAAGATTGACAAGCTGAAGTAACAAGAATTGATGTTTTGGGCATTAAAATGGGCACTGTAGGTGTTTTCCTGTCCTCCACTCACTGCCGACTTGGATTCCCTATTGACTTGCATTGGGATTCGTGTTTCGGTCGGCCCCCGACTTTTCGCAATAATCGGCCGATTTCACCCTACCCGACTTTTGAGAAAGTCGGGTTTCGCGAAACCCGACTCAATCCTAAAAAACAGAAGTTTATAATGCAGAGCCGTAAAAATAAAAAATCATATTTTTTCACAAAAATGATCTTTTCGCCCCCAATTTGTTATTTTCCTAAGGGTAACAGAAGAAATTGGACACCAAAAGTTGGTTTCCAATTTGTCCTGAGTATGCTGATACCCAATATGTGGGGATAAACCACTGTTTGGGCGCATGGGAGAGCTCGGAAGGGAAGGAGCGCCGTTTGACTTTTCAATGCAAAAATTGACAGGAATTGAGATGGGACGCCATGTTGCGTTTGGAGAGCCACTGATGGGCCTAAACATTGAAACCCCCCACAATTGACACCATTTTGGAAAGTAGACCCTCTAAGGAACTTATCTAGATGTGTGGTGAGCACTTTGACCCATTAAATGATTCACAGAAGTTTATAATGCAGAGCCATAAAAATAAAAAATCATATGTTTTCACAAAAATGATATTTTCGCCCCCAATTTTTTATTTTCCCAAGGGTAAGAGAAGAAATTGGACCCCAAAAGTTGTTGTACAATTTGTCCTGAGTACGATGATACCCCATATGTGGGGGTAAACCACTGCTTGGGCACATGAGAGAGCTCGGAAGGGAAGGAGCGCCATTTGACTTTTCAATGCAAAATTGACAGGAATTGAGATGGGACCCCATGTTGCATTTGGAGAGCCACTGATGAGCCTAAACATTGAAACCCCCCACAAGTGACACCATTTTGGAAAGTAGACACCCTAAGGAACTCATCTAGATGTGTTGTGAGAGCTTTGAACCCCCAAGTGTTTCACTACAGTTTATAATGTAGAGCCGTGAAAATAAAAATTCTTTTTTTTTTCCACAAAAAATATTTTTGAGCCCCCAGTTTTGTATTTTTCCAAGGGCAACAGTTGAAATTGGACCCCAAATGTTGTTGTCCAATTTGTCCTGAGTATTCTGATACCCCATATGTGGGGGGGAACCACCGTTTGAGCGCATAGCAGAGCTCAGAAGGGAAGGAGCGTCATTTGGAATGCAGACTTGGATGGATTGGTCTGCAGGCGTCACATTGCGTTTGCAGAGCCCCTAATGTACCTAAACAGTAGAAACCCCCCACAAGTTACCCCATATTGGAAACTAGACCCCCCAAGGAACTTATCTAGATGTGTTGTGAAAACTTTAAACCCCCAAGTGTTTCACTACAGTTTATAACGCAGAGCCGTGAAAATAAAAATCTTTTTTTTTTCCACAAAAATTATATTTAGCCCCCAGTGTTGTATTTTTCCAAGGGTAACAGATGAAATTGGACCCCAAAAGTTGTCCAATGTGTCCTGAATACTCTGATACCCCATATGTTGGGGTAAACCCCTGTTTGGATGCACGGGAGAGCTCGGAAGGGAAGGAGCACTGTTTTACTTTTTCAACGCAGAATTGGCTGGAATTGAGATCGGATGCCATGTCGCGTTTGGAGAGCCCCTGATGTGCCTGAACAGTGGAAACTCCCCAATTCTACCTGAAACCCTAATCCAAACACATCCCTAACCTTAATCCCAATGGTAACCCTAACCACACCCCTAACCCTGACACACCCCTAACCCTAATCCCAACCCTATTCCCAACCGTAAATGTAATCCTAACCCTAACTTTAGCCCCAACCCTAACCCTAACTTTAGCCCCAACCCTAACTGTAGCCTTAACCCTAGCCCCAACCCTAACCCTAAACCTAGCCTTAACCCTAACCCTAGCCATAACCCTAGCCCTAACCCTAACCCTAATGGAAAATGGAAATAAATAATTTTTTTTAATTTTTCCCTAACTAAGGGGGTGATGAAGAGGGGTTTGATTTACTTTTATAGCGGGGTTTTTTAGCGGATTTTTATGATTGGCAGCCGTCACACACTGAAAGATGCTTTTTATTGCAAAAAATATTTTTGTGTTACCACATTTTGAGAGCTATAATTTTTCCATATTTTGGTCCACAGAGTCATGTGAGGTCTTGTTTTTTGCGGGACGAGTTGACGTTTTTATTGGTATCATTTTCGGGCACGTGCCATTTTTTGATTGCTTTTTATTTTGATTTTTATGAGGCAGAATGACCAAAAACCAGCTATTCATGAATTTCTTTTGGGGGAGGCGTTTATACCGTTCCGCGTTTGGTAAAATGGATAAAGCAGTTTTATTCTTCGGGTCAGTACGATTACAGCGATACCTCATTTATATAATTTTTTTATGTTTTGTATGTTTTATACGATAACAACTATTTTATAGAAAAAATAATTATTTTTGCATCGCTTTTTTCTGAGGACTATAACTTTTTAATTTTTTCTTTGATGATGCTGTATGGCAACTCGTTTTTTGCGGGACAAGATGACGTTTTCAGTGGTACCATGGATATTTATATTAGTCTTTTTGATCGCGTGTTATTCCACTTTTTGTTTGGCGGTATGATAATAAAGCGTTGTTTTTTGCATCTTTTTTTTGTTTTTTTTTACGGTGTTCACTGAAGGGGTTAACTAGTGGGACAGTTTTATAGGTCGGGTCGTTACAGACGCGGCGATACTAAATATGTGTACTTTTATTGTTTTTTTTTTTATTTAGATAAAGAAATGTATTTATAGGAACAATATATTTTTTTTTGAATTTTTGTTGGAATTTTTTTTTTTTTTTACACATGTGAATATTTTTTTTTTTTACACTATAACAATGTCCCAGGGGGGGCATCATGTTATAGTGTAAGATCGCTGATCTGACACTTTGCTGCGCACTGTGTCAGATCAGCGATCTGACGTGCACAGCTCCAGGCTTACAGGTGCCTGCTCTGAGCAGGCGCTGTGAAGCCCCCTCCCTGCAGGACCCGGATGCAGTGGCCATTTTGGATCTGGGCCTGCTGCAGGGAGGATGAGGTAAGAGACCCTCGGAGCAACGCGATCACATCGCGTTGCTCCGGGGGTCTCAGGAAATCACTCAGGGAGCTGACTGAGTGCCGCCGTAAAATGAAAGCAGATCACAGCGGCGACGTCACCGCTGTGATCTGCTCTCACTTTCCGGCCGGCAGACAGTCAGAGCGGGAAGCAGACGGCAAGGGACCTGACGGACACCGGAATGTGAGTATGTACTGTTTTTTTTTTTTTACTTTTACGCTGGTAACCACGGTAAACATCGGGTTACTAAGCGCGGCCCTGCGCTTAGTAACCCGATGTTTACCCTGGTTACATGCGAACGCATCGCTGTCACACACAACGATCCAGCGATGACAGCGGGAGATCCAGCGACGAAAGAAAGTTTCAAACGATCTGCTACGACGTACGATTCTCAGCAGGGTCCCTGATCGCAGTAGCGTGTCAGACACTGCGAGATCATAACTATATCGCTAGAACGTCACGAATCGTGCCGTCGTAGCGATGAAAATGCCACTGTGTGACGGTACCCTAAGCCTAGAGCTAGGGAACAATGACAGCTGCTGACACCAAGCCCTAATCCCATTACCCTGATGCCACACTGCATCAGCATAAAACGGTGGTGGTGAACCGAGAAATTACATGGCAAAACTTTTTTTAAATATCTTTATTTAGCTCAAAAAAGAATTCTTTGCCATACAAAAAAACACATACAAAAACGCGTTAAAAACACGCGTTTTTTCTGCAGCATTTTTCCTGCCAAGAGATGTAGAAACCTTTCAGAAATTTCTGCAGACAAATACTCAAAGTGCGCACATAGCCAAAAAGGTGATGAAAAAGTTAAGAATGGAAAGGTAAAAGGATATGTAAATAAGATGGTGGTAAGATACCAATGTTCACCAGCTACTGGTTTGATACTAGAGGTTAACTAATCTAGATATGCTAATAGGGCTTCCTGTGAAACAACCCCAATTATACGGGTGTAGTCCCATGGCAGGTTCTGCCTAGTATATCAGGAGGAAAGGCCACCAGGGGAGTTTCATGTGGAACATATAACTTTAACCACCAGATCAATAGCCAAAGCAATGTTAGAATGTATAATCCAGGATTGGTCTAGGAGACAAGTGCTGTTGCCTGTGTTCCCCTCTTACCCGACGGGTGCCGTTTCGCTGTTCGCTTCTTCTGGGGCCCTTTTCACTTGGCAACATTCATTGCTGCTTGTTTCTGGGAACACCAAGGGAGTAAAAATCGTCGCTACACCTGTAAATAAATTCTCAAAGGGGTATAATTTCCAAAATGGGGTCACTTTAGGAGGGATTCTGCTCTTCTAGCAATTAGGAGCTCTGTATAAGGAGTCCGCAAACTATTCTTTGAAAATCTGGACTCCAGGAAGCAAATAGCATTCCGTCCTTACCTAGTCTCTCCATGTGGCTTATCTGTACTGTATATGAGGTATTGCAACGTTCACCCACTTATTGTGTGAAAATGTATAATCTGGGGCTAAAACAAAATGTTGGCAAAAATGTAGCTATTTTTCATCCGTGGTGTCAATATGATCACTGCACCCATAAATGAATTAGTTGAGACATGTAGATTGCAAAATGGGGTCACTTATGGGGGTTTCTGCTGTTCTGGCAATTCAGGGGCTCTCCCAGTAGGTCATGGCACCTGCAAACCATAACAGTAAAATCTGCACTATAGTATGGCACTCCTTCCCTTCTCAGCTTTGCGTTGTGCCTGAAAAATATTTTCCAAATACATGTAGGGTATTGTCGCACTCAGGAAAAAATGGAACTCAGTTTGTTGTAAAGAAAAAATCCTATTAGCCCTTAGAAATATTAAAACTTGAGGCCAAAACTACATTTTAGTGGTAAAAATGTAATTTATTCTTTCTTCACCGCTCAATCGTATAAAATTCTGTGTGGAGCGTAGTTTATAAAATTAGTTCCCATATGGGGGGTTTCTTTTATTTTGGCACCTCAGGGGCTCTGCCAATGTGACATGGCACCCTCAAACCATTACAATAAAATCTGAACTCTAATATGGTACCCCTTTCCTTCTGAGCTTTGCATTGTGCCTCAAAAGTAGTATTCACCCACTTATGGGGTTTCAGCATACACAGGAGAAATTGCACAACAAATTGTATGGTGCAATTTCTCCTGTTACCCTTGTGAAAATGCAAAATGTGGGGCTAAAATAAAAATTTTTTGTGGGGAAAATTAGATTTTTTTTATTTTCACAGCTCAACGTTATAAACTTCTGTGAAACACCTGGGGGTTCAAGGTGCTCATCACACATCTAAATACGCTCCTTGATGGATCTAGTTTCCAAAATGGGGTCAATTGTGGCGGCTTTCCATTGTTTAGGAACACCAGGGGTTCACCAAACGGGACATGGCATCTGCTAATGATTCCAGCAAATTGTACGTTCAAAAAGCCAAATGACGCTCTTTCCCTTCTAAGCCCTGCCGTGCGCCCAAAGAGTAGTTTTCTCCTACATATGAGGTATCAGAATACACAGGAGACATTTCACAACAATTGTATGGTGCAATTTCTCCTGTTATCCTTATGAAAATGCTAAATTTGGGGCTAAAATAACATTTTTGTGGGGAAAATGTGATTTTTTTTATTTTCATAGTTCAACGCTATAAACTTCTGTGAAGCACCTGAGGGTTCAAGGTGCTCACCACAGATCTAGATTATCAAAGAGGTGTGTAACAGTATCGTCCCTCTTATGGCTCTTTTCAGATGAGCCAGTGGCAGCAGGACATGGATGCTTTGCATGAAATCTCTTGAGCAAGATTGGAGCATCTACAGTGCCGTGTGTTAGGTGTCGAGTTCCCCCCGCTGTAAAGGGGGAATCTCGAACCATGTCTGCTGTGGTCTCCCATTCTCCTCCAGCCGCAGTGGTGCCTGCTCAGCGGAGACGTCGGTCCCAGCGTCTGGCTGAGGCTGATACTGGACGACTGGTTGCTACTGCCCTTCCAGGCTCTGTCATTGTAGCCAGCAATGTTCAGCAGCGAGCAGGTCTTTCTGTGATTAACTCCTGCTTTTCCCATACTGAGCATGCCCACGGGACAACCTCCCATTGGAGGTCGGGGGTCACATGCGCAGGTCCTGAAGCGGTTCCTGTTGGACCACTAGGAAGGTCCTTGAGTGCTAAAACTATAAAAGGTTCGCATGGCCGCACGGCCATGCGCTAGTATCATACCAATGTTAATGAGCTCAGCGCCAGTGTGGTCATGCTTGTATATAGTCAGGGTTTGGCTGAAATAAGCCCCTAGAATACCGGCACCTCCGGTGAAGAGTTTGTATGTTTGGATTCAGGGCCTTGGCTGAAATAAGCCCCTAGAATACCGGCACCTCCCGTGAGGAGTTGTTTGTCTGCCATTCTAACTTCATGACCACAGTTTTGCTCTGTTTGGTAGCTGTGTTCCTCTGTGAGATTAACAGGGCACAGCATCTTGTTATTCTAGCGAATCTGTGAAGTAACAGAGTTCACTAATACCGCCATATAGTACCGCCTATTACTAGCAGCAGGTTTCTCTCCTGCACGGTGGACCCCGGATTGCAAATTTCACTTTTGAAAGTATTCGGCTCCCTGGAACTTTTCAACCTTTTCCCACATATCATGCTTCAAACATAAAGATACCAAATGTAAATTTTTGGTGAAGAATCAACAACAAGTGGAACACAATTGTGAAGTTGAATGAAATTTATTGGTTATTTCAAATTTTTGTGGAAATTCAAAAACTGAAAAGTGGGGCGTGCAATATTATTCGGCCCCTTTACTTTCAGTGCAGCAAACTCACTCCAGAAGTTCACTGTGGATCTCTGAATGATCCAATGTTGTCCTAAATGCCTAATGATAATAATAATAATAATAATTTTTTATTTATATAGCGCCAACATATTCCGCAGCGCTTTACAACTTATAGAGGGGACTTGTACAGACAATAGACATTACAGCATAACAGAAATCACAGTTCAAAACAGATACCAGGAGGAATGAGGGCCCTGCTCGCAAGCTTACATCCTATGAGGAAAAGGGGAGACACGAGAGGTGGATGGTAACAATTGCTTTAGTTATTTGGACCAGCCATAGCGTAAGGCTCGGGTGTTCATGTAAAGCTGCATGAACCAGTTGACAGCCTAAGTATGTAGCAGTACAGACACAGAGTGCTATTAACTGCATAAAGTGTATGAGAACATGATGCGAGGAACCCGATTGTTTCTTTTTTGTTTGTTTATTTTTTATTAGGCCACACAGGGATAGTTAGGTTAATGCGTTGAGGCGGTAGGCCAGTCTGCACAAATGCGTTTTTAGGGCACGCTTAAAACTGTGGGGATTGGGGATTAATCGTATTAACCTGGGTAGTGCATTCCAAAGAATCGGCGCAGCACGTGTAAAGTCTTGGAGACGGGAGTGGGAGGTTCTGATTATTGAGGATGCTAACCTGAGGTCATTAGCGGAGCGGAGGGCACGGGTATGGTGATAGACTGAGACCAGAGAGGAGATGTAGGGTGGTGCTGAGCCATGGAGTGCTTTGTGGATGAGGGTAGTAGTTTTGTACTGGATTCTGGAGTGGATGGGTAGCCAATGTAATGACTGGCACAAGGTAGAGGCATCGGTGTAGCGGTTGGTGAGGAATATGATCCTGGCAGCAGCATTCAGGACAGATTGGAGCGGGGAGAGTTTGGTAAGAGGGAGGCCGATTAGTAGAGAGTTACAATAGTCCAGACGAGAATGAATAAGTGAGACAGTAAGAGTTTTTGCAGAGTCGAAAGTAAGTAAAGGGCGAATTCTAGAAATGTTTTTGAGATGCAGATAAGAAGAGCGAGCCAGTGATCGGATGTGGGGGGTGAATGAAAGCTCGGAATCAAGGAAGACCCCAAGGCAGCGGGCATGTTGCTTTGGAGTAATGGTGGAACCACACACGGAGATGGCAATGTCAGGCAAAGGTAGGTTAGTAGAGGGAGAGAACACGAGGAGGTCAGTTTTTGACAGGTTCAGTTTCAGATAGAGGGAGGACATGATGTTAGAGACAGCGGTAAGGCAATCACTGGTGTTTTCTAAGAAGGTCGGCGTGAAAGCAGGATGATGATAAATATAATCCACCTGTGTGTAATCAAGTCTCCGTATAAATGCACCTGCTCTGTGATAGTCTCAGAGTTCTGTTTGAAGCACAGAGAGCATCATAAAGACCAAGGAACACAACAGGCAGGTCTGTGATACTTAGGAAATAGAAGCATTAAGCCATGAAGTATATAAAACAGATTTCTTTATTTAGATATATCTATCAAACAACATATACATTTTTTTATATTATTATTATCAATGAACAAGTAACTCTTTCCCCGCAGACGAAGCCACAGGCGAAACGCGCGTCCGGGTTGGGTCACCGCCACCACTCACAGGTAATTGATTCTCCATATTTATATTCCCTATTCCAACATATCAGACCTTCTTTAGGACATTAGAGCCCTTATCCTGTCATTCATTCCTTTGAAACCATTATGGTCATACAGACAGTGACAAAAGGTTTAGATTTTTAGTGCATCAGTGCAATTTATATTATATCATAAGACACATTATGGAATAGGTGCAATATTTGGTGAATAATATCTATACTCACCTGTATATATATATTTTTTGACATTCATGTTATTTATTTATTGCCTATGTGGTAATTGGCGGTGCTTTTTCTGTACAGTCTCATCCCCAGTTTTTACTTGTTCATTGATAATAATAATATAAAAAAATGTATATGTTGTTTGATAGATATATCTAAATAAAGAAATCTGTTTTATATACTTCATGGTTTAATGCTTCTATTTCCTAAATTGGATGTGTGCTGTCTTTGAAGCATGCCATATAACTAGGCGGTAATTTTTGGTGTTTTTTTGAAGTATAGGTCTGTGATACTGTTGTGGAGAAGTTTAAAGCCGGGTTTGGATACAAAATGATTTCCAAAACTTTAAACATCCCAAGGAGCACTGTGCAAGCGATCATATTGAAATGGAAAGCGTATCATACCAAACAAGGAGAAGACTAATCAGAAATGCAGCCAAGAGGCCCATGATCACTCTGGATGAAATGCAGAGATCTACAGCTAAGGTGGGACAGTTTGTCCATAGGACAACAATCAGTCGTACACTGCACAAATCTGGCCTTTATGGAAGAGTGGCAAGAAGAAAGCCATTTCTCAAAGATATCCATAAAAAGTGTTGTTTGGTGTGTCTCCCAGTTGGCTTGTTGCAAACTTTAAACATGTGGAAGAAGATGCTCTGGTCAGATGAAACCAAAATCGAACTTTTTGGCAACAATGCAAAACGATATGTTTGGCATAAAGGCAACACAGCTCATCACCTTGAACACACCATCCCCACTGTAAAACATGATGGTGGCAGCATCATGGTTTGGGTCTGCTTTTCTTCAGCAGGGACAGGGAAGATGGTTAAAATTGATGGGAAGATGGATGGAGCCAACTACAAGACCATTCTTGAAGAAAACCTGTTGGAGTCTGCAAAAGACCTGAGACTGGGACTGAGATTGGTCTTCCAACAAGACAATGATCCCAAACATAAAGCAAAATCTACAATGGAATGGTTCACAAATAAACGTATCCAGGTGTTAGAATGGCCAAGTCAAAGTCCAGACCTCAATCCAATTGAGAGTCTGTGGAAAAAGCTGAAAACTGCTGTTCACAAACGATCTCCATCAAACCTCACTGAGCTCGAGCTGTTTGCCAAGGAAGAATGGGCAAGAATTTCAGTCTCTCGATAGTACAAAACTGATAGAGACATACCCCAAGCGACTTGCAGCTGTATCAGGGCACAAAGGAAAAACCCGAAAGTGGACCCTCTGAGTTATACCTCTGGAGCCCCCAAGGACGTGCGGACCTGATGGAACCACCCCCTATACAGGGAGCGTTAGGGGCAGGCCCAAGGGGATGGAACCACAACGGCTGGAGCCAAAGCGGCGACTTAGGGCAAGTAAAGAAAGGGAAGAGACCGGGGTATGGAGGCAGTAAATGAGAACAGAGAACAAACGGGAACTGAGAAGTAAGGGAGGTATATGGGACCAGGAGGACCAGAGACGGTGTGGCGGCACGATGCTGCAAGAAAGGAATGAAAAAGGTAATGACTAGCAGCTATAGACGGAACTGGTAGGCACGATTAGACACAGGGCAGGTATGGCTGAGACACAGAGCAGGCACGGCAGAGACACGGAGCTGACACGACTGAGACACGGGGCTGACACGACAAAGACAAAGGGCAGGTACGGCTGAGGCGCCGAGCAGGTACGGCTGAGACACAAGGCTGACATGACTGAGACACAGGCAGGTATGGCTAAGCGGCAGGAAAGGCCAGGCGAATGGAGATAGGGAGCCAAGGAACAAGGGGGTACGCCAGCAAGAATGCTAGCGTTAACGCTATAGATAATCATGCATCCTACCTGTGCAGATGCTGAGAAGAAATACACGATGGGCGGCGCCATGATGGGGCGGAGCCAGAGGGTCACGACCTCCCAGAGGGCTTAGCAACAGGAAAAAGTGCGACCGCGCATGCGCGAAACACTGACACTCTGCGACCCCGAGAAGACAGGCGGGGAGCGGCGAGGGACCCCGTCTGAGATGCGCTGGAGGCAGGAGATGGAAGCCAAAGAAGTGACAGTACCCCCTCCTTTCTCCCCCTCCTTTTAATGCTAGAGAGGAACCTCCTCATGATATGAGGAACATTGATGTTCTCCCTAGGCTCCCACGATCTCTCCTCAGGACCAAATCCCTTCCAATCAATCAGAAAAATGGTCTGCCCTCTAACAACCTTTTTGGCTAGAATATCTTTTACATCAAAGACATCATCCAAAGTTCTGGGTTGGGGAGCGCGAGGCAGAGAAGACTGAAAGTGATTAAACACTACGGGTTTAAGAAGTGAGACATCAAAAGAATTGGGAATTCGCAACGAGGCAGGCAATTTCAATTTGTAGGCCACATCATTGATGCGACTTAAGACCTCAAAGGGACCAATGTAGTGTGGTCCTAGTTTATAAGAGGGCATCTTAAGTCTAATATAGTGTGAAGAAAGCCAGACCTTATCGCCCAGAAGAAATGGAGGAGCGTCCAGGCGTTTCTTATCGGCGTACCTCTTCATCCTGCAACTGGCCTTTTCAAGAGTCTCTTTAGTCTCCTTCCAAATTTTAGAGAATTCCAAGGACAAGCAGTGTGCCACCGGTACACCCGAGGCAGGGAAAATGGGGAGTGGGATGCCAGGATGTTGCCCAAACACCACAAAGGAGACTTGGAAGAGGATTCACTGGGATGATTGTTGTAAGCGAACTCTGCTCATGTGAAAAGAGAGACCCAATCATTTTGATGAGCGTTGGAGAAATGCCGAAGGTAGGAGGTAAAAACTCGATTGTCTTGTTCCACTTGACCATTGGACTGTGGATGGTAGGCGGAAGAGAAGTCCAGTTTTACCTTCATTAGTCCGCAAAAGCTCTCAAGAAACGAGAGGTGAACTGGACCCCTCGGTCTGACACAATATGCTGTGGGAAGCCGTGAAGTTGAAAGAAATGGTGTACAAAAATCTTCGCCAACTCAGGAGCAGAAGGCAGTCCAGGCAAAGAAACAAAGTGAGCCATCTTGGAGAACTGATCCCCTATCACCAAAATGACAGTATAATTGAAGGAAGGAGGTAAGTCGGTAACAAAGTCCATAGCAATATGACTCCAAGGAACTGAAGGCACAGGCAGCGGAAGTAGAAGTCCGGAAGGTAGGTGCCTGGGAACCTTGTTTCTAGCACAGGAAGAGCAGGAAGCAGTGAACTCCAAGACGTCTCAGCGAAGCGACGGCCACCCATAATGGCGGGAGATAAGAGAAAGACTTTTCTTAACTCCGACAGGTCCAGCAATCTTGGAGGAATGTCCTCAATGCAAAACTCTCTCTCTCTGTCATGATCCAATACCAAAGTCTTGCCAGGTGGTGAAGTGATCACTCTAAGAGGAGCCAGGGTAATGATCCTAGCTGGATCGATGATATGTGTTGGACTCTCCTCTATGTCTGCTGGCTGGAAGAATCTAGAAAGGGCATATGCTTTGACGTTCTTATTACCAGGTCGAAAGTGGAGTTCGAAGTCAAAATGTCCGAAGAACAAGGACCCCATGGCTTGCCCCGGGTTGAGTCTTTGAGCTGACTGAACGTAGGCTAAATTCTTGTGGTTTGTGAATATAAAAAAAGGATGAACGGCTCCTTCAAGAAGATAACGCCACTCCTCTAAGGCCAATTTGATAGCCAGTAATTCTTTATCTCCAATGGAATAATTTCGCTCAGAAGAGGAGAAGGCTTTGGAGAAAGAGCCACAAGAGACTTAGTGACCAGAGGTGGTTCTTTGCAAAAGGACCGCCCCAGCTCCAACCAAAGATGCGTCGACCTCGAGGATAAATGGCCTATTAGTATCAGGGCAATGGAGCACAGGAGCCGTAGCAAACCTTTGTTTCAGAGTCTGGAAGGCATTCACAGCTTCTGAGGTCCAATGATTGGGGTTGGCCCCTTTGCGAACAAGAGCAGAAATTGGTTTGGGTATGGAGGAAAAATGAGAGATTAATTGTCTATAGTAATTGTCGAAGCCAAGAAAACGCTGGATTGCTTTTACTCCAAGGGGACGTGGCCAAATGAGGATAGCGGAAACCTTCTCGGGACCCATCTCCAGATCGGACTTCGAAACAATGTAACCAAGGAAGGGCAAAGAAGACTGCTCGAAGACGTACTTCTCCATCTTAGCGAATAAATGATTCTCCCTCAGACATTGTAGAACTTGACGAACGTCTCGTCGATGGGTGGATAAACTCGGAGAAAAGATGAGAATGTTGTCAAGGTAGACCACAACACAGGAGTAGAGGAGATATCGGAATACATCATTAACGAATTCTTGAAATACCGCAGGAGCGTTGCAGAGACCAAACGGCATACGCAAATACTCATAGTGACCATCACATGTATTAAACGAGGTCTTCCACTCATCCCCGGCACGAATTCGGACCAGGTTATAGGCTCCTCGCAGGTCGAGCTTGGTGAATATTTGCACTCCCCTCAGGTGATCAAAAAGCTCTGGGATAAGTGACAGCGGGTATTTGTTCTTCACCGTAATGTTGTTTAGGCCTCTGCAATCGATACAAGGATGAAGGGAACCATCCTTTTTTTTACAAAGAAGAACCCTTTACCGGCAGGAGAGGAGGATTTCCGAATGAAGCCTTTGGCCAGGTTCTGAATGTACTCCAACATTGCTAGAGTCTCCGCAGGCGAGAGAGGATAGATCCTTCCTCTAGGAGGAATGGCTCCAGGAACGTGGTCAATAGGGCAGTCGTAGAGTCGGTGCGGAGGAAGACTCTCAGCCTCTTTCTTGTCAAAAACATCCGAAAAGGAACTGTAAACAGAAGGCAATCCGGGGAAGATAGAGAGGGAACGAGGAACCCATACAGGATGCACCGCAAGCAGACAACGTGCCCGGCAGGACTCTCCCCAGCGCAAAATATTACCAGTATGCCAATCCAAGGTGGGCTCGTGGGTTCGCAACCGTGGAAGACCGAGGAGTACCGGATGAGAGATTTCGGCTAAAACATAAAACACAATTTTCCCCTTATGCAGGGCCCCTACCTGAAGTTCCACCTCTTGCGTAACCTGAGTAATGGTCTCCTACAGGGGTTTGCCATCCACGGATGTGAGGATCTGGGAATATTCTAAGGTTCTCACAGGGACAGAAAATTTAATGACCTCCTCGAGCCTAATAAAATTCCCCGCTGCGCCCGAATCTACATAGGTGGCTAATGAAAAACTTTTAGCACCAACATGCAACAAAATAGACAGAGTAAGGGGTAGAGAGGTATTACATACACCTAGAGAGGCCTCTCTTACCTGACCTAGGCAGAGAAGTTTTCCGGACGTTCAGGACAAACCCGCAGTAGATGGGAGGCACTCCCGCAGTAGAAACAAAGGCCCTGAGTGTGTCTCACCTTACGTCGTTGTTCAGACATCTTGATCTGATCGACCTGCATCGGCTCAGGCGCAGACGCAGTGGAGGACGTTCCGAGTCGAGGACTGTGTGGTCTTTGAGTGGACGGAAGAGGACGAAGAAGTCTTCTCTCTCAAGCACGCTACTGGAAACGAAGGTCAATATGAGTAGCCAGGGAAATCAAATCCTCCAAGGCAGTTGGGGTATCGCGACCTGCCAACTTGTCTTTTATTCGCCCGGAGAGACCCCGCCAGAAGACTTCCACCAAGGCCTCATTATTCCAGCCCAAATCGGATGACAAGGTACGAAACTGGATAGCGTACTGACCTACAGTTAGAGACCCCTGGTGGAGATTAAACAGAGCCTCTGTGGTAGAGGCCAGGCATCCCGGCTCATGGAATAACCGACGAAAAGTCTTCAGAAAAACTGACAACTGTGAGACCACAGGGTCATCACGCTCCCAGAGGGGATTAACCCATGCCAAAGCGTCCCCTCCCAGGTGGGAAATCAAGAAGGCCACATTGGCCTGATCAGTAGGGTACTGCAGAGGCAGGAGTTCAAAATGGAGGCAACATTGATTTACCCCGACACCGTTTGGGATCCCCATTATATCAAGGTGGTTTTGCCAAACGGGGAGGAGGGTGAGGAGCCTAAACAGAGGTGGAAGTAGAGACGGCCGACTGCAAGGAGAGCAACCGGTCATCCTCTAAAGCCATATAACTAAGAATATGAGCCTGGGTGTCTTGCTGCTGAGTCAACTGCTGTTGCAGACCAGCCAGCTGAGAAGCACTCCCAGGATCAGAGGTCTGAAGCACGGAGAGGTGAGAGTCCATAGTTTTCATAAAGGACATAATACGGGTCTGACTCTCCCATAAAAAGACAAGCTCTTTCTGAGCGGCAGAGGCTCCAGCGGGATCCATGGCCTGGTTATACTATCAGGGCACAAAGGAAAAACCCGAAAGTGGACCCTCTGGGTTATAGCCTTATAGCCCCCAAGGGTGAGCGGACCTGATGAAACCACCCCCTATACAGGGAGCGTTAGGGGCAGGCACAAGGGGGATGGAACCACAACGGCTGGAGCCAAAGGGGCTACGTAGGGCAAGTAAAGAAAGGGAAGGGACCGGGGTATGGAGGCAGTAAATGAGAACAGAGAACAAATGGGAACTGAGGAGTAAGGGAGGTAGATGGGACCAGGAGGACCAGAGACGGTGTGGCGGCACGATGCTGCAAGAAAGGAAAGAAAAAGGTAATGACTAGCAGCTATAGACGGAACTGGTAGGCATGAGTAGACACAGGGCAGGTATGGCTGAGACACAGAGCAGGCACGGCAGAGACACGGAGCTGAGAGGCAAGAAAGGCAAACGGAGATAGGGAGCCAAGGAACAAGGGGGTACGCCAGCAAGAATGCTAGCATCACCGCTATAGATAACCAGGCATATTACCTGTGCAGACGCCGAGAAGAAATACCCAATGGGCGCCGCCATGATGGGGCGGAGCTAGTGGGTCACGACCTCCCAGAGGGCTTAGTGGCAGGAAAAAGCACAACCATGCATGCGCGAAGCGCTGACTCGCCGCGAACCCGAGAAAACAGGCGGGGAGCGGCGAGGGACCCCGTCTGAGACGCCCCGGGGCAGGAGACAAAAGACGAAGACGTGACAAGCTGTAATCGCAGCAAAAGGTGGCACAACAAAGTATTAAGTTAAAGGGGCCGAATAATATTGCACACCCCACTTATCAGTTTTTGAATTTCCACAAAAATGTAAAATACATTTCGTTCAACTTCACAACTGTGTTCCACTTGTTGTTGATTCTTCACCAAAAATTTACATTTGGTATCTTTATGTTTGAAGATGTTTTCGGGACGTCCGTCGAAACGCGTTGTGGCTAAACTCTATCCTGTGTCAGAGTTTCCTTTCAGCGCTCCTGTGACCGATTCCCATCACCAGATCCTGCTTCCTTCCTCCCTTGGAGGTGTTCGGCTGGAGCTGCGGCGGTACTCGACACTTTTTTCATCCTTTGGGTTGCCTCCTCAGCGCTCCTACACTGCCATATTCTGACTTTGATGTATCTAATTCCGTCACGTATGATAGTCTGTAGAGCTGTGTACCTAATCCTAATATGTGTGATACAGTCTGCAAAGATTTGTATCTAATCCTATCATACATGATACAATATTTGTACCTAATCCTATCATGTGTGATACAGTGCACAGCACAGTGCCAACTAACATCTGCACTGTGCTACCAGTGGTACTCGGTGACTGTCCACATCTTGGTATCACCGCACTGTGATCTTACATTTCATACTTTTGCAAATGTCCAGAAGGAGAGGAGTGACGTCACACCCAAGAGCAGATCCCGTTCACATTTACAGTATTCGTAATGTGAGTTAGCACTACATGGCAATCCTCAGCAGCTGGCCCCCCTGGTGTTTTAAAATGTAAAATACCAAAACTGTTTTTAATTATTTTTCATAATTTACTCCATTAAAAAAAATAATACTTTACATTTTTTCAAGAGTTGAAAAACACTTTTTGATGACATATTCCCTTTAAATATTGTGAAATTTGAGAAATCTAGCAACTGCAAGAACATATATACTGCACATGTCATAAAACATTACATTAAAGGTTTGAAGTATCAGACCTGCAGCAGATTATGCAAAGAGGTTAGGACATGTGCATTAGATACTTGGAACCACTTCAAGCAGTAAACTATGTAGCATGGGAGCAATTCTGATTTTGGTATCAATGGAATAAAGTCACGTTTTTATCTTCAGGGTTCGATTTAATTTCTTATATATACTTTCCTCTTAGAATTCACAGGATTGTAGTTACTCAAGATGGCCTCTAGAGGGTACTATTGCACTAATATTGAAGCCATTAAGTTGACTATGGAAGAATGTGAACTTCAAGATTTTGATATCAGTCAAGTCAGGGCATTGTTCATAAATACAGTCCTGGGGACATCTTCAATTTACCTACAGTCTTAATATTGATTTTTATCAAACATTGTTGATGTCTATGAGGCCAGCAAGTGCCTTTTGGATGTTCATCATTGTACTTTTTAGGCTATGAACACACTGGACATTTTTGCAGCTTTTTTTTTTTCTGCAGCCAATCCTGATTTCTTGGCAGGAAAGAAGTTGCATGTTTTGGTGCGTTTTTGCTGTGGTTTATTTCCTGTGTTATTTGGGCTAACTTGTTTCTCTTTGTGCATGCTAATAAAGTTTAGTGCCCCCAGAGAAAAATAAAACTACATCCTGTAGAACCATACCTGTAGATCACAATCAGACGACTGAAAAAAATCCCACTGCACTCAGACCATGCGTGTGCTGTCCGATTTTTACACACCGATGTCCTTTAAAAAGCCGGCAATTCATCTGCCGTGTACAGTAAAATCACAGCGGGAGCCGACAGGATAGAAGAGATCGATTACATAGTGATTACACATAGAATAGATATATATGCAGTACAGACCAAAAGTTTGGACACACCTTCTCATTTAAAGATTTTTCTGTAATTTCATGACTATGAAAATTGTACATTCACACTGAAGGCATCAAAACTATGAATTAACACATGTGGAATTATATACTTAACAAAAAACTGTGAAACAACTGAAAATATGTCTTATATTCTAGGTTCTTCAAAGTAGCCACCTTTTGCTTTGATGACTGCTTTGCACACTCTTGGCATTCTCTTGATGAGCTTCAAGAGGTATATACAGTTAGGTCCATATATATTTGGACAGAGACAACATTTTTCTCATTTTGGTTATAGACATTACCACAATTTAATTTTAAACAAAACAATTCAGATGCAGTTGAAGTTCAGACTTTTAGCTTTCATTTGAGGGTATCCATATTAAAATTGGATGAAGAGTTTAGGAGTTTCAGCTCCTTAACCTGTGCCACCCTGTTTTTTAAAGGGACCAAAAGTAATTGGACAATTGACTCCAAGGCTATTTCATGGACAGGTGTGGGCAATCCCTTCGTTATGTCATTCTCAATTAAGCAGATAAAAGGCCTGGAGTTGATTTGAGGTGTGGTGCTTGCATTTGGAAGGTTTTCCTATGAAGTAAACATGCGGTCAAAAGTGCTCCCCATGAAGGTGAAACAAGCCATTCTTAAGCTGTGAAAACAGAGAAAAAACCCATCCGAGAAATTGCTACAATATTAGGAGTGGCAAAATGTACAGTTTGGTACATCCTGAGAAGGAAAGAAAGCACTGGTGAACTCATCAATGCAAAAAGACCTGGGCGCCCACGGAAGACAACAGTGGTGGGTGACCGCAGAATAATCTCCATGGTGAAGAGAAACCCCTTCACAACAGCCAACCAAGTGACCAACACTCTCCCGGAGGTCGGCGTATCAATATCCAAATCTATCATAAAGAGAAGACTGCATGAAAGTAAATACAGAGGGTTCACTGCACGGTGCGAGCCACTCATAAGTGTCAAGAATAAAAAGGCTAGACTGGACTTTGCTAAAAAACATCTAAAAAAGCCAGCACAGTTCTGGAAGAACATTCTTTGGACAGATGAAACCAAGATCAACCTCTACCAGAATGATGGAAAGAGAAAAGTATGGTGAAGGCTTGGTACAGCTCATGATCCAAAGCATACCACATCATCTGTAAAACACGGCGGAGGCAGTGTGATGGCTTGGGCATGCATGGCTGCCAGTGGCACTGGGTCACTAGTGTTTATTGATGATGTGACACAGGACAGAAGCAGCCAAATGAATTCTGAGGTATTCAGAGCCATACTGTGTGCTCAGATCCAGCCAAATGCAGCCAAACTGATTGGTCGTTGTTTCATACTAAGGATGGACAATGACCCAAACATAAAGCCAAAGCAACCCAGGAGTCTATTAAAGCAAAGAAGTGGAATATTCTTGAATGGCCAAGTCAGTCACCTGATCTCAACCCAATTGAGCATGCATTTCACTTGTTAAAGACTAAACTTCAGACAGAAAGGCCCACAAACAAACAGCAACTGAAAACCACCGCAGTGAAGGCCTGGCCGAGCATCAAAAAGGAGGAAACACAGCGTCTGGTGATGTCCATGAGTTCAAGACTTCAGGCAGTCATTGCCAACAAAGGGTTTTCAACCAAGTACTAGAAATGAACATTTTATTTAAAATTATTGAATCTGTCCAATTACTTTTGGTCCCTTTAAAACAGGGTGGCACATGTTAAGGAGCTGAAACTCCTAAACCCTTCATCCAATTTTAATGTGGATACCCTCAAATGAAAGCTGAAAGTCTGAACTTCAACTGCATCTGAATTGTTTTGTTTAAAATTCATTGTGGTAATGTCTATAACCAAAATGAGAAAAATGTTGTCTCTGTCCAAATATATATGGACCTAACTGTGTATACTAGCTATTAAACCCATTCTACGCCCGGGTGGCGAGAATTTATATTGGTATATGGTCTCCATCCTGGTATGTGCTGCTTCCACCCTGCACCCTAATCTTGTCATGTGCTGCTACCATCTTGCTCCCCCATCCTGTCATGTGCAGCCCCCATCCTGCGCCCTCATCCTGTTTTGTGCGCCTCCATCTTGTCATGTGCTACTCTCTTCCCAAGCCCTCATCCTTTCAGGTGCTCCCATCCTGCACCTCAATCCTGTCATGTGGTGCTCCCATCCTGCGCCCCCATTCTGTCATGTGAAGCTCCCATTCTGCGCCCCCATCCTGTCATGTTCTGCTCCCATCCTGCGTCCCCATTCTGTGATGTGCTGCACTCATCATGCGCCTCCATCCTGTCATGTGCTGCTCCCATCCTGCGCCCCCATCCTGTCATGTGCTGCTCCCATTCTGCACCCCCATTCTGTAATGTGCTGCTCCCATCCTGTGCCCCTATTCTGTCATGTGCTGCTCCCATCCTGCGCCCCCGTTCTGTCATGTGCTGCTCCCATCTTGCGCCCCCATTCTGTCATGTGCTGCTCCCATCTTGCGCCCCCATTCTGTCATGTGCTGCTCCCACCCTGCGCCCCCATTCTGTCATGTGCTGCTCCCATCTAGTGCCCCATTCTGTCATGTGCTGCTCCCATCCTGCGCCCTCATTCTGTAATGTGCTGCACCCATCCTGTGCCTCCATTCTGTAATGTGCTGCTCCCATCCTGTGCTCCCATTATATAATGTGCTATTCCCATCCTGCTCCCTCACTCTGTAATGTGCTGCACTCATCCTGTGCCCCCATGCTGTCATGTGCTGCTCCTATCCTGCGCCCCCATTATGTAATGTGCTGGTCCCATCCTGCGCCTCCATTCTGTACTGTGCTGCTCCCATCTTACGCCCTCATTCTGTAATGTGCTGATCCCATCCTAAGCCACCATTCTGTAATGTGCTGCTCCCATCCTGCGCCCCATTCTGTACTGTGCTGCTCCCATCCTACGCCCCCATCCTGTCATGTGCTGCTCCCATCCTGCACCCCCATTCTGTAATGTGCTGCTCCCATCCTGCGCCGGGGAACAGCACCTGCACTCCACCACCAGCGTCAGTCACCACCCTAGGCACATCTGAATTGCAGGTAACCAGCCCATTACATGGGATCACTTTGTTGGGTACTCTTTTAGGATGCGCATAAGTAGTTCTTACTTCCTTGCCTATTAACAACTGAGTTGTATTGCTGGATATACATGTTTCATTTACTGGTAAAACCAAATTAGTGGGGATTCCCTTTTGATCTGACTTATTCCTGGAAGGTGTGTATATGCACTAGTGGTGTGTACATCTGATCGCTGTTTTTTAACTATATCATCACAAATTTTATCTTCCTATGATATAGATTGGTTAAGTCCTACTTTATTAACCAGGTGGATCTGTGCAGCATTGCTTACCCCCCTCTTTTATAGTTTGGTGGTTAAAACCCTCCCCCCCCCTTGTCTTTTTTGATATTCTTGTTGTATTATGCGTAATTTTAAAATATTTTCTAAATAAATATATTTTAATACTATCCTTTATTCACTTCTTTTCTTTTGTGGTAATCCATGATTGAATATGTATTTGTTGAATTTTTTGAATTGACTATAGCCTCTTCAAACTAGGACTATGGGAATAATGAACAGTACTGCTATCTACCTGTACTATATATACTGTGCTGCTCTCCACCTGTATTACATGTACTGTACTGCTCTTTACCTGCAATACATGTATTGTGCTTCTCTCTACCTGCACTACATGTACTGTGCTGCTCTCCACCTGTATTACATGTACAGTACTGCTCTCTACCTGTACTATATGTACTATGCTGCTCTCCACCTGTATTACATGTACAGTTCTGCTCTCTACCTGTACTATATGTACTGTGCTGCTCTCTACCTGTATTACATGTACGGTACTGCTCTTTACCTGCAATACATGTATTGTGCTTCTCTCTACCTGCACTACATGTACTGTGGTGCTCCTCACCTTTATTAGGCTACGTTCACATTTGCGTTGTGCGCCGCAGCGTCGGCGCCGCAACGCACAACGCAAACAAAAACGCAGCAAAACGCATGCACAACGCTGCGTTTTGCGTTGCATGTGGAGCGCCCCCACCGCCGCAGGGCCGAGGGGTACCCGGTACCGGGCCTCCGAGTCTCTGCTCTGGGGTTGTCACGGCAGCTAGGCCCCGGTCCGTGACCCTGCCGTGGGGCGCACAGTGAAATAGGTACAACAGATGATGATGATGATGGTGATGCTATAGTGGTGCAGTGCAGTAAATAACGAGGACACCAGGTTGCAGTCTCTTTACCTCTTTACTGAAGATCTCTGAGTCCCAGTCCGGAATACGGTTCACCAGGCTGCGCAAGTCCGGCCGGTCCAATGGCACCTCCAGAGTTCTCTTCACAGGTGGAAATCGGTGCCTTCCTTCTAGCGCTATGTGTTGTGGTCCTTCCCTGCTGTGCTTACGGAAAGTCCCCCACAACTGTTGTGTCTGTTTCTTAAGTTCCCTCACAACTCGATTAGATGATGTTCTGCTAATCCTCCGTCCCTCCCTGATGTTCTGGTTGGGACGGCACCCGTTTGACGGGTAGGCTCGGAGCTCTTCCGGGACCCTAGAGTCGCCCCTCTCCACAAGTTGCCCCCCAAGACTGCATAGGTGATATGTGTTAGACAGCCCGCCTTAGACTGACTGCCCTGCCGCTGTTTGGAGTATTGCTTGAAGCTGAATGTTATTATACTCCCTCGGTGTTCCGGCCACCGGTAATGCGCCTCAGTAAGATGTTGCTTCGGTCTTGCAGCACGACTCCTACTGGTATTTCTCCTTTGTGTGATCTCGTTTCTCACTCAGCACAATCTATCTCGCTTCTAATCCTTTCTTGGGTACCGCCGCTACCCGGAGCAGGCACGGTCCCGTTACGTTCTTTCTTGTTGCCAAGCCTCTGTCAGGATCCCACCCCTGACAGAGACCCTACTGTATCTTCCCCCACAACACCCTCTGCCACAAGGTGTTGCCTGGTTCCAACCCAGTCAGCTTTCTGATCTAACTTCCTGCCTGACCCCCAGTTTACCCACTATGGTGGGGAGTGGCCTAATGAATAGCACCCTTAGCTCCCCCCGGAGGCCCAGCTGTGAAATGTATTGGTGTCTGTGATACCTGATCCGATGAACTCCTTCAGTGCCATCAGACGCACCATAGCTCCCCATAGTGGCGGAGCCACAGTACTGCAACGACCAGGACTCTGGGGCGCTGCACTCCCCCCTGGTTAAACACAGTACTCCGGGACTGGGAAGAAAACAACAATACAAGTTAGCAAAAAGACATACAGTTTTGTTGAGTGCAATAACAATAAGCATATTTGAACAGGCTTCCCTTTATGGGAGGTGAGGACACTTGAACGTTACAAACATGGTTAAATTTCATAGCAACATGCTATAATTGACTCTTCTTACCCAACCGGGTATTCTACTAAGTGCAAAATTATTGAACAACAATTTAACATTGCCTTTAAGGACATACACTCTAGATCCACTAAAGACCTTCCTATAATCACATTATAAGGTAATTTAACTTTTTCATTCTCCTTCTTTAAATCTGCAGGACCGCCTGTCCTATCGGCACCAGACCTTCTGCCTCTCCTTTCGGTTACAGGACCGCCCCGTTCAGCCAGGGCCTACTGCCTTTTCAACTACTATACACAGTATAGAACATAACATTGCTTTCAGTTTAAGAGCACTGAGCCATCTCTACATGACTCCTATGAGGACTCAGAGTTTACCTTCTATCCTAACTATCTATCAGCATTATCAAAAACATTTTCTTATTGAACATTAAGCCTTCTCATTATCTTTCTTTCTATCATGCATGCTGGACACCACGTCTATCCCTACGGGCCCACTGCATCCTTCTTCTATCTTTCACTTTTTCTTCTCAGAGAACATCATCAGTATTTCTTCACAATTTAACTAGTCAAATACATATAACTTACTCATGTAAATGCAGCGCCCCAGAGTCCTGGTCGTTGCAGTACTGTGGCTCCGCCACTATGGGGAGCCATGGTGCGTCCGATGGCACTGAAGGAGTTCATCTGATCAGGTATCACAGACACCAATACATTTCACAGCCGGGCCTCCGGGGGGAGCTAAGGGTTCTATTCATTAGGCCACTCCCCACCATAATGGGTAAACTGGGGGTCAGGCAGGAAGTTAGAGGAGAAAGCTGACTGGATTGGACGAAGCAACACCTAGTGGCAGAGGGTGTTGTGGAGGAAGAGACAGTAGGGTCTCTGTCAGGGGTGGGATCCTGACAGAGGCTTGGCATTGGAAAGAACGTAACGGGTCCGCGCCAGCTCCGGGAAGCGGCGGGGCCCAAGAAAGGACTAGAAGCGAGATAGATTGTGCTGAGTGAGAAACGAGATCAAGCGATAGGAGAATTCCAGTAGGGGTCGTGCTGTAAGACCGGAGCAACACCCTACTGAGGCGCACTACCGGTGGCCGGAACGCCGAGGGAGTATTATAACATTCAGCTTCAAGCAATACTCTAAACAGCGGCAGGACAGTCAGTTTAAGGCGGGCTGTCTAACACATATCACCTATGAAGTCTTGGGAGGCAATTGCGGGAGAGGGGCGTCTCTAGGGTCCTGGAAGAACTCCAGGCCTACCCGACAAACGGGTGCCGTTCTAACTGTAACATCAGGAAGGGACGGACGATTAGAAGAACATCATTTAATCGAGTTGTGAGGGAACTTAAGAAACAGACACAACAGTTGTGGGGTACTTTCCGTAAGCACAGCAGGGAAGGACTACAACACATAGCGCTAAGAAGGAAGGCACCGATTTCCACCTGTGAAGAGAACTCTGGAGGTGCCATTGGACCGGCCGGACTTGCGCAGCTTGGTGAACCGTATTCTGGACTGAGGACTCAGAGATCTCCAGTAAAGAGGTAAAGAGACTGCAACCTGGTGTCCTCGTTATTTACCGCGACCTGCACCCCACAACTGCACCGTTACAACACCACTTACTGCACCGGACGTCCCCCACTGACACACAGGGCCACGGACCGGGTCTAGCCACCGTGACAACCCCAGGACTGAGACCTAGTAGCCCGGCTCCGGGTACCCCTAGGCCCTGCGGCGGTGTGGGGGCACTCCAACTTGGCGTCACGAACAGGATCTACTTAAGCCTGAAGAATCAGGTCATGTGTGCCTTGGAACTGTGATTTATCGTGCTTTGACTGTGCTTTATTACAAAGACTGTGTTCTGCGCCATTTGCCGCCAAAAATCCGCCGCCATTACAGCGCTGAGGAGAGCGCAGGGAGAGAAGAGGGGCGTGAGGTGGGCGTAGACAAGCTGGAGAGCGCGAACAACAATGGCCGCCCAGTCCAAATATTTCTGTGTCCTGAGGACGTGTCCGTCAACAGCTGAGGTCCGCCTCCTGATCCTGTTTGGAGGGTGGAGACCATGGAGACGGGGCCGCCCACGAAAGAGACCGTGGGAAGGAGACGCGGGAGAAGAGACAAAGATGGCAGCGCCAGAAGCCCCGCACGAGAAAGATCGGGCGCGGAGAGAGGTTGGGCAGCCCGATGTAGCCCGGGGTACGCCGTCACCGTGGGAGCTGACCCTTGCCGGGCCAACGGTGGGCCGACCTCCCCGGCCGCCGTCGGAAGAAAGCATGACCGCGGCAGAGGCCCGGCAGATTGCTGCCCGCCTGGAGGCCGACGCCCGCGTGATTGCTAGGCTGGGCCAGCCCACAGAGATCTGCCTGGTTCCAGTGCCCCCTGCTTCTCCCAACCTGGCCGCGGCTGAAGGTGCGCCGCAGGCATCGGGCCTAAAGATCACGCCTGAGGCCGAACACCTGCGGCACTTGATGGCTGCATGGCGAACCCGACCTCGGCCGGCCGTGCAGGTGGACCTGACCCCACCGCGGAGGTTCCCTCATCCCACTGGGGGTCGTGATTTCTTTTAACCCCCAATATGGACGCGGGGTTATCCAGGAAATTGGGGAGCCGCTACAAATCCACGTGGATCGGGAAGAGGTGGAGCCCTGCAGCGGAAGATTCCCCCGCGACCTGGAATCCGGTGACGCGGTGACCTACACCAGATGGAGGAGGGCTACGGGAGAGGCTGGCTGGGTAGCGCGGGGCGTGCAGCGATGTACTGCCTTCCAGGCTGCTGCCGGAACACCGGAGGAAGATGATCCCGTGGGGAAAGCAGCAGAGCCCGGCCCCGCGGAACCTCGAGAAGCCCGGTCTCGCTGTGCCCCGGAGGGACGTGTGCGTCTGCCAGTGAGAAGGGCCTCCCGGCGAGGGATTTTATCGCTGCTGGGACCGGAATCGCGTCCTGGCTCGCCAGTGCGATCCGTTGGCCTGGTAAGGCCAGAGAGGAGACCACCTTCTGCTTCACCACAGTAAGATTTTACTGTTTTTCTTATTTGTAAATAGTTACTGTTGACTGTTGCTGCTAAACCCGTCCAGGGTAATTCCTTATGGATCCCTTTGTTGACCCGGGATCCCTATTGTTGTTTTTGCTTTTTCTACCTTTTCACTTCTCTAAAGTTTTGCACACGTTTCCAGAACTACAGTAATCATGGACCGTGCATGATACAAACTCTTCCTTGTAAATAGTTTACACCTTCTTAAGGGTGTTTCCTACTGGTTTTACTTAAAGACTCTTTGTGAAGATACCTTTCCTACTGGTTTTACTTAAAGACTCTTTGCGAAGATACCATACCGGAGCTTTGCTGAGAAAGGACTGGTAGCTTGAGAAGATGTGCTACCTCACAGAGATTTGGTCCCCTCTTAAAGGGGATGTTCATTTGTTGCACGTAAATGGTGATATTGCTCTAAGATCGGTAGCAATAATGTCAATGGAAGAAAATGATGATAATATTTACATGTAAAAGTTATATGTATGCCATTAGTTAATTGTAAAGGAATGCTGATAATGTTCTCTGAAAGAAAAAAAAAGGAAGTAATGAGAAAGTTTAATGTTGTGAAAAGAAGATAGTTGATAATGTTGATAAGAAAAGGGGGGATAGAAGGTAAACCCTGCGTTCCCCATCGAAAGTTAGTAATGTGTTACTAAGGACAGAAAGTGAACCCGTAAGGGTTAGTGGGTGAGTCCTTATAGGAGCCAAGTAGAGCCGGCTCGGTGTTCCCAAACTGAAGGAAAAGTTATGTTCTATACTGTGTATAGTAGTTGAAAAGGCAGTAGGCCCTGGCTGAACGGGGCGGTCCTGTAACAGAAGGGAGAGGCAGTAGGTCTGGTGCCGATAGGACAGGCGGTCCTGCAGATTCAAAGAAGGAGAATGAAAAAAGTTAATTTACCTTATAATGTGATTATAGGAAGGTCTTTGGTGGATACAGAGTGTATATCCTTAAAGGCAAAGTTAAATTATTGGTTAATAATGTTTGCACT
Source organism: Ranitomeya variabilis (assembly GCF_051348905.1). Classification (NCBI taxonomy): domain Eukaryota; kingdom Metazoa; phylum Chordata; class Amphibia; order Anura; family Dendrobatidae; genus Ranitomeya; species Ranitomeya variabilis. Next base: position 538,607,017 of record NC_135236.1, read on the forward strand.
TAGTAGAATACCCGGTTGGGTAAGAAAAGTTAATTATAGCATGTTGCTATGATATTTTTGCCATGTTTGTAACGTTCAAGTGTCCTTACCTCCCATAAAGGGAAGCCTGTTCAAGTATACTTATTGTCATTGCACTCAACAAAATTGTATGTCTTTTTGCTAACTTGTATTGTTGTTTTCTTCCCAGTCCCGGAGTACTGTGTTTAACCAGGGGGGAGTGCAGCGCCCCAGAGTCCTGGTCGTTGCAGTACTGTGGCTCCGCCACTATGGGGAGCCATGGTGCGTCCGATGGCACTGAAGGAGTTCATCTGATCAGGTATTACAGACACCAATACATTTCACAGCCGGGCCTCCGGGGGGAGCTAAGGGTTCTATTCATTAGGCCACTCCCCACCATAGTGGGTAAACTGGGGGTCAGGCAGGAAGTTAGAGGAGAAAGCTGACTGGATTGGACGAAGCAACACCTAGTGGCAGAGGGTGTTGTGGAGGAAGAGACAGTAGGGTCTCTGTCAGGGGTGGGATCCTGACAGAGGCTTGGCATTGGAAAGAACGTAACGGGTCCGCGCCAGCTCCGGGAAGCGGCGGGGCCCAAGAAAGGACTAGAAGCGAGATAGATTGTGCTGAGTGAGAAACGAGATCAAGCGATAGGAGAATTCCAGTAGGGGTCGGGCTGTAAGACCGGAGCAACACCCTACTGAGGCGCACTACCGGTGGCCGGAACGCCGAGGGAGTATTATAACATTCAGCTTCAAGCAATACTCTAAACAGCGGCAGGACAGTCAGTTTAAGGCGGGCTGTCTAACACATATCACCTATGAAGTCTTGGGAGGCAATTGCGGGAGAGGGGCGTCTCTAGGGTCCCGGAAGAACTCCAGGCCTACCCGACAAACGGGTGCCGTTCTAACTGTAACATCAGGAAGGGACGGACGATTAGAAGAACATCATTTAATCGAGTTGTGAGGGAACTTAAGAAACAGACACAACAGTTGTGGGGTACTTTCCGTAAGCACAGCAGGGAAGGACTACAACACATAGCGTTAAGAAGGAAGGCACCGATTTCCACCTGTGAAGAGAACTCTGGAGGTGCCATTGGACCGGCCGGACTTGCGCAGCTTGGTGAACCGTATTCTGGACTGAGGACTCAGAGATCTCCAGTAAAGAGGTAAAGAGACTGCAACCTGGTGTCCTCGTTATTTACCGCGACCTGCACCCCACAACTGCACCGTTACAACACCACTTACTGCACTGGACGTCCCCCACTGACACACAGGGCCACGGACCGGGTCTAGCCACCGTGACAACCCCAGGACTTAGACCTAGTAGCCCGGCTCCGGGTACCCCTAGGCCCTGCGGCGGTGTGGGGGCGCTCCATAAACATTATCATCACTTTCTTTGGTCAAGACATTATTGCTTCCAGTCTTAAAGCAATATCACGGTTTAAGCGTAACAGATGAACATCCCCTTTAAGAGGGGACCAAGTCTCTATGAGGTAGCACGCCTTCTCGAGCTACCAGTCCATACTCAGCAAAGGTTCCAGTGTGGTATCTTCACAAAGAGTCCTTCTTTAAGTAAAACCAGTAGGGAGCGCCTTTAATAAGGTGCAAACTATGTACAAAAAGTTCGGATCATGCACTGTTCATGATTTCAGCAGTTCTTTTCAACTATAAACTTGTACCAAACTTGGAAAAATCAACAAAAGCAAAACAATAGGGATCCCAGGTCCACAGAAGGATCCCCTTAAGAGTTAACCCTGGACGGGTTCAGCAGCAAAAATCAGTAAACTATTTACATTGCTCAGTGTATTGAGGTTTATTCTTCCAAGTCTGGGGGCAATCTTTGTCCCCCAGCACCCATACTGGTAGTTGGTTTCTCAGATGCCATCAGATCAGCCGGTGCCTGGACTTGAAGGCTAATCCTGCTTGCGAGTTCGGTAGCCGCTACAAGACGTACCGTGGTGATGGGAACAAGGTCCGGCAAATCGGGATTATTCGTGATCGGGGCAACAGGGGGCGCTTTCTCAGGCTCACACCGTCGAACGTTCCGGGCACACCATCCTTGTGCACTCCGATGGCGGGTGTAAGTCACCTGATCCCCTCTTTGTAACGGATCACCATTTCGACTACAGCAGGGGGTCTTCACATTATAGCTAGTGACAAAGACATCAGTTGGTAACCCCGGTTCCTGTATGGAGCCCCATCCCCTCTTCGGGTGGTAGGCCAGTACGGTTCCCCGCTTTACCACGTCTCTCTTGCCGGGAGCAGACTTCTTACATTGCGTGTCAGGTGGTTCGGTCTCGTCCCGATCTTTCCAGTGTTGGATCAGACATTGCTTATACTGTTCCCAGGTAAGTACCGCAAGGGTGAGGCCATCCTCCCGGGTCCCATCCGGCCCGGTCCAGGGGGTGTCCCACCGAAGGATCACCCCATCTAAGCCCACGTCTAGGGGTTCTCCCATCTTGGTTGGTAGCGGAGGCACTAGCTTCCCCATCGCGTTAGAGGTAAGGATGACCCGCTCCACCAAGAAAGAACGATCATTGCTGGGGTGAGGAGCGGTCACAGGAGCGGGATCGCTCAGGGGAACCGGATCGGTCGGGAGAGCAGAATCGGCCAGGGGAGTAGGGATGCCGTCCATACCTGCGCCTGATGTGATTCCACCGATGTCGCTCCAGTCCGTTGACGAGAACACTGGAATCGGCTGCAGCCCGGACTGTGGCTCCTCCGGAGTCACCTCTTGACGTAACTCCACCCTCCCTGGTTCCATAGTTGGGATAGGTTGACTCGGCTCCTCCATTGGCGGCTCCAAGGAGTTCGGGTCCCTCACCGGCGGTGGACGCGAGTCCGCTCCCGATGGGTGAGGGCAAGCCGGGATCTCCTCGCCGCTGCTCGGGCACTTGTTGCTCATCGCCGCTGTCTGGCATTCGGCGGCAATGCATGCACCTGGCTCCGCCATTTCTCCGAGGTCGAGTTCCTCCTTCACCTCGTCCCCGCCGTTGCAAGTCCGGGGGCGGTTCTCTACTTTGAGGCAGGTTATCGCTTTGCAACAAGAGACGCAGGGGGCGGTCGCCGTTTCTGGCGCCACTTTGGTAGTCTCCTCCCATGGCACGCCCTCCTTCTTCTCTGGCGCAGCAATGGCGGCGGTTTTTGGCGGGAACTTTTGGCGGCAAGTGATAGTGCACAGTCTCCCAACAAAGCACAGTCCAAATACGATAGATCACAGTTCCAAGGCACACATGACCTGATTCTTCAGGCTTAAGTAGATCCTGTTCATGACGCCAAGTTGGAGCGCCCCCACCGCCGCAGGGCCGAGGGGTACCCGGTACCGGGCCTCCGAGTCTCTGCTCTGGGGTTGTCACGGCGGCTAGGCCCCGGTCCGTGACCCTGCCGTGGGGCGCACAGTGAAATAGGTACAACAGATGATGATGATGGTGATGCTATAGTGGTGCAGTGCAGTAAATAACGAGGACACCAGGTTGCAGTCTCTTTACCTCTTTACTGAAGATCTCTGAGTCCTCAGTCCGGAATACGGTTTACCAGGCTGCGCAAGTCCGGCCGGTCCAATGGCACCTCCAGAGTTCTCTTCACAGGTGGAAATCGGTGCCTTCCTTCTAGCGCTATGTGTTGTGGTCCTTCCCTGCTGTGCTTACGGAAAGTCCCCCACAACTGTTGTGTCTGTTTCTTAAGTTCCCTCACAACTCGATTAGATGATGTTCTGCTAATCCTCCGTCCCTCCCTGATGTTCTGGTTGGGACGGCACCCGTTTGACGGGTAGGCTCGGAGCTCTTCCGGGACCCTAGAGTCGCCCCTCTCCACAAGTTGCCCCCCAAGACTGCATAGGTGATATGTGTTAGACAGCCCGCCTTAGACTGACTGCCCTGCCGCTGTTTGGAGTATTGCTTGAAGCTGAATGTTATTATACTCCCTCGGCGTTCCGGCCACCGGTAATGCGCCTCAGTAAGATGTTGCTTCGGTCTTGCAGCACGACTCCTACTGGTATTTCTCCTTTGCGTGATCTCGTTTCTCACTCAGCACAATCTATCTCGCTTCTAATCCTTTCTTGGGTACCGCCGCTACCCGGAGCAGGCACGGTCCCGTTACGTTCTTTCTTGTTGCCAAGCCTCTGTCAGGATCCCACCCCTGACAGAGACCCTACTGTATCTTCCCCCACAACACCCTCTGCCACAAGGTGTTGCCTGGTTCCAACCCAGTCAGCTTTCTGATCTAACTTCCTGCCTGACCCCCAGTTTACCCACTATGGTGGGGAGTGGCCTAATGAATAGCACCCTTAGCTCCCCCCGGAGGCCCAGCTGTGAAATGTATTGGTGTCTGTAATACCTGATCCGATGAACTCCTTCAGTGCCATCAGACGCACCATAGCTCCCCATAGTGGCGGAGCCACAGTACTGCAACGACCAGGACTCTGGGGCGCTGCACATGCGTCCTTTTTTTGATTGATTTTGGACGCAGCAAAAATGCAACTTGCTGCGTACTCTGCGCCCGGACGCGTGCGCCGCAGGGACGCATGCGGCGCAAAACGCAAGTGCGACGCATGTCCATGCGCCCCCATGTTAAATATAGGGGCGCATGACGCATGTGGCGACGCTGCGGCGCCCGACGCTGCGGCGCAGACCGCAAATGTGAACGTAGACTTACATATACAGTACCTTTCTCTACCTGTACTACATGTACTGTACTGCTCTCCACCAAATTTTGATTATGTGAACCCTCACCCATGATGTGCTGCTGTAGAAGGCTCATGGATGGTGCATATTACTGCTTCCCAGATGTTGGACCTTGAGGACCAGCAAGTTGAGCAGTAACTCTGACGTGGATAACACCTACTGTAAAGGGAATCTGTCACGTTGGATGACACTATTTACCTGCAGTTATGAGTTTAATCTGCAGGCAAATAGCATTAAAATGCTGCCTGGCCGCCTTAATGCATGGCTCACTTTCAATGATAGGGGCATAGTTATAACTACCGTTCTTCTTACTCTGAGTAGCTGCTGTAATCTCTCACTGGCACTGTGATTGACAGCTTGCTCTGCACCTAAAAGTTACAGGGCAAGCTGTCAAAGTGTCAGGGATTTTGTGGCCATTGTAACTGCTTCTTACAGGCTCATATGACGGACAGCAAGTAACTACATGAAGAATAAATGTATTTCCTCCCATTTGCCGTGCATTAGGATTTTAACGATACCTATCTTAACCCTATATTTGCAGGTACACACTGTACCTTATTGACAGGTTCCTATAAGGCCGTAGAGCAGCATGGGAGTTGTAGTATTCTAGCATAATGTGTCTTTTCATAGGCACATACGGGAAGATGCTTCATTTACTCAGAACTAGGGTAGATAACCTGGCAAGAAATCTCAGCAGTTAGAATCAAGGTTCCGTGACCTTATAAAAAGAAATATAAACTATTTATTAACATTCATTGCCCTAGGACGAAGAATACGGAAAAAGTTGAATTTAGGAAAAAATATGTTTCTGTAATTTCGAGATGCTATGGAAATTAGTAATAAAAGCAGCAGATTTGAAGATAACTCTGGGGAACATAAAAATGTAAAAGCCTAATGTATGGAACATTTACATTGGCGCAGTGACTAGAGGGATCGTTTACCATGTAGTGAGTGTACTGGGGAGTGCACTGGGGAAATGCTATTACCTCAGCATTTTTTGTGACCTCGTATGTCTTCTGCTTGTGTCATGGTGTAACCCGTGTCCTAAGTGATCTGCGCTTCTTCCCAACTGAGTCCCGATATTTGTTTCCACAGCTGCTGGCCCCAATCTGTATGACATTCTGAAAGACGACTTTCAGCGAGCGCTGCTGTATATGTTTACGTAGTGAGTGACATACCTGAAATACAGACAGGGAACAGTCACCTCAGAACAACGGAATGGCCTGAATGGACCTAGTGAGGTGGCAGACCTTACATCAACCCAGCCGGAGCCGAGATAATGTGTGCAAGTCCACTGCCTGCAATACACAGCTTGGAGAGCTAGGACAAATGGAGACATTACAAGAACGGCATTTATTAAACTCCAACATACATTTATACGTATCTTTTATCTCCTTAACAAGTCTACTAGGGTATATTCTCTGTGTAATGAGGCTCTGACACAGGGAAACATGTATATTAGGGGCAAATGCTCTGACAAAAAGAGAAATATTTACTGCTGCTATATACACTCACTCACACTCCTATCTGTCCGACAAAACATCAGATCGCACTCGGACCAATGTTATTCTATGGGGCCGTGCACATGTCAGATTTTTTCCTTGGACTGAGTCGATCCGAGGAACAAATCACAGCATGTCCGACATATTTGGAATGTACTCGGCCATGATATGATATGATATGAATCTGTGGAAATCATCAGACTGCACTTGGATGACTCCTGAGTGCAGTTCGATTTCCGCAGACTGACAGAATGGAAAAGATGGGAGACATTTTGTTCTCCATCTTCTACTCACAGCGTGCTATGGTCCTCTCATCTGAGATCACACTATGCTGAGATTCTGATCAAACTCTGATCAGTGTTTGATCTGAGTGTTATTTGCACAATCAGACCAATTCTCTTGGTTGAGAGAATCTACGGTCGTCTGACCCTAGCCTAAGGGAAATGCATACTAGAGGTATATTCTCTAACAGAAAAGGGGAATATGTACTCTGACTAAAAAGGAAATGTTTTCAAAGGGTACACCATTATTATTAATATTATTATTATTATTATTATTATTATTATGCAACATGCTTCTATGCCTATGGCGGCCTCAACTGCTGTAAAGTTATAGACATCAAGGTCCTGCAGGCAGAACAACTACTGGGGCCGGTCAGTCGACTGATTACAGAATTAGTTTAGTGGCCAACTAGTGTCCCCATGTTAACACATTCCTGTGCCAGTTATTGCATTGATAATATTATTTTGATGCACCCAGGGCTGGCATTAGGATCAGGCAACTTAGGCATTTGCCTAGGACCCACATTCCCACAGGGTCCCCTAGCCAGTGGCGTGCCTTCAATAGTGGCACACCACCCTGTCGCTATAGGGCCCGTGAACCAGCGCCACCCACTACCACAACAGCATGCATTTAACTGTATCGGCATCATAGATGCCAATACAGTTTAGGCCAGTTCAGAAGTCTCTGAACTGATTCCAGAGAAAGGAGAAGCACTGTCTTTTAATGGCAGCGACTTATCCTGGCCTTTCCATATGTAGTCTTGTGGCCCTGGAACAAGGAACTGCTCGAGTGGTTATATGTGGCACCGAGATTGGTGAACAAAATCCAGGAGCGGAGACCGTGATACTTGCTTCAGCGTGCACCCTCGGGAGGGTACTGTGTCAGCAGCCAGCGGTATAGACTTGTTTGTACTAGTAACGTTGGAGACAGTAGGAGTAATGGTCTCTGGAGGTACACAGTCTATATGCATGGGGGATGAGAGAGTGCAATGTGGTCCTGCTCGTTGGTGTTGGTCTGCAGAGAGGGAGTCAACCTTCTCCTGTCACACACACTGTCTTCCCGCCAGAGACCCCGTCCTGGCCCGCCCCTTCCCTTTTATCTCAGACCTGCCCCCTACAATCAGGTGCAAAGGTCTCTTCTAGTCAGAAAGTGCTTCCCCCGGCAACAATGGTGGCAGCCCTGACAGTTCCGGCCCTGACACGAGAGAGATATGACTAGCCCGGTATATCTCCCTACAGATTCATAAGTTTGAAGTCACACAGAGTGACTGCAGACTTATTGATGTTGATCAGACAACCCCTTTAAGGCATCAGAGTTCATCTGAGTCCTGCCACCCCTAATTTTCAGCTGATTGAAGGGGGCAGAAACTTAATTGTTTAACAAGCAAGGCATACAGTAAGGCTATGTGCACACGTAGGTCGGGTCCTCTGCGGGTTCTCCCGCAGCGGATTTGATAAATCTGCAGGGCAAAACCGCTGCTGTTATCCCTGCAGATTTATCGCGGTTTGTTTTGCGGTTTCCACTGCGGGATTACTCCTATACTATTGATGCTGCATATGCAGCAATATGCAGCATCAATAGTAATGTTAAAAATAATTAAAAAAATGGTTTATACTCACCCTCTGACGTCCCGATCTCCTCGGCGCTGCACGCGGCGGTCCGGTTCCAAAGATGCTGTGCGAGAAGGACCTTCGTGACGTCACGGTCATGTGACCGCGACGTCACGGTCATGTGACCACGACGTGACCGCAGGTCCTGCTCACACAGCAACCCTGTGACCGGACGGCCACGTGCAGCGCTGAGAGGTGAGTATATCATTATTTTTAATTTTAATTTTTTTTTTTTTCACAAATATGGTTCCCAGGGCCTGGAGGAGAGTCTCCTCTCCTCCACCCCTGGTACCATCTGCACATGATCCGATTAATTCCCGCATCGTGGGCACAGCTCCATGCGGGAAGTTAGCGGATCAATGCATTCCTAAGGACATGCTGCGGAATGTAAACCGCTGCGTTTCTGCGCGGTTTTTCCCGCAGCATGTGCACAGCGGATTGCGGTTTCCATAGGGTTTACATGTAAATGTAAATGCAATGGAAACTGCTGCGGACCCGCAGCTGCAGAAACGCTGCGGATCCGCGGTAAAACCCGCAAAGTGTGAACATGGCCTAAATCTCTGTAGTTCAGCACCATCAAGTGAAATTCACAGCTACTGCAGAATGTACGGCGCTGTACCAGGCAAACAATGAAGGCATGTGGGCTAAGTAATAAATATTAATGTCCTCGAAAATCCCCCTGAAAAAAACAACTCAAAATAACATGGTAATATACGTAAAGTGCAATGCTTCACTAATTAGAATCTGCAGAGAAATACTCGGCCTTGAGGAAATCTCTGGATGTGGGTTGCAGTTGGAGGTTTATTTAAAGTTTAGGGTCGGGAGAGAACGTTGAAAAGTTTGAAAGTGTGAATTTCTATGTTCAAGATAGTTGATAACTTTCCTAATATAAAAGGGATGAAAATGAACTATTGGTAGACTCAGATCGTCCAAAATCACTATTATGTTAGGTTACTAGTAACTATAATGTTAAGTCACTAGCCAGAGTTTTGGAGACAAGACTGACCAACCTTCTGCTTTATTTAATCCATGAGGATTTAAGTGGATTTGTTGTTCTGAACAAATCTACTTAAATGTGTAGAGATTTTTTTATAATCTTAAACATTGTGGAGAAAGTGGTTATTGTACATCAATTTGACAATTTTTCTGATGAGTATACTTTATTTTAGCTTTTGATGTATTTTCTTTGGATAGTAAAACTTGGTTTCATATTTCCAATTTCTCTCCATTTATTCCCCTACACAGGCTCAACATGAATTGGTGAATTAATCTATAGTATCACATATTTTAATTTTCAGTAGGATATGTAAAGGGGGCATTCAGTATTTGTATAGCCAAGGTAATAAGTTACTGGCGCACTACCAATAATTCAGTGAAAAAAATGCAGGGGTGCATACAAGTGGTGAACTAGTACTGAACATGGCAAAGCAGGAAAAGAACCACTTATAACGAATGCACACCTCCAATAGAAATATAGAAAAGAAAACAACTTTATTGACAAACAATTCTTTAAAAACAGTGAATACCAATAACCACCATCACCCCGCTTCTCTCCAGATAATTACCTATACACCAGTTATATACAAATCCACCACAAGGCACTAAAATGATAAATGCAAGATAGTGCATAAAACATTCACATATGATATTGTGCATGGCACTAATCCAGCATATAATAACACCTGGGTACAAGCATATAATGACACCTTGGTGCAAGTATATGATAACACCTAGGTACAAACATGTACGACTGGCCTTACAAACTATTCAGATGACAAAAAATGCAGTAATATACCAAAATAAAGCAACTCAGCGAGCTTTATCAGGAATTACACGGTATATTTGTTTGCCTTGTGAAACTGAACTGCTTGTGCAGTAAGTTAAAGGTAGAAGTTTGCTGTCCTATATGCCAAGATAGCCCTGAGTAGGAAACTGCTGTGTTAAATTGGCAAAAATGAAAAATCCTCATGAAGCAGAAAGTCAATAATTGAAAATCCATGCTGGATGGCCAGGAGGGGGGAAGCAGGGCAAGTTGGGAAAAACACCAAACGCGTGTCGCCGTTACACGGACGGCTTCGTCAGGGGAAGTGTACAGTGGGCTGTCAATTGAGTGTTTAAATACCTGTATCCCAGGTGATCAGTAGTCCCGCGTGTGCGTCCAGGGTCAGAAACGGAAGCAAAGGAGGAGTGCCGTAAAGGCCGGGCAGACGTCTCTGCCCTATCTGTCAAATGCGCATGTGCCGAAAAATGAAACCAGCGTGACACATCTGACAAGAAGAAAGAGTGAATGGCGCATGCGCTGCTCCTTGGAGCAAAGATGAAGACATAAGGATCAAATAAAGACTAGTGGAACACAGAAAGATCGTTCTTGTTATGAAGTTTGCCTGCCAGAATGGCGATTCGACACAAAAAGGAAGGAAAAAATGTCTAAACACTTGCATTACATGAATTAAACTAGATGGGTATTTCCTGAAGGAACTACAGATAGTGCTTTGGAATGGTGCCCGGGCTGCCCCTGTAAGACTTTCACACTTGGGTGCCCCTCAGGCGCTGGTTTGGTAGTTGTAGCCCATCAGGGTTGAGGCCACTCCGGGTCCGATTTGGTGGGCCGGGTCACTCTGGGTCCGATTTGGTGGGCCGGGTCACTCTTGGTCCGATTTGGTGGGCCGGGTCACTCTGGCTCCGATTTGGTGGCCCGGGTAACTCTGGCTCCGATTTGGTGGCCCGGGTCACTCTGGCTCCGATTTGGTGGCCCGGGTCACTCTGGCTCCGATTTGGTGGCCCGGGTTACTCTGGCTCCAATTTGGTGGCCCGGGTCACTCTGGCTCCGATTTGGTGGCCCGGGTCACTCTGGCTCCGATTTGGTGGCCCGGGTCACTCTGGCTCCGATTTGGTGGCCCGGGTCACTCTGGCTCCGATTTGGTGGCCCGGGTTACTCTGGCTCCAATTTGGTGGCCCGGGTCACTCTGGCTCCGATTTGGTGGCCCGGGTCACTCTGGCTCCGATTTGGTGGCCCGGGTCACTCTGGCTCCGATTTGGTGGCCCGGGTCACTCTGGGTCCGATTTGGTGGGCCGGGTCACTCTGGGTCCGATTTGGTGGGCCGGGTCACTCTGGGTCCGATTTGGTGGGCCGGGTCACTCTGTGTCTGATTTGGTGGGTGGCGCCACCCTGGGTCTGATTTGGTGGGCGGCGCCACCTTGGGTCTGATTTGGCAGGCGGCGCCACCCTGGGTCCGATTTGGCGGGCGGCGCCACCCTGGGTCCGATTTGGCGGGGGCGCCACTCTGGGTCCGATTTGGCGGGCGGCGCCACTCTGGGTCCGATTTGGCGGGCGGCGCCACTACGGGTCCGATTCGGCGGGCGGCACCACCCTGGGTCCGATTTGGCGGGCGGCGCCACTACGGGTCCGATTTGGCGGGCGGCGCCACTCCGGGTCTGATTTGGCGGGCGGCGCCACTCTGGGTCCGATTTGTCGGGCGGCGCCACTCCGGGTCCGATTTGGTGGGCGGCACCACTCCGGGTCCGATTTGGCGGGCGCCGCCACTCCGGGTCCGATTTGGCGGGCGGCGCCACTCTGGGTCCGATGCGGCGGGCGGCGCCACTCTGGGTCCGATTTGGTGGGCTGCGCACCTCGGGATCCGATTTGGTGGGCGGGTCACTTTAAGAGTTGATATTATCTGGCAAAACTGTGTCTTGGTAGAGTTTGTAGGCGTTGGCATAGTAACTGAGTCTGACTGCGCATATCAATGAGCTAATCAGCCAGGTGGCAGGTGGCAGTTATTTTTAGAAATTGCCTCAGAAATCAGGCCCATTATAAACGTATGGGAAAATTTCCCTATTGAAATGCATTGAAACACTTTTTTCAAACGCAAATTGCGCCAAAACTACAAATCCGATCGACACGAAAAATACTTAGCACACCTCTTGGGGACGCTGGCTTCGAAATGACACCTCACTGGAGTCTGTGAGTGAAGCGGTTCGGGCCGCATTACGTGCGGACTGAATAATAATAAGAAGAAGTTATCCACGATCGGATTACAATATAGTGCTTTGTTCCAAAGCACTATAATAAGAATAAGAAGTTATCCACGATCGCATTACAATATAGTGCTTTGTTCCAAAGCACTATAATAAAGAGCTATTAGAAAGCAAGGTAGACCGATGGAACCAGAGCTAAAGAAATATGGCTACACAAACAATTAAACAGAGTATAGGAACAATTAAATGATAAAAGGAAGATGAATAATAACTGGGGATTTTTTTTATATATTCAAAGAATAATGAAGCCAACTTGTGTAGTATGTACTAAAGATTTATTGATGCATGTATTACTGAGTATAGAAAACTCATAGTATCCTATGGGTAAAAAATAATAATGGGGGTACCATAATGCATAATCATCCTTATGTCCAGCATGCATGAAATATAAAAGTTGTCTGTGCCATACATTAATAATACCATAAGTTGGTTGTTTAATGTCTCCAGGGGAAATAGAAGATTATACAAAATAGAATCAAAGTATTAGATTCATGAAAAAAAAAGTCTATAGCCCAGGCATAGGATGTCACTAAAGTTACTAAAATCCGTGAAAATGGGTAGCCCATCTATGGTCAATAAGGACACCTGGGGATACTCACTGCAATGTCCCTACGCCAGGATGGTGTCATTGACCTGATTTGTCCCAAGGGGTCATAAGCAGGATGAAAATCCTATAATAATCCCCTAATGTAGGTGTTTGTGTCTATAAACTGTTAGACAGCGAGTACACGGACCTTATTACAAAACTCACTGAGGTAAAAGATAATTCAAGATGAATATACATCGTCCACATTATACTTGAATGTCCTATCATGTATGAACCGAAAGTAAGAGTAACCCAGATCTAGATGGATAAAAGTCAAACCAAGTCATCTGGATAGTCCATCCTGTCACACTGTAGAAGATGAAAGCATGGGAGCATCCAAAGGGGAAAGGCCAAAGGGGAAAATCCAGGAATCCAAATATTGTAGGTTTCATCATCACACAGGCCACGTGATAACCTGGACTAGGAGGATCCTCCTTCTGGGTATTATCCCAGAAAACCTGTGAATAGAAGATCTTCATTAATTCCAGAAGGTGCTGTAGAACGAAGCACAAAAATCCACCGAGCTTCCGCCTGTAGTAGTTTTTTATCCAAGGGTCCGGCCCTGCCCGATCCCCTTATATGTTCCAAACCCACGACCGTGGTGTTGGAGCATCTACCAGCGTGGTAGGTTAAATAATGGGATGCCACCGTGGTAAGTGTCTTACCTTTGCGGGCATCCACAGCAGCTGTATTAATCATGTAGAAATGTCTTTGTATTCTTCAAGTAGTTCCTGCGAAGTCTGGCCTACGTAAACCTGCGGGCATGGGCAAATAATTGCATAGATAACATTAGTTGTTTTACAATTAATGTAGGACTTCAGTGGATGTTGCTTCTGATCAGTAGGATTGCAAAACATATTCCGTGTGGGATGCATATGTTGGCAAATATTGCAATCCCCACAAGGGAAAGAACCCCTCAGAATAATGCCCAGGTTTAATTTACAAGTAGGCCTGGTGTAGTGACTTCTCGTAAGGATGTCCCGTAAATTGGGTGCTCTTCTGGCGGTAACAAGTGCACGTTCACTGACAATCTGGGACGTCTGTAAATTGGTAGTTAAAATCATCCAATGTTTTTGTAGGATGTTTCTTACCTGCGGCCACTGGGTATTAAAGTTGGTGATAAAACGAATATGATTATCCGGTACTTTCTTAGTTGAGGTTAATACCGATACTTGTGACTGCTGATTAACCCTCTGGCATGCATGAGAAATACATTTTTTGGGATAACTCCTTTTCTTGAATCTTTCTGTATGGTCACAAGCCTCTCTGCGGAAATCCTCGTCCTTTGTACAGTTTCGCCTAGTCCTCAGAAATTGCCCAACAGGAACCCCCTTCTGAGTGTGAGGTGGATAGAAGCTATGGTATTCCAGGAAATTGTTGGTGGCTGTTGGTTTCCGATATAGACAGGTAGACAATGAGCCATCTTGGCATGTGATATTAAGGTCCAAAAAATGAACTGAGAGGGATGAAAGGGTATGAGTTAAAAAGATGTTAAGGGAGTTGATTTATGCAACTTTTGCCTTTTTTACGCCAGTTATGCCCTGCTCCAGCAGAATAGACAAAGTTGGACTGGAACACGGGTGCAACTCGTGGTGATGCTCACTCTTCAAATTCATGACGAGTGCCACAAATCTTATTTCAGTATGCTTTTTTTTTCCAAGTTTAAAACACTTCTTTTCAGTTTTCACTTAATTTTAGTCCCTGTAGGGAACATGAACATTCATTCATGTTGTGTGTGGCACTGTGATATCATGTGTGATATTGTTTGATGCTTCTAAGCCTATATTTGTTCTCTGCTGTGTAACATGCATTGATCAGTAAAATGTAATAAATTCTGCACCCCCTCTCTTATGACCAATTCACATTTCCATTTTTCATATACATGTTCTACATGTGCATTTGACAGATAGGACCCAAACCCATTAAAGCCCATGGGACTTTACACGTTAATTTTTCATCTAATCCAGTGAATGTGTTAGTGGAATAAACAAAGGCACTCGGAAACGTTCTGGGTGTCATCCTAGTGCAGTCCACTTTTTTCTGTATAATGGTTAGGAAACATGAAGAACTAATAGCCACCAAGTGTACTTGAACAAGTCACCAGAACCATCATCAGTGCATTAATATTTCACCAGAACCATCATCCAAACATAAATACAGCACCAGAACCATTATCAGAACATGAATGCAGCATTATGAGAGGTCAGTTTTTATTTATTACTTATGTAGGAATGAGTATGAGATGGTGCAGAATTTTTCTAAACACAAATTTAAGTAAAACATGTTATACTCCTGGGCAGGAATAAATCCTTTTTTTCTAACTGAAGTGACCCACATGTTGAACTCATTAATTTCCTGCTGCTCTTTCCTGATTTTTTACTTTGGACAGCGAGGGCCACCTTGCTTAACCTATTTAAAATAATAAAAAATGAATATTGTTTTCACATGAAATAATGTCTATAACTATTGTACTCAAAATTATTAATGATGGCACATGGAATAAATGAATGCTTGGTGTCTGTGACAGATCTAGAGACAGAGAGAGCAGGAACTGTGTCTGTACTTAATTAGTACAACCAAGCATTGGTGATCGAATTAACTATCTGTACATGTTGCTTATATTAATATGCATAGCAAGTTAATGTAATGATGATAATCTATGCAATGTATGGTTCTGTGAGAGCAGCCATGCATTTCATTATTAATTGAGTAAGGTGGAAGACATATGTCAGATGAATCGTCCCCTATCAGCCATAAGGTGTCACTCTTAATCTATTAATATAATGCTTTTATTTGTTTTCCGCTATGTTCTGTCACCTGTGTAGCGCAATATAAGATCACTAGCCAAGCTGTTATCATTGACCGTTACCATTACCGCAATTTAAATAGGTGAAATAATAAAATAATTAATGCGAAAAAGTGACCTGAGCAAGCAGCACAGATGGTATTATCAGGGTCAGGACAAGTTATTTTGGTTATTTTGAAATGAGGCAAATGTCAACACTGTCTTCTCCTTGCATCCCCTAGAAATGGATCCAAAAGTCAAGTCAGCTAACACTTCTCCCTCCATATAGATTAAGTTGCATTTGGACGGTGTATTTACACAGTGTAACATCTGTGTCAGTTCTTGTCCCCTTTGTCTCTTCTTTGGCTGATGCTGCATGTTTGTTGCCTCGGAAGCGTAACAAAATCATTACTGTTATATTCCTGGGACATTTGGTTTTGCTAGCTCAGGGAGCTAAGGGGTTAATTGTTTGGTTTTGATTACTCTTTTATGAGAGCCCTGGGTAAAGTTGCCTGCTATTTAAGCCCCTTAACCATGATTAAGACCAGAGTGTCGAAACTCGTTGGTTGGCAGCTCTCTGGGATCTACATGTTGTCCGCATTGTGCCTGCTTTTATGAATTTTTTCCATTAAAGACGAAGTTTTACATTTTTCTATGCTGGAATACCCTTTTTCTTCATTCTTTGGAACTTGTAAGCCTCTGTTTTCCATTGCAAGTCTATGATTTCTGCTTACCTGATTTTCTCTTCTTTTCTGACCTCGGCTTGAATTTTGACCTTCCGCTTGCTTTCCAATTTTGTCCCTGACATGACCTCTTGGCATTGACCCCGCGTGGCGACCCTTTTGCCGTCAGCTTGCTCCATCTGTCTGCAGCAACTCTGTAGTCCCAGCCCAGGAGCCCCTGTGTAAGTCCAGATCCAGAATATCAATGTTATCAACTGCACATTTTCTGTTTAAGCCGGTTTCACATTTGCGGTTGTGTCCGCAGCATTTGTGCCGCAATTATCCGCATCCGTCGTGTATTCCTATATTTAACATTAGGGATGCATGTGTATGCGATCGGTTGCGTTTTCCGCGTTAGACGACACATGCGACGTTTAGTCGTCTGCGGTTTGGCGCGGTAAACGCTACATGTAGTAATTTTAGAGGCGTCAATTTGCCACCTATAAACGTATGCAGTTATTAGCGGAAGGAATGCGGCAAAAAACGCATTACAGTCTATGTGAACGCATGCGTTGCACCACAGGAAAGCATGTCTAGACACTGATTAGCCACCCCCCCACATACAAACTGATAAAGGGAGGGAGTGGGTATTTGCAGATCACTACCCAGCAGACAGAGAAGCAGAGCAGACACAGGCAAGAACCTTGGAGCAAACAGGACACTGAACAATGTCAGTATATCCTAGCCAATGTCTTTATTTTCTATTTTCTATCTCTATATATCCTAATTTCTGGCATTTTTTTCTTTCTGTATGCATCAGAATGTCATCTTCTGAGGAGGAGGGCCTGCACAAGCCGAACATGTCACTGAAGTGAGTACTCACCTTTTCAGATTGGTAAGTATTCAATGTCACATCTACACATATGACAATTTTTTTTTCCTTTTTTAAGAGCACTTCTTCCACTGCGGCAGAGGCTGAGCAGGAGCAGCGGGTTCACGGTCGGGTGGCAAAGTGGCAGCGTGTACGTATATGTGGCTGACTGTTTATTGTATCCTCACTTTACTATTCTTGAATGTTCATTTCTTTACTTTCCTCCTTTACCTTTTTCTTCTTGACTCCTGTTTTTCTTGACTTTCAATATTCATGCCAGTTTTCTGTCTCTATTTTCTTTCTTTTCCTTATGTTAATGTCTCCTACATTAATGTCTTTATTTTTTATTTTTTAATGACCTCCTAATCTCCCTTGTCCATGAGCGAGTCCCGTTGTGGGACACCTTGGTTCTGCAGCACTCGGACAACATGACGATCCAGCTGCTATGGAATGAGGTGGCCAAAGTGATGTGGGATGGCTGGAACAACACCCCAACTCGGGTCCGAAATGCATTTTGTAAGTATTGCAATGCGGTGTGCTGCAGCAGTGACCTTGGCCGGGATCATACAACTGTGTGTGATGAGAGAAACTCTCAGGATTTTCTCTCATCATACACAGTTGTGTGATCACGGTCAAAAGTGCATTGTCTAACCATTATTTATATTTTTCAACAGTGCTCAAAGTCAAAACACGTTGGCATTCAATGAAGAATCGCTTCAGCAAGGACCTTCGTCAAGAGAACCGGCTTCCTAGTGGTTCTGGAGCAAGGATCCACAAATACAAGTATCACCGCATCCTTGCATTTTTGAGACCGGTCCTTGCCCAGAGAACGTAAGTGTTGTTTGTGGTGTAATGGGTTGTGCTGGATTGCCTAATCTGTATTTTTCTATTCCACAGGAGTTGGCGCTTTACTATTGTAAATGTTTGGTAGTAATGTGTTTTTTTCTTCTTTTTTCACAGCACTTGGAGCAGCACTCTTGACCCTGGTTCTGGAGTGGTCCTTCATCAAACAGCCACGGACCCGTCCCAGCCTTCCAGCAGCACTTCAGCAAGTGGGCCTGCCACACAGACTGGAGACCAGGAAGCTGGTCCATCAGGTGTTCCCCTGTCCCAGTCCTTTGCCTCTTTTTTTTGGGCTCTTCCCGGCAGCGGCAGAGGGCCTCGGACAGGTCACTCATGCCTGAGTTTTTGGACTTGAGCTCGGTCTTTCATGATGGACTCAAGGCGATGGTTGATCGACTGGATAGTGCCATAAACAATATGAATACACGTATCCAGGAGGTCACAAAAAGCCTTGACCAAGTGAAAGCCGACCTCCAGAGGCCAGCACATCATTTTTTCAATCAAATTGAACAGGGCATGTCGGAACACCTTACTCCTGATCTCCAGCTTAGTGTCATGCAGGCCTGCAATGCTGCTTACGTGCAAGCTATGCAGCAGAGTCAGTATTTTCAGCAGACAGTGGCGGCATATCCACCTGTGCCAACACTGTCACGCTTGACCTCAATGCCGAGCTCTGCTGCATACCACTGCACGGCCACCTCCATTACAAGCACTGCCAGACACCACTACAGCACCACCACCATGCTGAGTGCTGTTGGACAGCCCACCGCCACCACCATGACAACTGCTGCTCCTGCTTGGACCTCCTCCACTGCCACCACCATGCAACAGCAGGACCCTGGCATGGCCTTCCGTTCCACCACCACATGCAGCAGGACCCTGGCATGGCCTTCCACTCCACCATGCAGCAGCAGGGCCCTGGCATGGCCTTCTGTTTCACCACCACCACCACAATGCAGCAGGACTCTGGCATGGCTGTCCGCTCTACAAGCACAATGCAGCTGCAGCAGCAGGACCCTGACAGGTCGCCCACCATGACCAGGCTGGAACAAATGAGCAAATGAGCCCACCAAGGCTCCCCAGACTATCTAGATCCCAAAAAGGGGGAAAAATGCAGCGGACTATCACTATTCCTCCCCCCTCACCTCCCAATGTGTCTGTAATGTCAGGTTTGTCTCACCCTTCAAGTGTGCCTCAGCCCTCTCATGCGTCAAGCCCCATCCCCGAACTCCCAGATCCCACTTCGTTGATTGCCTCTTCTCCTGCCACCCCTGTATCGTCCACACTTAGCCAGGCCTCACAGCTACACACACCCCAGTTCCATCACTCTACCCCAAGCAGGCGCAGTTAATTTTTTTTTTCGGTTTAAAAATACATAATAATGTTTTTTGCCCCCAATAATGTTTGCTTATTTGTGTATTTCGCAGCTGGCAACACAGACCGTGTGCCTAATAAAACACTGCGCTGCACTCTATATTTTTTTGCCAAATCATAGCTCCAGTAGTTATTAAGTACAAGACTGCAGCTTTGTGTGTTTGGTATACAGCTAGGAGGTGGCAAAAAATAAATATAACTTGTATTTTCTCCATAATCTCTTCAGTCTGATTAATTCTGTGTCGCAGACTGAAGAGAAAATGGCGGTAATACAAAGCAGAACTATACTCAACAGGTCACATGTCATAAATAGTGAGTTCATGATGCACAAAACTCTGCGTTATGAACTCATTATATATGACACCTGACCAGAAATAGTGAATTCATGAGGCTGTTATTTGTGCATCATGAATTCATTATTTATGACACCTGACTTGATGAGTGTAGATCTGCTTTGTATTATACCTCCATCGCATCTTCAGTCTGCGTCCAATAGATACTGCAGAACAGAATCAGGATGTAATGACATCAACTACCTTTCCACTCACAACATAAGTAGTTTTTAGAGGAAATACATAGGAGACTTGGTCAAGATATCAAAACACAAATTTTATTAACAAAAAATATTATTAACATTTAAAACATAACTGGTACAGGGCCAAACCCAACAGGAAATTTTACACAATATTGTCTTGCCATGCCACATGTCCAATATCAGAATCAAAATAGGCAGCAAATTGTTCCCGCATGTGGCCAACTTCAACAGTTGACCGTAGCGGGTGATGCTGGTAATCTGGCAATGGGTTTGCAACTGGTTCATCCAGTTCAATGTTGGGTCGCTCCTTAGCCATTATGTAATTGTGGAGAACCACACAGGCTTTGACCACCTCATCGACTGTCTCCATTTTTAGATTAATGACTGTCGCAAGGATGCGCCATTTTGAGACTAGAATCCCAAAGGTACACTCTACTGTTCTTCGGGCCCTGGTCAGTCTGTAGTTATAAATCCTTTTAGTGTGGTTCAAGTCCCGACTGGAATATGGCTTCAGTAGGTTTTCACACATCTGGAAGGCCTCATCCCCAACCATAGCAAATGGCATCGGTGGGCCTTGAGTGTTGGGGAGAGGTCGTGGCCATGGAAAATTAAAATTTTTGCCATACACACGTTGGCCCATATCCGAGTTCTTGAAAATCTGTGAGTCATTGCCATGGCCAAAAGCTCCAATGTCCACGGCGATGAAGCGACAGTCCTCATCTGCTATTGCCATGAGCACAACTGAAAAATATTTTTTGTAGTTGAAGTACTCCGATCCAGTTCTGGCAGGTTTAATAATGCCTATGTGCTTTCCATCCACCTCTCCCAAACAGTTGGGGAAATCACATACACTCCAGAATTTTTCTGCAATTTCAATCCACATGTCCTCCATGGGTAGGGGTATAAACTCATCCCGGAGAACATTCCACAAAGCCCGGCAGGTGTCCGCAACTATTACAGACAGGGTGGAAATTCCAAGCCGGTACTGAAAGTGGAGAGATGATAAGCTCTCTCCGGTTGCCAGAAATCTGAAATAAAAATAAAAAAATAAAATTACAATCAATTCCATTTATGATGGTGTTTAGCTAAAGACGTAAAGGAAAATACAAATAATACATGGCAGACCAATAATAATTATGACTGGCATTTGTTTAGAATTATTACATACCTTAATGTAACCAGGAGACGTTCCTCTGCTAGAATCGCTCTAAGGAGCTGGGTGTCCTGTCTCCGGATGGCTCCTTGGACACGACCAAGCAATTCCCGGAGTCTTGAGACATCCTGGTATATTCTGGGAATTTGTCCAGGTTGGCATTAAGCTCGCCATATAGCGTGTGATAGGCTCCATGGCTCTCCTGGAGTTCAATAATGGGGTGTCTCCAAAAATGCTGACGCTATGTCCTTCTCTGTCATTCTCTATTTCTTTGTTGCTCCCAAGCAAACGCACATTCAAGAAACAGCTTGATGCTTAAATCCAGGTTGAAATAAAAGCTCTCCATGCGAAGATCCATCATGACACAGGATACAGTAGCAAACTGTGAAGATTTCAGCAGTCCAAGGGTCTATATATAGATATCCCATAATACACGCCCACTGTAGTCCCATTGGCGGTGTCTGTTTATCTAGATTTAGTTCCTGTTAAATTTTTCACCATGCGTACAGAAAACGCAAACGCATGCAAAACGCATGGAAAAGCGTGAAAACGCCGCATTTTTTAAATGCATGCGTTAACGTATGCGTCTAATAAACGCTGCGTTTGTACGCATTTCAATGCGGTTTTTCCTGCATTTGCGGTTGCGGATTAAACGCTGTGGATTCTAACACAAATGTGAAACTAGTCTTGCATAGGTCATTGTGCTCACGATTAAAGATGAGTGAATATTTCAATGTTCAGTTTTGATGATGAATGATCATTGATTTTGCAATATTCATTGAATATTTGTCGAACGCCATTGGAGTCAATGGGATGCAAAAACAAACGCATATGCAATACCTTCAAACGGGCCCAAAAGCTCACAAAAAACTTCAAATTAGGGGCAGACACCAGGAAAGTGGCCTCAATTGACCCTCAGTACAAATTGCATGTGGCATCAGGGTCTGGGCCAGCATTTACAGCTTGGTATTGAACTTCAAATTAAGACAAGGTAGGTGAGTCACCGGTGAAAGCCTGCTGTGTTGGGAGCCCTGATACCCCATGCAACATCTCAACCTGCTTTGATGTCCAACCACACTCAGGTGGAACAAATATCAATTTCGTAGACTACTATTGTCAGAAAAATACAAGGATGGTAGCACAGGTAATTGACTCAAAGGTAGTGGAGGCATGCCGGTTTCTGAGGCATACTGCTGCAGGCAACACACATGAAGGAGACCCAACTAAATTTCCATAAGCGGCAGCAAGCAATACTGTGACCCAAAGAGGCAAGGACGTGGTACCAGGTACTACTCCATGGTTGACCTACAGAGGGTGACAGCTGAATGCCTAGAGCATGTAGGCTGGAACAGCCCAAAGGAGGGACAAAGAATGCAGGCAGGCACTGTAGGGACACTGGAACCACGGGTGCAGATAGGACTGGCTGAGGAAGAGAAAAGCCCTGGTGGATGCAGACTGGACCGGCAGTTAAGCAAATAAGGCAGCACACTGCAGCGCTAAAACATGCAAACATGAAACACGAAAATTGAACTGCATTACTGCACTAGAAATATGAAAAATGAGAGCGTTTAGCGCATAAAAAAGGCCAATTTTATGTGTACCTGGTAGCCACTTTAACGGCATCTCTCTTATACCAGGTCCTACGCTTTCCTTTCCTCGCTGAGAATAAACGTCTCCATCTGAATGGGTACCTATGAAAACCTCTTATGAGACTAACATTCTCTCTCTCTGTGGAGGGGTACTGGACCTGTTGCAATTAAAACACCTGTGGCTAGGAGGCGGAGTGCTCGGTCAGAAGGCTAAATAATACATTTCAAAAAACTGACCGTCACATCCAAACACAGACTAAGTGTGAACAGGTGCTCAGCACCTGTTCACACTTAGTCTATGTTTGGATGTGACGGTCAGTTTTTTGAAATGGACCGGCAGTTAGACAGATGAGCATTGGCAGGTGCAGGCTGGACCAGCTGAGGAACAGGAGAGTACTGGCAGGTGCAGACTGGACTGTGTATTAGACAGATGGGCACTAGCAGGTGTGGGCAGGGCCGTCAGAAGAACAGAAGAGCACTGACAGGTGCAGACTGGACCAGGTGTTAGACAGATCGGTACTGGCAGGTGCGGGCTGGACCGGGTGTTAGACAGAAGAGCAATGGCAGGTGCAGGCTGGACTGGCTGATGGACAGAAGAGAGAGACAGGCACAAGCAGATGGGTACAGGGTAGACAAGCAGAAGGGCGGACCTAGGGAACCTGACAACTAGCAAGCATGCAAGGCAAACTAACAACATTGCTCAGTCACCTCCATATTGGAGGAGGAGCCGTAAATAGAAGGTGTCACCCAGTTATTGGCTAGGGACACCTTAGGGCAACACACGTGGTCCTTTTAAGAGGAAGGCAGTGGACGCGTTCCCTAAGCATAATGCCCATGCCTGCAACTGAACCTTCGGGGACACTGACACACAGGAGGTGAGACTAGGAGGTGGTGTGTGAGTGGGAGACACTGAATGTCCAGTCTGTTAGGTATAAGGAGATCCAACAAAGGGCCAAGTCTGTAATGCCAAGAGATCAGAAAGTCTGTAGTAGGAGGGAATGGTCCACTGGCAGATGCCAGGTCCAGGAGGAGGAGGACAAACTAGCGTTGCTTGCATTTTGCAGTAAGTAAGTCGTTGGTGACTTTAATCAGGCCAGTTTCAGTGGAATAGTGCGGTTGAAAGCCAGATTGTAAGCGGCTAAAGAGGGAGCAATAGGAGAGGTGGGAGAACACTTCAAAATGGACGTGTTGTTCCAGTAGTTTGAAGGCATAGGGGAGAAAAGAGATGGGGCGATAGCCAGACACAGAGGATAGCTCAAGGGAGGGCTTTTTGAGGATGGGTGTGTTCGAGGTATGTTTGAATCATGAGGGGGAGACACCAGTTGTTAGTGACAGGTTGAATAGGTGGGTTAGGCTTGGGATGAAGACTGTGGTAAGGTTTGGAATGAGGTGGGATGGTATTCGGTCAAGTTCACAGGTGGTGAGGCTTGATTTGGAGAGTAAAGTGGAAAGTTTATCTTCAGTGATTGTGAAGTCGTTTTGGAGGAGGAGAGTTGAGTACTTATGAGGAGTGGCTGTGGGGACTTTAAGCAAAAGCTTTTCCTTATGTTGTCAATCTTCTGCTTGAAAAATGAGGCAAAGTCTTCAGCTGAGATGATAGGAGAGGGAGATGGAGCTGATGGACAGAGGAGAGAATTGAAATTACTAAATAGCTGTTTAGGGTTGTGAGATAGATGTGATATGAGATGAGAAGTAGGTTTGTTTTGCTGCCGTAAGCAATTTTGCAGAATTTTTACAACTTCTGTTACTGGATGGGCTACTCCATTCCCTATCTTTGGCAGCCGTGTAGCGGTAAGCTTTGCAGATGAGGGCCAGAAAGAACAGGTGCTCCAGTCGATGGCAAGCGCTGCTTCAAGTGGCCTCTGCTCCTCTTCCTTCACCTTAACATCACACACAGTATACTCTTCAGAGGTGGAATCCCAATAATCCTTTTTTTTCCCTCATGTCACAACTCTCCAACTGCCAAACCGCCCAACTGAACGAGAGATGGCTGAGTCTGCAGATCTGATCACACATTCTATGCCATGGGCACCAAGAAGTGTACTGCAAAGAGGGGGAAATCATCTGCACAATTTGTTTTTCAGTTTGATCCAGGACGAAGTAGGGTCCAATCAGAATCCAAACTCTCACCAACAGACTTTAACCCCAGGTGATCCTGATGAGACTCAGATACTTGAGGCACACGCAGACTGTACTGTGCTGTAAGGGCAGGAAGAGGAGGAGGGCACCTCTCAATGCAAGGAGTGGGAGAACAGAGTGGATGATGATGATGTAGTAGATTAGCAGAGCAGGTGGGGGAGGATGCAGATGAGGAGGTTACGTTGTGGCTTCCCGCACATAGATCCAAATATCCGACCCAAAGATCATAGTGGGTGGTTCTGCGTGCCTCTCAGCCTGTGATCTCTGTGATAATTGGATGGCAAATCCAATGTGTTGGCCACAGAAACGCAGCCTTTCCGCCTTGTGGATACAGACGGTTTCCGAAAGTTGATGGCTGTCGCAGTCTCATTGCTTCTCTAAGAAAGATGTGCTGCTCTCCAAGTCTTGGAATCCCCAAGGCTTGCAGAGCGCTTGGGGATGGAGAACTAAACCACTACACACCATAAGGAGAACTAATCTTCTAGACAGCAGGTGTTGGTGAAATAAACGACTAAATTCCTAAAGTTGGCTAACTAAACCACTACACACCATAAGATGGAGAACTAAGCTACAAGACAACAGGGGCTGGAGAATTAAATTACTAAACAGCTAGGGTTGGATAACGAAACAAATACACACCAGAATATGGAGAACTAAACTAATGGACAACAGGGGTTTGAGAACTTAAATACCAAACAGCTTGGGTTGGAGAACTAAACTATTACACACCAGGGGATGGAGAACTAAAGAACTAGACAACAAGGTGTCACTAGACACCAAGTCTTGGAATCCCCAGGGCTTGCAGGACAAACCTCTGCATCTAATAATAATAATAATAATAATAATCTTTATTTATATAGCACCAACATCTTCCACAATGCATTACAGTTCTACAGTTCATGTACAACAGTCATAGCAAAGTTAACGATAATACAATAATTAATGCAAAGCTAATGACGACCCGGCTCGTAAGAGCTTACAATCTGCAATGAAGTGGGGGTGACAAAGTACAGGTGCTTATTTACAATGATGGTCTTGCTATCTTGAGGAAATGGGGGAAGATAAAGACTGCATGAGCTGCTCACCAGCCGTTATTTGTGGTGCTTTTGGGAGCAATGGAGTTTGATGGAGGGTTATGATCAGAGAAGTAGAGAATGGATAATACAGTTGTGCTCAAAAGTTTACATACTCTGGCAGAATTTATGCTTTTTTGGCATTTTTCAGAGAATGTGAATGATAACACCAAAACGTTTCCTCCACTCATAGTTAGTGGTTCGGTGAAGCCATTTATTGTGAAACTACTGTGTTTTCTCTTTTTAAATCCTAATGACAACCCAAAATATACAAATGACCCTGGTCAATAGTTTGCATACCCCATTTCTTAATACTGTGTATTGCCCCCTCTAACATCAATGACAGCTTGAAGTCTTTTGTGGTAGTTGTGGATGCCCACTCTTTTTGGCAAAAAGCCTGCAGTTCCTGTAAATTCCTGGGCTGTCTAGCATGAACTGCACGCTTGAGATCTCCTCAGAGTGGCTCAATGATATTGAGGTCAGAAGACTGAGATGGCCACTCCAGAATCTTCTGTTCGTTCTGCTGTAGCCAATGACAGGTCGACTTGGCCTTCTGTTTTGGATCGTTGTCATGTTAGAACGTCCAAATATGACCCATGGGCAGCTTCTGGGCTGATGAGTGCAAATGTGCTTTCAGTAATTGCTGATAACGTGCTGCATTCATCTTTCCTTCAACTTTGACCAAGTTTCCTGTGCCTTTGTAGCTCACGCATCCCAGGAACATCAGCGATCCACCTTTGTACTTTGCAGCGGGAATTGTGTTCCTTTCATCATAGGCCTTGTTGACCTCTCTCCTAATGTAACATTTATGGTTGTGGCCAAAAAATTCAATTTTGGTCTCATCACTCCAAATTATCTTGTTCCAGAAGTTTTGAAGCTTGTCTATGTGCTGTTTTGTGTATTGTAGGCAAGATACTTTGTGGCATTTGGCAGTAATGGCTTTCTTATGGCGACTCGACCATGCAGCCGATTTTTCTTCAAGTGCCTCCTTATTGTGCATCTTGAAACAGCCACACCGCTAGTTTTCAGAGAGTCCAGTATTTCAGCTGATGTTATTTGTACATTTTTCTTTGCAACCCAAGCAATAATTAGCTAAGCAAGACTTGTGATGATAATTATTGCAGAAATAATATGCGCCCAGACAATGCACCCTGGATATTTCATACAGGTGTGGAGTCTTTCTATTTCTAATGACGGTTAGCAGTATTTCACATTACATTTTTATTTTATTTTTTTTATTTATAAGTGTATCTCTCAGTATCTTCATTTACAATTGGGTCTAGAGATTCTTATTAATAATTATAATTATGTATTTGAGTATTTTTTTAATAATATGCTACAGTCACACAAATACTCCTAGAAACCTCTTGTTATATAAAACAAATTGGTGCTTGCAGTAGGTAAAAATGTTGGAGAGTAAAATATAGTAAACCTAAAGTAACAGTAGTTAGCCTCATTCACATGTCCATGTTTAAACACGTACGTGAAAAATGTACCAGTGTCATCAGTGTATGGTCCATGTGTCCATTTTTACCATGAGTATGTCATCCGTGTGTCCATTTCTACCATCGGTTTGTCATCCGTGTGTCTGTTTTTACCATCAGTGTGTCATCTTTGTGTCCATTTTCACCATTATAGTGTCCTACGTGTGTCCGTTTTTACCATTAGTTTGTCATCCATGTGTCAATTTTTACCATCAGTGTGTCATCCATGTGTCTGTTTTTACCATCAGTTTCTCATCCATGTGTCTGTTTTTACCATCAGTGTGTCATCCGTGTGTCTGTTTTAACCGTCAGTGTGTCATCTGTGTGTCCATTTTTACCATTATTGTGTCATCCGTGTGTCCATTTTTACAATTAGTTTGTCATCCGTGTCCATTTTTACCATCAGTGTGTCATCTGTGTGTCTGCTTTTACTATCTGTGTGTCATCCATGTGTCCATTTTGACCATCGGTGTGTCATCAGTGTGCCCATTTTTACCATGAGTGTGTCCTCCATATGTCCATTTTTACCATCCTTGTGCCCATTTTTACCATCAGTGTGTCCTCCATGTGTCTGTTTTTACCATTAGTTTGTCATCAGTGTGTCCATTTTTACCATTAGTGTGTCATCCGTGTGTTCGTTTTTATCCATTAGTGTTTCATCCGTGTGTTCATTTTTATCCATTAGTATGCCATCTGTGGGTCCGTTTTTAGCATCAGTGTTTTGGATCAGTGTTCATTCTGTGTGTCCGTTTTTACCATCAGTGTGTCATCTGTGTGTCTGCTTTTACTATCTGTGTGTCATCCATGTGTCCATTTTGACCATCGGTGTGTCATCAGTGTGCCCATTTTTACCATGAGTGTGTCCTCCATATGTCCATTTTTACCATCCTTGTGCCCATTTTTACCATCAGTGTGTCCTCCATGTGTCTGTTTTTACCATTAGTTTGTCATCAGTGTGTCCATTTTTACCATTAGTGTGTCATCCGTGTGTTCGTTTTTATCCATTAGTGTTTCATCCGTGTGTTCATTTTTATCCATTAGTATGCCATCTGTGGGTCCGTTTTTAGCATCAGTGTTTTGGATCAGTGTTCATTCTGTGTGTCCGTTTTTACCATCAGTGTGTCATCAGTATTTTTCATGGTTGGATAAGTAAACAGTAATTTTATTGAAAACATTATATACCAAAAGAGGCAAAACTACAGATAAAACAAATATACAAATGCATTAAAAAAAGCCCTAAAAAAATGCAAGAAATACAGTAGGTTCAGAATAGTTTTTAAATAATCTACAACATCTTAAATGCATTAAATACTCCTCATGGGAAATTAGTCTTAAACATTTAGGAAAACACTTGTATTTATTTGTAGCAAAAAAGATGACGACGCTCAAAAAGCCACATCTCCCTGGTATTTTTTTAGCCTTTCCATTGACTTGTATTCCAAATATTAAGTATCTTCCTCGCAGAAAATGCCAGGAGAATAGTCAGGTCACTTTATTTTTTTTAATGCTTGGCGTCTTTGTTCAAAAGCCTGAACATCTGAATAGCAAGACATTTTCTCATACAAACCAAAAGGACCTTTCTTTTGATAGTTTTGTTTGCATTTATTCCGCCATCTTGTAGAGTGCATCATCAGCTAAAAAAATGGATTCAAAAATTACCCGTAAATGTCTGAAAGTGAAGCAGTTCGTATGCAGTCAAGTAATATAGTTGCCAAGTGAAAACTATTGGGTCAACTTACGGCCATATTCATCACAATATTACTGCATGGGTTTTCTCATTCTCCTGCGGACAGTGCGGAGATGCTGTACAGCAAAAGAAGGTTAGGACAATACGCACTGTATCTAGTTCTAACATTACAGTATATGCTGAACAGTATTCTACTGTTTTAGTTATTATCTTTTCCAATGCAACAGACGTAGTATTGTTCTTTCATTCTATAAGCGATGACGATTACTATGAAAGGCTTTCTGTAGACTCGGATTTCTTTGAACAGATCTGATGGTTTCCTGAATACGTAGAAAATGTAAAGTGTATGTTGTTTTTGTACTGTTTGAAGCACCTAATAAAACATTGGTATGTGAATGATATGGCTTTCAGCACATTACAGAAATAATCTGTAAGAACGTATTCATCAGTAAACTCTATTTCGAGCACCAATTCTTAGAAAAGTGTTCACTTATAAGTATTTATTTCATTGTGGGGAGAGTTTGACTGTAACTACTGTACATCACTGTACATCAGAGACAAGAATTATGTCTGCTCACTTAAGAATGTTTTTGTTTGTTTCTGTACCTTGTCTCCAAGAATCACCAAAACATTTTCATGCATATTTGTGCATTATATCATCAGAACTTTGAATTACTAAACCTTTGAGACTTAAGGGAACATTCTGGGGCTGAAAGATATTGGGTTTCCTCATCATTTACCATTCTTGATAAGGATAGAGATAAGATTTTCAGTAGGATTTTTGATGAATCCATCAAAGGTAAAAATGTTGCCATGATCTCATGTCTGCAAAATGGTAGTCTTCCTGTAGAAGCCTTAGCTTGTAGGGGAGAATATCTCTCTGTATATATGAAAGTCAGAGGAAGTCTTTACAGCAGTATTTGAAGGCCATATTGCCTCGATTCCTTACCGTTCCTTGTTGACTGTGTTATGTATGAGCCAATACAAGTGGAAAAATGTTTCTTTCCTGACCTACTGTTGGGAATTGGACAGACCCTTAAAGCAGAATTTCACCCCCAAAATATTTCTATCCACTTGTATCTATTTCATAGACATAACCTATCCATACTTTTTCCAAGACAGTCTTCTGTTCCAGAGAAATCAGCATTTGAATGGATATGGAAATGAGGCTGAAAAGCTATTGCAGATCTGAAGCCTCTGTCACTCCAGCTCTATTATGTGCTCAGAGCCTCCTGCTTGTCTGTCAGCTCCATTGCTGTGTGACTTAAAGCAAAGATGCTGTCAATCAAGCTAGAGGATGCAGCGCTGGGTGGGGAACATAGCCAGAGTGACAGAGGTCTTGGAAGAGCTTCCATGCACTGAAAGCCCTTCAGCCATGATTCAATGAATGATATTGCGGGAACAGAGAAACAAAATGTTTAGAAAAAAGCTCAGGCTACATGACGACTTTGGCCTTGGCTTCTGTCGAAGTTAGGCATCAATTAGACTCAGGCTACATGTTGAGTTTGGCCTCGACACCTGTTGTACACTTAATGCCACTCCTACATCGCATTGCAATGCAAGTGAATAGGGTTGCATTGCAATCCCAAAGGTACTGTTACTACAACAAGGAAGTTGCAAAAAAACACCCATTATGGGCTGAGATTTAGCAGCAGCACTTAACGAGCCTTTGACCAGGTTACCAAACCTTGGACCGGGCATACTCTTGGATTTTAACATGCAAAAAATAGGGCAGAATAAAGAGATAATTAGAGGGAGCATATCACATAATGTGTATGAGGCAGCATAATACCACCAGAAAATGAATACTAAAACACAATTTCTGTACATAAACGGAAACATACATGTAAAACCTAAATATGTGTTTAACCCCTTAATGACCGCCGATACGCATTTTACTGGCGGCAGTTAAGGGTACTTAAACCACTCTTTAAAAGTAAAAAAAGTAAAAAGTGTATAGCGCCCCCCAGAGTTGGAATTTCTCTGGGGTCTCGGTTTCCGGGGGTAGCTGAGACCCCAGAGAACATGATTTGGGTCGGTTTTTACTGACCCCTGGGTTGCGATCGCCGGTAAGTAACCGTTTACGGCCGCAAAAAAAACCAAAACGCGATTTCCCATTTAATTTCTCTGTCCTCCGATGTGATCACACATCAGAGGTCAGAGAAATGGGGTCCCTGATAGCCCCTCGATACTCACCTGTCTCCCCCGATGCTCCTCGTGGCTCCCGTTGGGTGCCACCATCTTTTTTTGGGGAAAAAATGGTGGGCACATGCACAGTGCACCCGCCGGCCGGCACCCGGAAGATCTTTGGGGTCTCGGCTACCCCAAAGAACATGATCGGGGTCGGTTTTTACTGACCCCTGTTTTGTGATTGCCGGTAAATAACCGTTTACCGGCAACCGCAAAAAGAAAAAAAAAAAAAGCGGTGTGTCATTCTCTGTCCTCTGATGTGATAGCACATCAGAGGACAGAGAAATAGGGGGATTCAGGGACCCTGTCATACTTACCGGTGTCCCTGGGTCCTCCTGCATCCCCTCCTGGCCGCCAGCTTCTTCCTCCAGGAAGAAAATGGCAGGCGCATGCGCAGTGCGCCCACCGTGATGTGCCGGCCGGCAGAGGAAGATTCTTCCTCTTGTTTTATTTTGGTCACTGTGAGATCCTATCACAGTGATCAAAATAAAAAAAATAGTAAATAAACCCCCCCTTTATCACCCCCTTAGTTAGGAAAAAATGATAAAATAAAAAAAGTATGTATTTCTATTTTCCAATTAGGGTTAGGGCTAGGGTTAGGGTTAGGGTTAGGGCTAGGGTTAGGGTTGGGGCCAAAGTTAGGGTTAGGGTTGGGTCTAAAGTTAGGGTTAGGGTTGGGGCTAAAGTTAGGACTAGGGTTAGGGTTGGGGCTAAAGTTAGGGTTAGGGTTGGGGCTAAAGTTAGGGCTAGGGTTAGGGTTGGGGCTAAAGTTAAGGTTAGGGTTGGGGCTAAAATTAGGGTTGGGATTAGGGTTTGGATTAGGGTTATGGTTGGCATTAGGGTTACGTTTGGGATTAGGGTTAGGTTTGGGATTAGGGTTAAGGTTAGGGTTGGGGTTAGGTTTGGGTTGAGATTATGATTAGCGGTGTGTTGGGCTTAGGAATTTGATTAGGGATTAGGGTTAGGGGTGTTTTGGCATTAGGGTTGTGATTAGGGTTATGGTTAGGGTTGGGATTAGGGTTAGGGGTGTTTTGGCGTTAGGGTTTTGATTAGGATTATGGATTGGGTTGGGATTAGCATTAGGGGTGTGTTGGGGTTACGGTTGGAGTTAGAATTGGGGGGTTTCCACTGTTTAGGTACATCAGGGGGTCTCCAAATGCGACAGCCAATTTTGCTTTCAAAAAGTCAATTGTTGGTCCCTCTCTTCTGAGCTCTGCCGTGCGCCCAAACAGTGGTTTACCCCGACATATGGGGTATTAGCGTACTCAGGACTGATTGGACAACAACTTTTGGGGTCCAGTTTTTCCTGTTA
Organism: Ranitomeya variabilis; assembly: GCF_051348905.1. Lineage (NCBI taxonomy): Eukaryota > Metazoa > Chordata > Amphibia > Anura > Dendrobatidae > Ranitomeya > Ranitomeya variabilis. Next base: position 538,639,410 of record NC_135236.1, read on the forward strand.
CCCTTGCAAAAATATAAAAAATTAGGGGCTAAAAAATCATTTTTGTGGGGAAAAAAATGATTTTTTTTATTTTCATAGCTCTGCGTCAAACTTGTGTGAAGCACTTGGGCGTTCAAAATGCTCACCACATATCTAGATAAGTTCCTTGGGGGGTCTAGTTTCCAAAATAGGGTCACTTGTGTTTTTTTTTACTGTTTAGGTACATCAGGGGCTCTGAAAATGCAACATGACACCCGCAGACCATTCCATCAAAGTCTGCATTTTAAAACGTCACTACTTCCCTTCCGAGCCCTGATTTGTGCCCAAACAGTGGTCCTCCCCGACATATGGGGTATCAGCGTACTCAGAACAAATTGGAAACAAATTTTGGGGTCCAATTTCTCCTTTTACCCTTGGGAAAATAAAAAATCGGGGGCTAAAAAAATCATTTTTGTGGAAAAAATATATATTTATATTTTCATGACTCTACATTATAAACTTCTGTGACGCACTTGGGCATTCAAAGTGCTCACCACACATCTAGATAAGTTCCTTGGGGGGTCTAGTTTCCAAAATGGGGTCACTTGTGGGGGGTTTCTACTGTTTAGGTACATCAGGGACTCTGCAAATGCAACATAACGCCCGCAGACCATTCTATCAAAGTCTGCATTCCAAAACGGCATGCCTTTCCTTCCGAGCTCTGCCATGCGTCCAAACAGTGGTCCTCCCCCACATATGGGGTATCATCGTACTCAGCATAAATTGCACAATAAATTTCGTGGTCCAATTTCTCCTGTTACCCTTGTGAAAGTTAAAATCTGGGGGTGAAAAATCATTTTTGTGGAAAAAATATGATTTTTTTTATTTTCATGGCTCTACATTATAAAGTTCTGTGAAGCAGTTGGGGGTTCATAGTGCTCACCACACAGCTAGATATGCTCCTTGGGGGTCTAGTTTCCGAAATGGGGTCACTTGTGGGGGTTTGTACTGTTTAGGTAAATCAGGAGCTCTGCAAATGCAACATGACGCCCGCAGACCATTCCATCAAAGTCTGCATTTTAAAACACCACTACTTCCCTTCCGAGCCCCGATGTGTGCCCAAACAGTGGTCCCCCCCCATATATGGGGTATCAGCGTACTCAGGCCAAACTGGAAAAAAAATTTTGGGGTCCAATTTCTCCTGTTACCCTTGAGAAAATAAAAAATTGTGAGCTAAAAAATTATTTTTAAGGAAAAAAAAAGGATTTTAATTTTCACGGCTCTACGTTATAAATTTCTGTGAAGCACTTGGGGGTTCAAAGTGCTCACCACACATCTAGATAAGTTCCTTAATGGGTTTAGTTTACAAAATGGGGTCACTTGTGGGTGTTTCCACTGTTTAGGCAGATCAGGAGCTCTCCAAACGCGACATGGTGTCTGATCTCAATTCCAGCCAATTCTGCATTGAAAAAGTCAAATGGAACTCCTTCTCTTCCAAGCTCTGCCGTGCGCCCAAACTGTGGTTTACCCCCGCATATGGGGTATTGGTGTACTCAGGACAAATTGCACAACAACTTTTGAGGTCTAATATTTCTCCTGTTACCCTTGTGAAAATATAAATTTGGGGGCGAAAAGATCATTTTTGTAGAAAAAATGCGATTTTTTTTATTTTCACGGCTCTACGTTATAAACTTCTGTGAAGCACCTGGGGGTTTAAAGTGCTCACCACACAACTAGACAAGTTCCTTAAAGGGCCTAGTTTCCAAAATGGGATCACTTGTGGGGGGTTTCTACTGTTTAGGCCCATCAGGGGCTCTCCAAACGCGACATGGCGTCCGATCTCAATTCCAGCCAATTCTGCATTGAAAAAGTCAAACGGTGCTCCTTCTCTTCCAAGCCCTACCATGCGCCCAAACAGCGGTTTACCCCCACATGTGGGGTATCGGTATATTCAGGAGAAATTGCATAACAAAATTTATGGTTACATTTCTGTTTTTACACTTGTGAAAATAAAAAAAAAATGGTTCTGAATTAAAATGTTTGGGGTAACAACGTACTCAGGAGAAATTGCACAACAACTTTCATGGTCTAATTTTCCTGTTACCCTTGTGAAAATAAGAATTTGTGGGCAAAAAATCATTTTTGTGTAAAAATTGAGATTTTTTTTATTTTCACAGCTCTATGTTACAAACTTCTGTGAATCACTTGGGGGTTCAAAGTGTTCACCACACATCTAGGTAAGTTTCTAAAGGGGTTTAGTTTCCAAAATGAGGTCACTTTTGGGTGGTTTCTACTGTTTAGGCACATCAGGGGCGCTCCAAACGCGACATGGCGTCCAATCTCAATTCCAGCCAATTCTGCATTAAAAAAGTCAAACGGCGCTCCTAATCTTCCAAGCCCTGCCGTGCGCCCAAACAGTGGTTTACCCCCACATATGGGGTATCGGCGTATTCGGAAGAAATTGCATAAAAAATTTTCTTGTTCATTTTCTCTTTTTACACTCGTGAAAATAAAAAAAAAAATTGGTTCTGAAGTAAAATGTTTGCAAAAAAACGTTAAATGTTCATTTTTTCCTTCCACATTGTTTCAGTTGCTGTGAAGCACGTCAAGGGTTAATAAACTTCTTGAATGTGGTTTTGAGCACCTTGAGGGATGTAGATTTTAGAATGGTGTTAAGTTTGGCTATTTTCTGTCATGTACACCCCTGAAAGTGACTTTAAATGTGAGTTGGTCCTTAAAAAAAATGGTTTTGTAAATTTCGTTGTAAAAATGAGAAATCGCTGGTCAACTTTTAACCCTTATAACTTCCTAACAAAAAAAATTTGTTTCCAAAATTGTGCTGATGTAAAGTAGACATGTGGTAAATGTTATTTATTAACTATTTTGTGTGACATATCTATATGATTTAAGGGCATAAAAATTCAAAGTTTGAAAATTGCTAAATTTTAAAAATTTTCGCCATATTTCCATTTTTTTCATAAATAGTCACAAGTAATATCGAAGAAATGTTACCGCTACCATGAAGTACAATATGTCACGAAAAAATAATTTCAGAATCAGCGGGATCCGTTAAAGCGTTCCAGCCATTGCAGCCATTTGGTAAAATCAAAAAAGTTCATTTTTTCTCATTAATATACACTCTGCACCCCATCTTGACTGAAAAAAAAACAACTGTAGAAATTTTTGCTAATTTATTATAAAAGAAAAACTGTATATCCAAAAAGAGGTGGCAGCCAGATAAAATAGTAGGAGTTCAGTCATAGCTACGTATAGATAGGTGATTGCCTTTCCAAATCAAGTCCTATCAGTGTAATTAAACACAGCTGGACTCCATTGAAGGAGTAGAACCATCTCAAGGAGGATCACAAGGAAATGGACAGCATGTGACTTAAATATGAGTGTCTGAGCAAAGGGTTTGAATACTTATGACCATGTGATATTTCAGTTTTTCTTTTATAATAAATTAGCAAAAATTTCTACATTTCTGTTTTTTTTTCAGTCAAGATGGGGTGCTGAGTGTACATTAATGAGAAAAAATGAACTTTTTTGAATTTACCAAATGGCTGCAATGAAATAAAGAGTGAAAAATGTAAAGGGGTCTGAATACTTTCTGTATCCACTGTATAAGAACTACTACTTTGTCTGGCTACCACCTCTTTATGGATATACAATTGTTTGTTTTATCTGTATAAGTGTTTTAATGATGTATCTAAGGGGGGACATTTATTGTCTTGTTTTGTTGTCACTTTGTGGCAATTCTTTTTCACGATGCATACCATCTTTGCTTTGTATTGCACTATTGTCACTTTAACTACGGGCTCACTATATACCGTATTCTAATATATTACGTCTTGCTCTAAATTGCCTTGGGGTTTGCACTGTCGTCACTACTAGCTTTATGCCCTTATGGCTTATACCTTTTTGATGCTGTGCAGCAATATGTTTAAACACTTATTTAGGTTTTACATGTATGTCTCCATCTGTGTACAGAGATTGTGTTTCATTTTTCATTTTCTGGTTGTATTATGCTGTCTTTTACACATTATGTGATGCACTCCTTCTAATTATCTCTTTATTCTGTCCTATTTCTGTTTTTTCTTTCCCCCTCTCACATCAACTTACCATATATGACACTGTAACTTTACAATGGGTATTATCTCCTGGATATTATAGCCCCTGCATTTGAAATAGGTATTTTCTTATACCTGGAATGATGGCCACAATCTTCAGGAAATTGGCCGCCGAAAGTGATTCTTCCAGCAGTTTACTTTCTCACTGGCTATCGATCTTATGCAGTGCTCATGTCTAATGACGTCATCAGGTGCTACGTCATGCGCACTGCGTGGTGACGGCGGCAGAGGAAGGAACTCTCCATGTGTCTGGAATCCGGGGCCGTGTGCCGCAATTATCGGTGCTTTTTCTCCATATGTAATGCTTTCCAGAGACAGGACACTATCTACTCCAATTCTGATAAAGCGAGCATGTGAAACACGCGTCGGGGCTGAAAGGAAGGCTGTAGCGGTCTGGACCTACCATGGGTGCTTCTTTTTATGGCACTTCATGTTATTGATACATAGGTATATCCTACAATTATTTACAGTGTCTCCTACTTGGTGAATTCGTATGCACCCTTATTGTGATACTTTCTACCTCGCTTCAACAGGTCCTATACTGACCCTTAGGGCTCATACTCACCTGCGAGAAACTCTAACGAGTCTCGCAGGTCAATACCCGGCGCTGCTGTCGGTACTCGGGAGCGGAGCGTGCGGCTGCATGTATTCCTATGCTGCCGCACGCTCTGATCTGAGTGCTGGGTGCAGTGCCGGGTATTAACATGCGAGACTCATCTGAGTTTCTCGCAGGTGAGTATGAGCCCTTAGTCTTTTCCCTGCCTACCTTCATGTCTCCTCCATTTGTTCTCTTATTATGTTTATATGTATTGCGTCTAGTTTGATTTTATATGTGATTTTCTATTAAAAAATATTTGCTTATTCATTCTTCGGTGGTCTTTTGCTACTCCGTTTAGTTTCTAGTTTTGGTACATTATTTGGAGTACTCCACTCTTGTGATTATATTCCGGTTACATGTTGGGAGAGCATGACTCTAATATGCTCTCAGCCCTAATACAGAAAATGTGCTTTTGGATTACTGTTTTAGTTTACATCAAAATAAGATTACTGGACAACCCCATTAATTTATAAAAATTAATGAGTTACGGTAGTTTCATAATGTAAGAGATATCGTTACCATATTTCAAGGAATCCGAATGTTGTGTTGTAAATAGTATTTAGAATTTCTACAATGAATTGTGGCCTACTTTGCATAAACAATATGGGTAAGTACAACAGTTCTGACTGACACATGTAATTTATAGAGCTCTTTGAATGTAAATTAGATGATAAACTCACAAGTAATTGCAATTTTCCTATTGTAACTTGTTACACTTCCCTAAACACAAAGAATAATTGTCATAAAGGGTTTGTGTTGAAATCTGTAGTAGTATTTCCTTTTAGCTGATGATTCATGCAATGCCCATAAACAAAATATGATATTCTGTAATGTATCTGTTTTTGTGCCTCGTGGATTTTATTCACATTTATGTTAACGACTTTTAATGAAGTTTACTGTTTGAAAAATCATTGATTCCTTCAGATAATTTATCCATGTAAACCATTTTTGTGCTCTGATTAGTAGTATGTTGCAAGCATATCCACAAATTTGTAAAACCCCATGTGTCTCTTTTGAGGTAAATACATGGATGAAATTGTAGATGCACAACAGAGCTGTCAGATGGCATGTTCTGCTCATATGTCTTATACACATTCATTTATAACCTCATAACAGTAACATAATTAGAGTCCTATGGGCCCCAAGTCAAAATTGTCTGAGACAAGACCGACATGTTAAAGCTATTGGGATTGTGATACTTGAAATAAATACAACTTGATGCTTATTTTTTGAGTGCCAGAATTTTCTTTAAATTAAACAGTAGTGAAGAGTGGCTCAAATCTGTATCCCTCCAGTTGGAGCCATGGTGCCTGGTTGCTGTTCTGTAAAGTCTCTCTGGGAACAGAGGCAGAGCACCCTTTTATAGTTCACATGTGTGCTTCAGGCTATCATGCACAGGTTATGAGGAAGGTGGGATAAGGTCATTTCTCATTGCGTGAGTATTCAATCAATCTGTATAGTTTGTCCTTCACTATTTGCAGGTCAACAAGCTGCATGTACTAATACAATGGGTAATCAACAATATTAGCCAACATGGATTGTTTAGTTACCCTGCATCCTGGTCTAGCAGCGCAATAAGTTATAACAAACATCAATTCAAGAGTCAATGTTCAGGCTCATATATACAATGGCCTATGTCTCTTGGCCCACCAAGGAAAAATATGTCTGGCCTAATTAAGAATAAATGCTGTGTCATCACCGGTTGTTTTAAAGGCATTACCTAAATTTCTTAGTTTTAGTGAAGAGAACTATTACTGCTTCAGCATTCCAAGACATTTTGGACAATTGTATTCTTCCTACTTTGTGAGAACACTTTTCTGTTCCAGCATGAAGGTGCCCAGTGCACAAAGCAAGGTCCATAAAAGCTTATTTGGGTGAATTTGGTGTGGAAGATAACCTAGATCTCAACCCAATTTAACATGTCTGAAGTTAGCTAAAATGAAGATTGCGAGCCAGGGTGTCTCATACAATATCAGTGTCGTACCACAGAAATGTTATTCTGAATGATTAGACAAAAATTGCCAAAGACCCACTACAAAATCTTGTAGAAGATCTTTCCAAAAGGGTGGAAGCTGTTTGATCTACAAAGAGGGGCCAAATCCAAGTAATATATATTGGCGATAAAATGGGATATAAGCATCTCAATACGTTTATTCATAAACTGTATCTCCAGGTTCTCATACAGATTAGAGTCTGTTTCATCGTCCTGAACAGCTCATTTACATATAAGAAAATGTGGATTCCTCTGGAATAAGGCATCAGATTGCAGATATCAGTTTATCATTTTCTTCAGCTTCCTATGACCTGCATGCCCATTTAGATGGCTTTGAAAGGTTTAGCCTACTGACAGATTCTATTTAACAAGTTTTAGCTTGAGTTCCTTGACTTTAAAAAGCAGCAGCCAGCAAAGACTTATTAAAATAATTTACAGCATTTTACTATTAGAAAAAAAATCTATTCTTGTAAAGTAGAAAGCAATGCAGAGTGATGGGCGAATCCCGTGAATGTTTGGGTGCGGTGGGTGCAGCCGAACATCTAATAAAAGTTTGGTTTGGGTACCCGAACCCGAACTCGGACCCTATTCAGTTGGATGGGGGAACGGAACATACGTTGTTTGCCAAGCTGTCATCTGCATGACAGTGAGGCAAACATGGGCTCTGATCAGTGATAAGAACATTACTGCTGGTCAGAGACCTGTGGTTCCCATGCTGTCATATGATGGTGTGAGCAAATAGCTGTGACCGGCAGTGACAGCGAGAGCAGGTGCTGTGGATGAGCCTATTTATCAGTTGGCACCTGTGTGCTATAAATAAATAAACAGATGTGGAGTCTCTTCTATTTTTGATAACCAGCACAGGCAAAATTGACAGCTGTTGGCTGCAACCTCCAACTGTCAGCTTTATTATGGCTGGTTATCAAGAACTAGATGGTGGCCCGATTCTAACGCAAAGGGTATTCTAGAATATGTATAGTACACTAGTATACTACATATATAACACAGCCCACGCAGTATATAACACAGCCCACGCAGTATATAACACAGCCCACGTAGTATATAACACAACCCACGTAGTATGTAGCACAACCACATAGTATATTGCCCAGCCATGTAGTATATTGCACAGCCCACGTAGTATATAGCACAGAGACATAGTATATAACACAGGCCACACAGAGTATAACACAGCCCATGCAGTATATAACACAGCCCACGTAGTAACTAACACAGCCCACGTAGTATATAGCAATATGGGCACCATATCCCTGTTAAAAAAAAGAATTAAAATAAAAAATAGTTATATACTCACCTTCCGGTGGCCCCCGGATCCATCCTAGGCTTTAGCGATGCTCCTCGCGAAGCTCCGGTCCCAAGAATGTATTGCGGCAATAACACGTGATGATGTAGCGGTCTCGCGAGACCGCTACGTCATTATCTCGTGAGACCGCTACGTCATCTCTGGTCATTTTCGCAATGCATTCTTGGGACCTGAGTGTCACGAGGAGCGGGAAAGGCACCGGAAGGTGAGAATATAATGATTTCTTTTAATTATTATTTTTAACATTAGGTCTGCACAGGCAGCATCAATAGTAAAAAGTTGGTCACACAGGGTTAATAGCAGCATTAATGGACTGCTTTACACCGCGTTATGCCGTGGTGTAACGCAGTCTGTTTAACGGACTGCTAAACTGCAATGAGGGCACTGACTGGAGGGGAGTAGGGAGGGGGCACTGACTGGAGGGGAGTAGAGAAGGGCAAATTCGCGGCCGGACTGTGCCCGTCGCTGATTGGTCGCGGCCGGCCGGCAGCGACCAATCAGCGACGCGGGATTTTCGTGACAGACAAACAGACAAACAGACTGTAGTGACCTTTGACGATTATATAAATAGACAGAGGGGTCTCACACCGTTTTTTTTATTATTTAAATAAATAATTTTAAAAATAGTGAGGGCCTCCCCACATTTTTGACAACCAGCCAAACTAAAGCAAACAGCTGGGGGCTCATATCCTCAGACTGGTAAGGTGCCATAGATATTGCCTCCCTAGCCTACAAATAGCAGCCTGCAGCTGCCCCAGAAAAGGTGCATCTATAAGATGCACCAATTCTGGTGCTTTGCCCTGCTATTTCCACTTGCCCTGGTGCGGTGGCAAGTGGGGTAATGGTTGTGAGGTTAATGTCAGCTGTTTTATGGCCGCTGACATCAAGCCCACAAGTTAGTAAAAAATTAGAGGTGTTTATAATATCTGGAGAAGTCCATGTTCGAGGTCCGTGTACGAACACTAGGTGTTCTGTATGGACCCCAAACTCTACTGTTCAGGCTGAGGTATGCTCATCTCTAATAGTTAATAAAAAAAGAAATCTCCATAACATTGGTAAATAAGCAGCATACAGTTTCCTGAGTTATAGTCAGAAACTTTATTTTATTCATTTTATCCATACATTAGGTGACTGTTCCCGAAAGTCTTTATTCAGTTTGATCAAGCATTGGCATTGTTCCAAAAAGAATGGATGAACCAATATCCAGATGTGCAAAACTGTCAACGATATGCCCAAGCAAACCCACCATTGTAAAAGCTGAGTTCTACATGGAGTTTTCTCCTTTTTACTTATAATCAATTAACACATGTTTCACAGATGTTTATTTGACTTTAAAGGATTTTGTGCTGATATAATGGCAGAAATAAAGAATAAATCATTATGATGCTATCAGGTCAGAACAAAGATATGTAAAAGATTGTGCCTTGTTTTCATCAGTAATGTAAATTTTGTGGATTGTGCATGAATCGTTAGAGAAGTAAGCCATACCCTCATAGCTGTTAGATTGTTGCGTCTGTAAGGCCGGTTTCACACGTTCTGATATTCCTGATACCGAAAAAAAACGGTACCAGAGATACACGTGTCCGTGTGTGCAATACTTCTGGCACACGTGTGGCAACCGTATGAGGCATCAGTACCACATGGACGGCCACCGGGGAAGAAGCGCTACAGTAAGCGCTGTTCCCTGGTGGCAGATGCTGAAGACGGCTTTCACCATCTTCCCCTGCTCTGCCGACGATCAGCACGAGCAGAGAAGAATATTGAGAGTTATATTAAAGTCAGAACAATGACAGCAGGGGGGGGCTTTTGGGATTATTACTCCCATCATCCGACACCTGCTGCCGCTAACAACCGTGACAGCAGGAGCAGATGATCGGGTTATTTCTCACCGCCGCCTGTGATGTAACAAAATAAATGAATGAAAAACCTGGCTTGAACCAACCAGGCAAAACTCACAGCTAGGGACTGCAACCCTCAACTGTCAGCTTCAGAAAGGTTGGTTATCAAGAAAAGAGGGATTCTTACGCTGTTTATAAAATTATTTAAAGGGAACCTGTCACCACGTTTTTGGAAGATGGGATAAAAATAGCGTTAAATAGGGGCAGAGGTGGGCGTTACATTAGTGTGTTTGTTATGCGTTTATTACCCACCTAAGTTGCCGAAATACCTTTGCAAAGTCTCCGTTTTCGCCTGTCAATCAGGCTGGTCTGGTCAGATGGGCGTTGTCTTCCCCCAGATTTTGCGTAGTTTTCCGTTGGTGGCGTAGTGGTGTGCGCATGCCCAAGGTCCCGAATCCTCTGCCAGGGGATTTCAAAGAGCGCGGTGTCCGTTATTGCATTGGTGATCGGTGGGCGCGGCCATCTTCCTTTGGCCGCGCGTGCGCAGAAGCGGCGCTCTGCTTGCCGCGGCGCTCTGCTGGCCGCGGCTTCAGGAAAATGGCCGCCGCGATATCCATCTGCGCACGCGCGGCATCCCGCGGCCATTTTCCTGATGCCGCGGCCAGCAGAGCGCCGCTTCTGCGCACGCGCGGCCAAAGGAAGATGGCCGCGCCCACCGATCACCAATGCAATAACGGACACCGCGCTCTTTGAAATCCCCTGGCAGAGGATTCGGGACCTTGGGCATGCGCACACCACTACGCCACCAACGGAAAACTACGCAAAATCTGGGGGAAGACAACGCCCATCTGACCAGACCAGCCTGATTGACAGGCGAAAACGGAGACTTTGCAAAGGTATTTCGGCAACTTAGGTGGGTAATAAACGCATAACAAACACACTAATGTAACGCCCACCTCTGCCCCTATTTAACGCTATTTTTATCCCATCTTCCAAAAACATGGTGACAGGTTCCCTTTAAATAAACGATTTTAAAAAAATGACGTGGCCCCCCCCATTTTTGACAACCAGCATTGCTAAAGCTCATAGCTGGGGGCTGGTATTCTCAGGCTGGTAAGGGGCCATTGATATAGCCCCCCAGCCTAAAAAGAGCAGCCCGCAACTGCCCAGAAAAAGAGCATCTGTTGGATGCGCCTATTCTGAAGCTTTGCCCGACTCTTCCCACTTGCCCTGTAGCAGTGGCAACTGGGGTTCATATTTGTGGGGTTGCATTGTCAGGTGACATCAAGACCATGGCTTAGTAATGGAGAGGTGTCTATAAGACACCTCTCCATTACTAATCCTATAGTTATATGTAAATAAAGACACAGCCAGAATAAAGTCATTTATTTGAAAAAATGATACATACTCCTTTATTAATCTCAATTAAACCATACATATGACCTCGCCTAATTCCACCGAATCCCTCAATCTCCTGTAATAAAAGTAAAATAAAAAAACAACAATATATCATACCTGTCCATCGTTCTGTCCCACGCTGTAATCCATGTTTGGGGGCTAAATAGTTTTCAACCTGGATGGTGTCAAGCAGGGGTGGATTATAAGAGGGTCAATCTGGGCGGTAGCCCAGGGCCCAGTGGTACCGCACTGCTTGCCCGCCGCCATCAGGGCATTACTGCCTGTGCCCTGACTGGAATATCATTTATGGGCCTGGTGGGCAAAGAGAGGGGGCCCGCATCGGGCCCCGTCTCATCTGCTCACCGGGCCCATACCGGCGCTGCGGCGGTTTCCTATTGACGTGCGAGCGCGTACCCGCACGTCAACAGTTAACAACAGCCGACAGCCAATTGGAGGCTGGCAACTGAAGTCGGCTGCAAGCGCAGCTCAGCTCACACGTCGCCAGCGTCTGACATCATTGTCAGTCGCCGGTGAGTGTGTGCTGCTGGAGGGAGCTTGCCGCTGGAGCGCACAGGTCAGGTGAGGAGAACTCGTTTTTTTTTTTTTTTGCGAACGGCAATCCGGGGGGCCCGGGGCAATATGCTGGACACACTGGGGCAGATTGCTGGACACACTGGGGCAATGCTGGAGACACTGGGGCAGATTGCTGGACACACTGGGGGCAATGCTGGAGGACACACTGGGGCAGATTGCTGGAGACACTGGGGGCAATGCTGGACACACTGGGGGCAATGTTGGACAAACTGGGGGCAATGCTGGACACACTGGGGGCAATGCTGGTTACACTGGGGCAGATGATTGCTGGAGACACTGGGGGCAATGCTGGAGACACTGGGGGCAATGCTGGAGACACTGGGGGCAATGCTGGAGACACTGGGGGCAATGCTGGACACACTGGGGGCAATGCTGGACACACTGGGGGCAATGCTGGATACACTGGGGCAATGCTGGAGACACTGGGGCAATGCTGGAGACACTGGGGCAGATTGCTGGACACACTGGGGGCAATGCTGGAGACACTGGGGCAGATTGCTGGACACTGGGGGCAATGCTGGAGACACTGGGGCAATGCTGGAGACACTGGGTCAGATTGCTGGAGACACTGGGGGCAATGCTGGAGACACTGGGGCAGATTGCTGGAGACACTGGGGGCAATGCTGGAGGACACACTGGGGCAGATGAAAGCTGGAGACACTGGGGCAATGCTGGAGACACTGGGGGCAATGCTGGAGGACACACTGGGGCAGATGAATGCTGGAGACACTGGGGCAATGCTGGGGACACTGGGGGCAATGCTGGAAGACACACTGGGGCAGATGATTGCTGGACACACTGGGGCAATGCTGGACACACTGGGGCAGATTGCTGGACACGCTGGGGGTAATATGCTGGACACGCTGGGGGTAATATGCTGGACACATTGGGGTAATATGCTGGACACGCTGGGGGTAATATGCTGGACACGCTGGGGGTAATATGCTGGACACGCTGGGGCAGATTGCTGGACACACTGTCAGGGGGCAATGCTGGACACTCTGGGGCAATATGCTGGACATACTGGGGCAGATTGTTGAACACACTGTCTGGGGCAATGCTGGACATAGGGGCTAATTAAGGGATATTATTACTGCAGTGATGTATTTATTTTATTTTTTGAGGACACTGTTTTAAATGGGGTGGGGGCGGTCCTGTTACTGTGTAGAGTGACACTATGTTGCCTCTTTTTCTTCATGTGGTGTAATGTAGAAGTTGGGAAAAATTAAGTAATGTGTTCTACAAGCGGAGGATGAAAGATGAAGGACTTCACCTAGAGACGTCACTGGTGAGTCAGTGTTACCTATACACTGACACTATACACTGTATACTGTAGCTCCAGTATATAATGTCACCAGTGATCACTGTATTACCTATACACTATATACAGAGGTCCTGTGTACAATGTCACCAGTGATCGCTGTATTACATCTACACAGACACTGCGTACTAAGTACAGATCTCCTGTGAATACTGGCACTTATGGTGATAGTATTGTGTTTTTTTTATTTTTTTATTACTGATCAGTATTGTAGTATTCAGTCACTATGTGGTGGTAATATGTGGTCTGGAAATGGTGTTGTGGTATTTGTCTCTTGAATGTGCTATTTGGTCACCAAGTGGTGGTAATATGTGGTCTTGACATGGTGCGGTGGTATTTGTTCCTTGTATGTGATATTATTCGATCACTGTGGTTGTAATTTGTGGTCTGGTCATGGTGCGGTGGTATTTGTTCCTTGTATGTGATATTGGTCAAAATATACCTAAGTTGTATTGCATATTTAAACAAATATTTAATAGGTTACAGTAGAGTAGGGCCCGGCCATTTTTCTGGAATAATCTGGTTCAGGTATCACATGACCCCCGTCACATGACCCCCGTCACATGACCCCCGTCACATGACCCCCGTCACATGACCGGGGGGGCCCCACAGTGTCTGAACAGCCCGGGGCCCTGGCTACCCTTAATCCACCCCTGGTGTCAAGATCCGACTGTCCAGGCTGAGAACCACTGAGGAATGAGCTGCTGCGAGCGCAGCATCAGTGACCAGCGGTGACATCATCACTGGCATTTTCCCACGGTCCTGAGGTCACCACAATTCAGCCCGGCCTCGATGATGTCACCACTGGTGAATGATGGTGTGCTCTCAGCACTTTTATAACTCTATAAATTGGTCACCATGATGATATTTTATTAATGTGGCACTCAGATGGTGCTGCTAATGGTAGTATTCCATATGGTGCAACCAGAGGCATAGCTAGGGTTTTGGTTCATGGGGATGCAAAACTTCTGAGTGGGCCCCTAACCAGGTAACTTTGATTACAACTCGGTGACGTACCCTAATAGTGGATGTAGGAGACGACTGTGCTGTTACTTAAAATAATCTAATATATAATTGCTAATCAGCCCTGTCACAGCTTCCAGCAATTGTGTCACTATCCCACAATCCACCACAGCTGGAAGCTGTGACAAAAATGGCACAGCTATACCGTCGACAGATCAGTGGTGCTTCTCTCGCTGCAGGGAGGTCAATGGCAACACAGTCGGGAGATGAGCAGTGCCAGCCACTCATCTCCTGGCTCCTCGCATCGGAACTACGCTGACTGCCATATTGGAACACCCAAGTTATGGCCATTCCGATATGGCAGCAGGGATTCATATCCCCCGCCAAAGCTCATTGCCAGAGCCGCCCCTGCCCACGCGGCTTTGGCAGGGGATTCGAATCCCGCGTGGCACCGCTCATTGGCTCAGCTGGCAGGGCAGGGTGTTTGAATCCCGTGCCACTCATTGGCTAAGCACTAAGGGCGCTCAGCGAATGAGTGGTGCCGTGCGGCTTTGGCGAGGGATTTGAATCTCGCACCACTTAAAGCCGCGGGGCACTGCTCATTGGCTGAGCACACCTGGCGCTCAGCCAATAAGCGGTGCAGGATTCAAATCCACCGCCAAATCCACGTGGCACAGCTCATTGGCTCAGCCGCTGCCGCGTGGGATTTGAATCCCCCACCAAGCCGGCATAGCCAATGAGTGGTGCGGGATTCAAATCCCCACCAAAGCCGCGCGGCACCGCTCATTGGCTGAGCACACCTGGCGCTCAGCCAATAAGCGGCGCAGGATTCAAATCCACCGCCAAATCCACGTGGCACAGCTCATTGGCTCAGCCGCTGCCGCGTGGGATTTGAATCCCCCACCAAGCTGCGCGGCACCACTTATTGGCTGAGCGCCAGGGGTAGGGGTCTGCGGTGCAGTCCGGGGCTGTGTGGCGCTGTCTGGGGGTCTGCGGGCTATCTGGGGGGGTCTTTGAGTGTGTGTGTGTATGTGCAGGCATTGTCCAATGGGACTACAAGTCCCATACGGCTATGCCTGCAACAGTGACAGTGATTGACATATTAGCCAATGATGGGACAGTAGTAGTCCCTTCATACGTCTAATGTGTTGAATGTAAAGAAAAACCCAAAACTTTCACGCATATACAGTACATACTGTACAGTACATACTACATACAGTACATACAGTACATACTACATACAGTACATACAGTGCCTTGCGAAAGTTTTCGTCTCCCTGGAACTTTTCAACCTTTTCCCAGATATCACGCTTCAAACATAACGATACCAAATGTAAATTTTTGGTGAAGAATCAACAGCAAGTGGAACACAATTGTGAAGTTGAACGAAATTTACTTGTTATTTTTAATTTTTGTGGAAATTCAAAAACTGAAAAGTGGGGCGTGCAATATTATTCGGCCCCTTTACTTTCAGTGCAGCAAACTCACTCCAGAAGTTCATTGTGGATCTCTGAATAATCCAATGTTGTCCTAAATGCCTAATGATGATAAATATAATCCACCTGTGTGTAATCAAGTCCCCGTATAAATGCACCTGCTCTGTGATAGTCTCACGGTTCTGTTTGAAGCACAGAGAGCATCATGAAAACCAAAGTACACAACAGGCAGGTCCGTAATACTGTTGTGGAGAAGTTTAAAGTTGGATTTGGATACAAAATGATTTCCAAACTTTAAACATCCCAAGGAGCACTGTGCAAGCGATCATATTGAAATGGAAGGAGTATACAACTGCAAATCTACCAAGACCCGCCCATCCATCTTAACTTTCATCTCAAACAAGGAGAAGACTGATCAGAGATGCAGCCAGGAGGCCCATGATCACTCTGGATGAACTGCAGAGATCTACAGCTGAGGTGGGACAGTCTGGCCATAGGACAACAATCAGTCATACACTGCACAAATCTGGCCTTTATGGAATAGTGGCTAGAAGAAAGCCATTTCTCAAATATATCCATAAAAAGTGTTGTTTAAAGTTTGCAACAAGCCACCTGGGATACACATCAAACATGTGGAAGAAGGTGCTCTGGTCAGATGAAACCAAAATCAAACTTTTTGGCAACAATGCCAAACGATATGTTTGGCGTAAAGGCAACACAGCTCATCACCCTGAACACACCATCCCCACTGTCAATCATGGTGGTGGCAGCATCATGCTTTGGGCCTTCTTTTCTTCAGCAGGGACAGGGAAGATTGTTAAAATTGATGGGAAGATGGATGGAGCCAAATACAGGACTATTCTTGAAGAAAACCTGTTGGAGTCTGCAAATGTCAGGGAAGAAATGAGCAATCCAGCTCAACGAGGTAGTGAAAAAACTCTTTTCTTTATTCACTTGAAAAATATGTTCACTGGAGGATAAAAACATCAGTGATTACAAAGAATAAAATGCGATATCGCATTTTATTCTTTGCAAAAATCTAAAATCATCCTACCAAACCCAGACGTTGTGACAAAGAAAATAAAAAAAGAAATATCTTTAGGTAGAATGGCGGCGGGTCCATTCAGAACACATTACTTAGAAGACGTAGTGGAAACCCCGTTGGGAGTTGTGCCAAAAAATGAACCCAATACATTCAGACTAATCCACCATTTGTCATATCCAAGGGGCAGGTCAGTAAACGACAACATCGACGCGGAACCAAGTACAGTACTATGTACTGTACCTCCTTTGAAGAGGCTATCAGGCGGGTCAAGAAGTTGGGAAGGGGCACCCTAATGGCCAAAACAGACATTGAGGGGACGTTCCAGTTACTACCTGTGCCTCCGAATAGTGTCCTCCCATTGGGCTGCTTCTGTGAAGGAGCATACTACATAGATCGCTGTTTGCCCATGAGGTGCTCCATATCCTGCTCACCATTTGAGGCATTTAGTTGCTTCCTCGAATGGGTCGTCATGGACGTTTCTAAGGCGGCACATATTATCCATTACCTTGACGACTTCTTATGCCTGGGCCCAAAAGATACGCCACAGTGTGAATACATGCGGTAGTCCACCTGTGAGAAGGAGAGAGCTGGAGGGAGAGTGGACACCCCAGAGCTGAGGGGTTAGGTTGAGAAAAGAAGAAGGCGGTGTGGCTTGCTTCATGGGTGGGGTACTCTGCTGAGTAGCAGAAATTGCTACTAGGCCCAAAGTATTGCCTGGGCTAAATGCAGTAAAAAATTAGTAATTAGATAAACAGGCGGTGTAGCTTGTTTCATAGGTGGAGTACTCTGCTGAGTAGCACAAAATTCTACTAGGCTCAAAAGGATTTCCTGGGCTAGATGCCGTTAAAAAATAGTACTTAGGTAAACAGGCAGTGTAGCTTGCTTCAAGGGTGGGGTACTCTGCTGAGTAGCACAAAATGCTACTTGGCCCAAAAGGATTTCCTGGGCTAGATGCAGTTAAATATTATTACTTAGATAAACAGGCAGTGGGTGGGCTACTCTGCTGACTAGCAGACACTGAAGCTTTGGAGCAGACCTCTGAATCCCAGGCCATAGTATGAGTAAACAACTCTGCAGACGACCCCACCCACCTGGAATTGACGATGGCAACGTCATGTAAAACACAGAAAGTGGACTCAATAAAGAGTCTCCATTTTTTCCAAAAAATTCGGCCACAGACACCACTTAAGTGGCATCAATTTCGCCAGAGTTTTTTAAAACGGTTGGTGAGGTGATTTTCAAAAGTTTTAGTTTTCCCAGGATGACACAGGGGTAGAAAAGTCCTTGTGGAACCAGGATTTGTTCATCTTGATGAACGTTAGTCTGTCTACATTGTCACTGGACAGCCGCGTGCGCTTATCTGTCAGCACACCACCAGCAGCGCTGAACACACATTCAGAGAGAACGCTGGCTGCGGGGCCATCTCCAAGGCGTGAGTGGCAAGCTCAGGTCATTTTTCAAGATTGGAAGCCCAAAATGAGCAAGGGTCCAGTTCCACAGTCATGGCATCGATGTTAACTTGGAGAGACTCTTGTACCATCCTCTTTAGGCGCTGGCTGTGCGTCAGACGTCTTGTCTCCTGTGGCCTTGCAAAGGATGGTCTAAAAAAATCTTGAAACGATTGGAAAAAATTGCTGTTACCACCAGATACGATGTTACTGTTACGGTCTGAGTCATGACTCAATAGTCCCACGGTTGGCAAGTTAGAACTCAGAGATTCACTACGTGCACCACTGGTGTTTTGTGGAAAAGCAGATGTAAGATTCTGTAACAGTCTCTGCTGATACTCCTGCATGCGTGAATCCCTTTCTATGGCAGGAATTATTTAGCCAAATTTACTTTTGTACCAGGGATCTAAGAGTGTGGCAACCCAGTAGTCAGCATTACTTCGGATTCTGACAATCCAAGGGTCATGTTGCAGGTAGTGCAGCAAGAAGGCACTCATGTGTCTTGTGCATCCAGGAGGACCAAGTCCTTGTTGTCTTGGTGCCGGCGAGGTGAGAATCATGCTTCCTTCCTCTGCCCCCTCCCCCCCAACCTCGCACAACAGAAATTTGATCAAGGTCTCCCTCATCTGATGAGTCTTCCATGCCCAGCGCCAGTTCGTCCTCCACTTCTTTCTCGCCTCCTGCACCTTCCTCAACAGTTTGGCTGCTAACATGCACCCTCGGTAATCCCTCTCCCCCAGCCTCCAATGCCAGCCGCCTTGGTGCTGCTGACTAGGGTTGAGCGACTTTTGCTTTTTAAGGATCGAGTTGGGTTTCGTGAAACCCGACTGTCTCGAAAGTCGGATCGTGTGAAATCGGCCGATTATTGTGAAAAGTCGGGGGGCCGACCGAAACCCAATATTCTCTCTCTCTCTCTCTCTCTTCCGCCCCTGCAAAATTTGTGTTTCACTGTGGGAATCGCTATATCCCAAACGTTAACATGGCGGTTTTACCCCTTGTGACGCCGCACAAAGCGAGCCGGAACCCATGTCATCACACACTCCTTCATTGGCTGAAAAAATGGCGGGGAAAGCGTCATACGAAACGCGACTTTGGCGCGAAGATCGCCGACCGTGTGGCCGATCCCACACTGGGGTCGGGTTTCACGAAACCCGACTTTGCCAAAAGTCGGCGACTTTTGAAAATGACCAATCCGTTTCGCTCAACCCTACTGCTGACCATCTGGACAGTGGAGATATTATCCCTTCCACATACGACTCCTCTTGTTCCTCCTCCTCCTCTTGTTCAACCACCTGACTCCGAATACTGTTTAAGGTGTGCTCCAGCATGTAAATCACCGGAATAGTCATGCTGATAATGGCATCATCAGCACTAAACATCTTTGTCGCTATTTCAAAACTGTGCAGAAGGGTGGATAGGTCCCTGATCTGAGACCACTCCTGCAGCGTGATTTGCCCCACCTCTGGATCTCGTTGGCCTAGGCTATACGTCATAACAAATTGCACCAGGGCTCGTTGGTGCTGCCACATTCGCTGCAACATGTGCAGAGTTGAATTCCACCATGTGGGCACATCGCATTTCAGCCAGTGAACTGGCAGGCCCAACGACTTCTGTAGAGATGTAAGTCGTTGAGCTGTGGGATGCGAACGGCGGAAGTGAGCACACAGCGACCGTGCCCTCTGCAGAAGCCAATCTAGTCCGGGATAGTTGGATAAAAATTGCTGGACAACCAGGTTTAAAACGTGAGCCATACAAGGCACGTGTGTGACATTGCCCCAGCGAAGGGCCGCACCCAGGTTTGCAGCATTGTCGCACATGGCCTTCTCTGGCTGCAGGTTGAGTGGAGACAACCATTGATGGAACTCGGTCTCCAGAGCTGACCACAACTCCTCAGCTGTGTGACTCACATTTCCCAGACATTTCAATGTAAACACTGCCTGATGCTGTTGAGCCCTGGTGACAGCATAGTAAGGAGGTGTGCAGGATTCCTTCTGCGCAGTTAGAACACGGGTGGCATTACCAGACAGTCTTTGGGTGCAGGTGGAGGACCGAGAGGAGGTTGAGGAGGCAGAAGCAGTGGAGAAACTTCTAGATACAGCGGATCAACGAGCAACTCGTGGGGCCGGCAAGACTTGGACAGCAGCCCCTTCTCCTGATGTCACCATAGTTACCCAGTGCCCAGTCACCAACGCCCCTGTCCATGTCTACTCGTCCAAGTGTCTGTGGTGAAATGCACCCTGTCACACACACAGTTTCTCAAGGATGCGGTGATGTTGTGTGCGACATGCTGGTGTAGCGCAGGCACAGCTTTCTTTGAGAAGTAGTGGCGACTGGGCATCTGGTACTGGGGCACTGCGACAGACATAAGGTCTCGAAAATCCTCTGTGTCCACCAGGCGGAAAGGCAGCATTTCTGTAGCCAACAGCTTGCAGATGGTGAAATTCAACCTCTTCGCTTTGTCATGGATAGGATGGAAATGGTCTTTTACTTGTCCACTGTTGTGAATTCTGCTCTTGGGCTCCCTCCGGTGGTTATAAGTGGTAGCGCTGCTGTCTTTGGATCGCAGCATTCATCAGGTGTGTCCACTTATTGCAATTCTGACTGGGCTATTTAGTCTTGCTTGACCCTTTGGTTAGTGCCAGTTGTCCATTGTTTCCTGGAGGATTCACTTCCCTGCCTGGTCTCTCTTGCTTGCTGTTCATTTCAACAAAGATAAGTTCTGGCTTTGTTTTTTGCAGTCCACATGCAGTGGGCCTGATCATTCAAGTTATTTTCCATGTTTGGTTTTGTCCAGCTTGGTCTGTATAAGGATTTGTTCAGCCAAGCTGGTATCTCTGGAGATGCAGATATACCCTCCATGTCTTTAGTTAGATGTGGAGATTTTGTATTTTCTGTGGTGGATATTTTCTAGTGTTTTAATACTGACCGTATAGTGCTCTGTCCTATCCTTTCTATTTAGCTAGAAGTGGCCTCCTTTGCTAAATTCTGATTTCAGTCTGCGTATGTTATTTCCCTCTCCTCTCACAGTCAATATTTGTGGGGGGGCTGTCTATCCTTTGGGGATTTTCTCTGAGGCAAGATAGTTTTCCCTTTTCTATCTCTAGGGGTAATTAGTCCTCCGGCTGTGTCGAGATGTCCAGGGAGTGTTAGGTACATTCCACGGCTACTTCTAGTTGCGGTGTTAAGTTCAGGGTCTGCGGTCAGTACAGGTAACACCTTCTCCAGAGTACGTCCCATGCTGCTCCTAGGCCACCAGATCATAACAGTACAACTGGCCCATAATGAGTTAATTGCATCTCAGAAGAAGGAAAGGAAAGTGCTGAGCCATTTTTTTTCTGTAGTCTGTTGTGCCTTTCCTTTCCTCTTTACCTCTGGGTGGTTCAGGAGTTTGGCGCTGGTATGGATGTTCAGGGATTGGCTTCTCGTGTGGACCAGCTTGCTGCTAGAGTACAGGGTATTTCCGATTATATCGTTCAGACTCCGGTTTTAGAGCCTGGAATTCCAACTCCTGATTTGTTTTTCGGGGACAGGTCCAAATTTTTGAGCTTTAAAAATAACTGTAAACTGTTTTTAGCTCTGAAACCCCGTTCCTCTGGTGACCCCATCCAGAAGGTTAAAATAGTCATCTCTCTGCTGCGCGGTGACCCTCAGGATTGGGCGTTCTCCCTGGAAGCTGGAAATCCTGCTTTGCTTAATGTAGACACCTTTTTTCAAGCGCTAGGGTTATTGTATGATGAACCTAATTCAGTGGATCATACTGAGAAGACCTTGATGGCCCTGTCTCAGGGTCAAGAAGCGGCAGAATTATATTGCCAGAAATTTAGAAAATGGTCGGCGCTGACTAGATGGAATGAGGATGCCTTGGCTGCAATTTTCAGAAAGGGTTTTTCAGAATCTGTTAAAGATGTTATGGTGGGGTTTCCCACACCTGCTGGTCTGAGTGATTCTATGTCTCTGGCCATTCAGATTGATCGGCGATTACACGAGCGCAGAGTTGTGCGCGCTGTGGCGTTGTCTTCCGAGCGGAGTCCTGAGCCTATGCAGTGTGATAGGATTGTGTCTAGAGCTGAACGACAAGGATTCAGACGTCAGAATAGGTTGTGTTTTTACTGTGGCGATTCTGCTCATGTTATTTCTGATTGCCCTAAGCGTACTAAGAGAATCGCTAGTTATGTTACCATCAGTACTGTACAACCTAAATTTCTGTTATCTGTGACCCTGATCTGCTCATTATCGTCATTTTCTGTCATGGCATTTGTGGATTCAGGCGCCGCTTTAAACTTAATGGACTTAGAATTTGCCAGACGTTGTGGGTTCCCTTTGCAGCCTTTGCAGAGTCCTATTCCTTTGAGGGGCATTGATGCTACACCGCTGGCTAAAAATAAACCTCAGTTTTGGACACAGCTGACCATGTGTATGGCGTCAGCTCATCAGGAAGATTGTCGTTTCTGGTGTTGCATAATTTGCATGATGCTATTGTGCTGGATTTTCCATGGCTACAGGTGCATAATCCGGTATTAGATTGGAAATCTATGTCTGTGACTAGTTGGGGTTGTCAGGGGGTTCATGGTGACGTTCCTTTGACGTCAATTACCTCCTCCCCCTCTTCTGAAATTCCTGAGTTTTTGTCAGATTTCCAGGATGTATTTGATGAGCCCAAGTCCAGTTCCCTTCCACCGCATAGGGACTGTGATTGTGCTATCGACTTGATTCGAGGTGGTAAGTTCCCTAAGGGCCGACTTTTTAACCTGTCTGTGCCAGAACATGCCGCTATGCGGAGTTATGTTAAGGAATCTTTGGAGAAGGGGCATATTTGGCTATCTTCTTCACCATTGGGAGCAGGTTTTTTTTTTGTTGCCAAGAAGGATGGCTCCTTGAGACCCTGTATTGATTATCGCCTCTTGAATAAAATCACGATCAAATTCCAATACCCTTTGCCTTTGCTTTCTGATTTGTTTGCTAGGATTAAGGGGGCTAGTTGGTTTACTAAGATTGACCTTCGAGGGACATATAATCTTGTTCGTATTAAGCAGGGTGACGAATGGAAAACTGCGTTTAATACACCCGAGGGCCATTTTGAATACCTTGTGATGCCATTCGGGCTCTCTAATGCTCCATCTGTCCTTCATGCATGATGTATTTTGGAATTATCTTGATAAATTCATGATTGTATATTTGGATGATATTTTGATTTTTTCAGATGATTGGGAGTCTCATGTGAAACAAGTCAGGATGGTATTTCAGATCCTCCGTGAAAATGCTTTGTTCGTGAAGGGGTCTAAGTGCCTCTTTGGAGTACAGAAGGTTTCTTTTTTGGGCTTTATTTTTTCTCCTTCATCTATAGAAATGGATCTGGTTAAGATTCAGGCCATTCATGATTGAATCCAGCCCACTTCTGTGAAGAGCCTTCAGAAATTTTTGGGCTTTGCTAATTTTTATCGCCGTTTCATTACCAACTTCTCCAGTGTGGTTAAACCCCTGACCGATTTGACAAAGAAGGGCGCTGATGTGGCGAATTGGTCCTCTGCAGCTGTTTCTGCCTTTCAGGAGCTTAAACGCCGATTTACTTCTGCCCCTGTGTTGCGTCAGCCGGATGTCTCCCTTCCATTTCAGGTTGAGGTTGATGCTTCTGAGATTGGGGCAGGGGCCGTTTTGTCTCAGAGGAATTCTGATGGTTCCTTGTTGAAACCGTGTGCCTTCTTTTCTCGAAAGTTTTCGCCTGCGGAACGCAATTATGATGTCGGCAATCGTGAGTTGTTGGCTATGAAGTGGGCATTTGAGGAGTGGCGTCACTGGCTTGAGGGGGCCAAGCACCGTATTGTGGTCTTGACCGATCATAAGAATCTGATTTACCTCGAGTCTGCCAAACGGCTGAATCCTAGACAGGCCCGATGGTCCCTGTTTTTCTCCTGTTTTGATTTTGTGGTCTCGTACCTTCCGGGTTCTAAGAATGTTAAGGCGGATGCCCTCTCTAGGAGCTTTTTGCCTGATTCTCCTGGGGTCCTTGAGCCGGGCGGTATTCTGAAGGAAGGGGTGATTTTTTCTGCCATCTCCCCTGATTTACGACGGGCTCTTCAGGAATTTCAGGCTGATAAACCTGATCGCTGTCCAGTGGGGAAACTGTTTGTTCCTGACAGATGGACTAGTAAAGTGATTTCTGAGGTTCATTGTTCTGTGTTGGCTGGCCATCCTGGGATTTTTGGTACCAGAAATTTGGTTGGTAGGTCCTTTTGGTGGCCTTCTTTGTCACGGGATGTGCGTTCTTTTGTGCAGTCCTGTGGACTTGTGCGCGGGCCAAGCCTTGCTGTTCCCGCACTAGTGGGTTGCTTTTGCCTTTGCCGGTCCCTGAGAGGCCTTGGACGCATATTTCTATGGATTTTATTTCAGATATTCCTGTTTCCCAGAGGATGTCGGTTATCTGGGTGGTTTGTGACCGGTTTTCTAAGATGGTTCATTTGGTACCTTTGCCTAAATTGCCTTCCTCTTCTGATTTGGTTCCATTGTTTTTTCAGCATGTGGTTCGTTTGCATGGCATTCCGGAGAATATCATGTCCGACAGAGGTTCTCAGTTTGTTTCTAGGTTTTGGCGAGCCTTTTGTGCTAGGCTGGGCATTGATTTGTCTTTTTCTTCCGCGTTTCATCCTCAGACAAATGACCAAACCGAGCGAACTAATCAGACTTTGGAAACTTATTTGAGATGCTTTGTGTCTGCTGATCAGGACGATTGGGTGGCTTTCTTGCCATTGGCCGAGTTTGCCCTTAATAATTGGGCTAGTTCTGCTACCTTGGTTTCACCCTTCTTTTGTAATTCTGGTTTTCATCCTCGTTTTTCTTCAGGGCAGGTTGAGCCTTCTGATTGTCCTGGGGTGGACTCTGTGGTTGACAGGTTGCAGCAGATTTGGGCTCATGTTGTGGACAATTTGGTGTTGTCTCAGGAGGAGGCTCAGCGTTTTGCTAACCGTCGTCGGTGTGTTGGTTCCCGGCTTCGGGTTGGGGATTTGGTCTGGTTGTCTTCCCGTCATGTTCCTATGAAGGTTTCTTCCCCTAAGTTCAAGCCTTGGTTTATTGGTCCTTATAGGATTTCTGAGATTGTCAATCCGGTGTCTTTTCGTTTGGCCCTTCCGGTCTCTTTTTCCATTCATAATGTTTTTCATAGATCTTTGTTGCGGAAATATGTGGTGCCTTTTGTTCCCTCGGTTGATCCTCCTGCCCCGGTGTTGGTTGATGGGGAGTTGGAGTATGTGGTTGAGAAGATTTTGGATTCTCGTTTTTTGAGGCGGAGGCTTCAGTATCTTGTAAAATGGAAGGGTTATGGCCAGGAGGATAATTCTTGGGTTCTTGCGTCCGATGTTCATGCTGACGATTTGGATCGTGCCTTTCATTTGGCTCGTCCTGATCGGCCTGGGGGCTCTGGTGAGGGTTCAGTGACCCCTCCTCAAGGGGGGGTACTGTTGTGAATTCTGCTCTTGGGCTCCGTCCGGTGGTTATAAGTGGTAGCGCTGCTGTCTTTGGATCGCAGCATTCATCAGGTGTGTCCACTTATTGCAATTCTGACTGGGATATTTAGTCTTGCTTAACCCTTTGGTTAGTGCCAGTTGTCCATTGTTTCCTGGAGGATTCACTTCTCTGCCTGGTCTCTCTTGCTTGCTGTTCATTTCAACAAAGATAAGTTCTGGCTTTGTTTTTTGCAGTCCACATGCAGTGGGCCTGATCGTTCAAGTTATTTTCCATGTTTGGTTTTGTCCAGCTTGGTCTGTATAAGGATTTGTTCAGCCAAGCTGGTATCTCTGGAGATGCAGATATACCCTCCTTGTCTTTAGTTAGATGTGGAGATTTTGTATTTTCTGTGGTGGATATTTTCTAGTGTTTTAATACTGACCGCATAGTGCGCTGTCCTATCCTTTCTATTTAGCTGGAAGTGGCCTCCTTTGCTAAATTCTGATTTCAGTCTGCGTATGTTATTTCCCTCTCCTCTCACAGTCAATATTTGTGGGGGGCTGTCTATCCTTTGGGAATTTTCTCTGAGGCAAGATAGTTTTCCCTTTTCTATCTCTAGGGGTAATTAGTCCTCCGGCTGTGTCGAGATGTCCAGGGAGTGTTAGGTACATTCCACGGCTACTTCTAGTTGCGGTGTTAAGTTCAGGGTCTGCGGTCAGTACAGGTAACACCTTCTCCAGAGTACGTCCCATGCTGCTCCTAGGCCACCAGATCATAACAGTCCACATCTTAGGGACTGAGGGCTGGCTGCCATGCTTAGACGGAGTTGAGTAGGGTGTCCCCGGCAAACTGCTGGTCTGTGAGGAAGGTTCAGGCTGAGATGTTATGTTGCCTTGATCAAAATGTGGTCTCGATGTCGGAGAGCGATCAACACCAGCAGGTGTTTCCACTTGCAAATGTCCTGATGACCTGCCAATCTCACTGGCTGTTGCGGGTAAAGAAGTGGAAGGTCTGCGTCCAAAACCATGTGCGACTGCTGTCCCCACAGTCACAGAGGATGAAGAGGACGCGGATGCACTTGATGGGGCAGACGGGGATTGACCCGGCCCACTAGGCCGCATTGTAGCACAGTGAGCTTTCCACTGCAACTTTTGCCTCATATCCATTTGATGGTTCATGCATGAAGTACTCAAGCTAGTCATTTTTTGGCCTCTACTGAGATTTTGGTGACAAGTCTTACAGACTGTTATGACCCCAATGGCGAGGGTCTCAGAGGAACGTGGAAGTCTGCAGAATACAAAAATCCAGCTCATAGGGCAGTGGTAACTGGGTTGACCATATATCTACTCCTAACGCCAACACTAGAAGTAGCCGGGGATCATTCCTACGTTGATTCTAGATGACACGCGCCAGCCGGAGAATCTAGCTACCCCTAGTAGAGGAAAACAAAGACCTTTCTTGCCTCCAGAGAAGGGGACCCCAAAGCTGGATAGAAGCCCCCCACAAATAATGATGGTGAGGTAAGAGGAAATGACAAACACAGAAATGAACCAGGTTTAGCACAGAGAGGCCCGCTTACTGATAGCAGAATAAAGAAAGGTAACTTATATGGTCAACAAAAACCCTATCAAAATCCACACTGGAAATTCAAGAACCCCCGAACCGTCTAACGGTCCGGGGGGAGAACACCAGCCCCCTAGAGCTTCCAGCAAAGGTCAGGATGTAGATATGGAACAAGCTGGACAAAAATACAAAACCAAAACAAATAGCAAAAAGCAAAAGGCAGACTTAGCTGATATAACTGAAACCAGGATCAGTAGACAAGAGCACAGCAGACTAGCTCTGATAACTACGTTGCCAGGCATTGAACTGAAGGTCCAGGGAGCTATATAGCAACACCCCTAACTAACGACCCAGGTGCGGATAAAAGGAATGACAGAAAAACCAGAGTCAAAAAACTAGTAACCACTAGAGGGAGCAAAAAGCAAATTCACAACAGTACCCCCCCCTTAGTGAGGGGTCACCGAACCCTCACCACGACCACCAGGGCGATCAGGATGAGCGGCATGAAAGGCACGAACTAAATCGGCCGCATGAACATCAGAGGCGACCACCCAGGAATTATCCTCCTGACCATAGCCCTTCCACTTGACCAGGTACTGAAGCCTCCGCCTGGAGAGGCGAGAATCCAAGATCTTCTCCACCACGTACTCCAACTCGCCCTCAACCAACACCGGAGCAGGAGGCTCAGCAGAAGGAACTACAGGCACAATGTACCGCCGCAACAAGGACCTATGAAATACATTGTGAATAGCAAACGACACAGGAAGATCCAGACGAAAAGATACAGGATTAAGGATTTCCAATATCTTGTAAGGCCCAATAAAACGAGGTTTAAATTTGGGAGAGGAGACCTTCATAGGAACAAAGCGGGAAGAAAGCCATACCAAATCCCCAACGCGTAGTCGGGGACCCACACCGCGGCGGCGGTTGGCAAAGCGCTGAGCCTTCTCCTGTGACAACTTCAAGTTGTCCACCACATGATTCCAGATCTGCTGCAACCTATCCACCACAGAATCCACCCCAGGACAGTCAGAAGGCTCCACATGACCCGAAGAAAAGCGAGGATGGAAACCAGAGTTGCAGAAAAAAGGCGAAACCAAGGTGGCGGAACTAGCCCGATTATTAAGGGCAAACTCAGCCAACGGCAAGAATGTCACCCAATCGTCCTGATCAGCAGAGACAAAACACCTCAAATAAGCCTCCAAAGTCTGATTGGTTCGCTCCGTCTGTCCATTAGTCTGAGGATGGAAAGCAGACGAAAACGACAAATCAATGCCCATCCTACTACAAAAGGATCGCCAGAACCTGGAAACGAACTGGGATCCTCTGTCTGACACAATATTCTCAGGGATGCCGTGCAAACGAACCACGTTCTGGAAAAACACAGGAACCAGATCGGAAGAGGAAGGCAGCTTAGGCAAAGGAACCAAATGGACCATCTTGGAGAAGCGATCACATATCACCCAGATAACGGACATGCCCTGAGATAGCGGAAGATCAGAAATGAAATCCATGGAGATATGAGTCCAAGGTCTCTTCGGGACAGGCAAGGGCAAGAGCAAACCGCTGGCACGAGAACAGCAAGGCTTAGCTCGAGCACAAGTCCCACAGGACTGCACAAATGACCGCACATCCCTTGACAAGGAAGGCCACCAAAAGGACCTGGCCACCAGATCTCTGGTGCCAAAAATTCCCGGGTGACCTGCCAACACCGAGGAATGAACCTCGGAAATGACTCTGCTGGTCCACTTATCCGGGACAAACAGTCTGTCAGGTGGACAAGACTCAGGCCTATCAGCCTGAAATCTCTGCAACACACGTCGCAGATCCGGAGAAATAGCTGACAAGATAACTCCATCTTTAAGAATACCAACAGGATCAGCGACTCCAGGAGCATCAGGCACAAAGCTCCTAGAAAGAGCATCGGCCTTCACATTCTTTGAACCTGGTAAATACGAGACAACAAAATCAAAGCGGGAGAAAAACAATGACCAGCGGGCCTGTCTCGGATTAAGGCGTTTAGCAGACTCGAGATACATCAGATTTTTGTGATCAGTCAAGACCACCACACGATGCTTAGCACCCTCAAGCCAATGACGCCACTCCTCAAATGCCCATTTCATGGCCAACAACTCCCGATTGCCCACATCATAATTTCGCTCGGCAGGCGAAAACTTCCTAGAGAAAAAGGCACAAGGTTTCATAACAGAGCAACCAGGGCCTCTCTGCGACAAAACGGCCCCTGCCCCAATCTCCGAAGCATCCACCTCAACCTGAAAGGGAAGTGAGACGTCAGGCTGGCACAAAACAGGCGCCGAAGTAAACCGGCGTTTCAACTCCTGGAAAGCCTCCACGGCAGCAGGAGCCCAGTTAGCTACATCGGAGCCCTTCTTGGTCATATCCGTCAAAGGTTTCACAATGCTAGAAAAATTAGCGATAAAACGATGGTAGAAGTTAGCGAAGCCCAAGAACTTCTGAAGACTCTTAACTGACGAGGGCTGAGTCCAATCAAGAATAGCTCGGACCTTGACTGGGTCCATCTCCACAGCAGAAGGGGAAAAAATGAACCCCAAAAAGGGAACCTTCTGTACACCAAAGAGACACTTTGAGCCCTTGACAAACAAAGAATTTTCACGCAAAATTTTAAAGACCAACCTGACCTGCTCCACATGCGAATCCCAATTATCAGAAAAAACCAAAATATCATCCAGATAAACAATCAAAAATTTATCCAGATACTTCCGGAAAATGTCATGCATAAAGGACTGAAAAACTGAAGGCGCATTGGAGAGCCCAAAAGGCATCACCAAGTACTCAAAATGACCTTCGGGCGTATTGAATGCGGTTTTCCATTCATCACCTTGCTTAATGCGCACAAGGTTGTACGCACCACGAAGGTCTATCTTGGTGAACCACTTGGCACCCTTAATCCGGGCAAACAAGTCAGACAACAGCGGTAAAGGATACTGAAATTTGACAGTGATCTTATTTAAAAGCCGATAATCAATACAAGGTCTCAAAGATCCGTCCTTTTTTGCCACAAAAAAGAATCCCGCACCAAGAGGGGAAGAAGACGGACGAATATGTCCTTTCTCTAGAGACTCCTTGATATATGAACGCATAGCGGTATGTTCAGGTACCGACAGATTAAACAGTCTTCCCTTAGGAAATTTACTGCCTGGGATCAAATCTATAGCACAGTCACAGTCCCTATGAGGAGGCAGTGCACTGGACTCAGACTCACTGAAGACATCCTGATAATCAGACAAATACTCCGGAACTTCCGAAGGCGTAGAAGAAGCAATAGACACAGGCAGGGAATCCCCATGAATACCACGACAGCCCCAACTTGAGACTGACATAGCCTTCCAGTCCAGGACTGGATTATGGGTCTGTAACCATGGCAGCCCTAAAACAACCAAATCATGCATTTTATGTAAAACCAGGAAACGTATCACCTCGCGGTGTTCAGGAGTCATGCACATGGTAACCTGTGTCCAATACTGCGGTTTATTTGCTGCCAATGGTGTAGCATCAATACCCCTAAGAGGAATAGGATTTTCTAATGGTTCAAGAGTAAAACCACAGCGCTTAGCAAATGAGAGATCCATGAGACTCAGGGCAGCACCTGAATCTACAAACGCCATGACAGGATAAGATGACAGTGAGCAAATCAAAGTTACAGACAGAATAAATTTAGGTTGCAAATTACCAACGGTGACAGGACTAACAACCTTAGCTATACGTTTAGAGCATGCTGAGATAACATGTGTAGAATCACCACAGTAGTAGCACAAGCCATTCCGGCGTCTATGAATTTTCCGCTCATTTCTAGTCAGGATTCTATCACATTGCATTAAATCAGGTGTCTGTTCAGACAACACCATGAGGGAATTTGCGGTTTTTCTATCACATTGCACCGAATTAGGTGTCTGTTCAGACAACACCATGAGGGAATTTGCGGTTTTGCGCTCCCGCAACCGCCGGTCAATTTGAATAGCCAGTGCCATAGTATCATTCAGACCTGTGGGAATGGGAAAACCCACCATAACATTCTTAATGGCTTCAGAAAGACCATTTCTAAAATTAGCGGCCAGTGCACACTCGTTCCAATGTGTCAGCACGGACCATTTCCGAAATTTTTGGCAATACACTTCAGCCTTGTCCTGCCCCTGAGACATAGCCAGCAAGGCCTTTTCTGCCTGAATCTCAAGATTGGGTTCCTCATAAAGTAAACCGAGCGCCAGAAAAAACGCATCAAGATCAGCCAATGCCGGATCTCCTGGTGCCAGCGAAAAAGCCCAATCCTGAGGGTCGCCCCGTAAGAACGAAATAACAATTTTTACTTGCTGAGCAGAATCTCCAGATGAACAGGGTCTCAGGGACAAAAACAATTTACAATTATTCACGAAATTCCTAAACTTAAACCTGTCTCCGGAAAACAGTTCAGGAATCGGTATTTTAGTTTCTGACATAGGATTTCTGATAACATAGTCTTGTATGCCCTGCACACGAGTAGCCAGCTGGTCCACACTTGTAATCAAGGTCTGGACATTCATGTCTGCAGCAAGCATAGCCACTCTGAGGTAAAGGGGAAGAAGAAAAAAAAAAAAAAAAAAACTCAGAATCTTCTTTCTTATAATCCCTCTTCTGCAATGCATTAAACATTTAATACTGGCCTGGCAAACTGTTATGACCCCAATGGCGAGGGTCTCAGAGGAACGTGGAAGTCTGCAGAATACAAAAATCCAGCTCATAGGGCAGTGGTAACTGGGTTGACCATATATCTACTCCTAACGCCAACACTAGAAGTAGCCGGGGATCATTCCTACGTTGATTCTAGATGACACGCGCCAGCCGGAGAATCTAGCTACCCCTAGTAGAGGAAAACAAAGACCTTTCTTGCCTCCAGAGAAGGGGACCCCAAAGCTGGATAGAAGCCCCCCACAAATAATGACGGTGAGGTAAGAGGAAATGACAAACACAGAAATGAACCAGGTTTAGCACAGAGAGGCCCGCTTACTGATAGCAGAATAAAGAAAGGTAACTTATATGGTCAACAAAAACCCTATCAAAATCCACACTGGAAATTCAAGAACCCCCGAACCGTCTAACGGTCCGGGGGGAGAACACCAGCCCCCTAGAGCTTCCAGCAAAGGTCAGGATGTAGATATGGAACAAGCTGGACAAAAATACAAAACCAAAACAAATAGCAAAAAGCAAAAGGCAGACTTAGCTGATATAACTGGAACCAGGATCAGTAGACAAGAGCACAGCAGACTAGCTCTGATAACTACGTTGCCAGGCATTGAACTGAAGGTCCAGGGAGCTATATAGCAACACCCCTAACTAACGACCCAGGTGCGGATAAAAGGAATGACAGAAAAACCAGAGTCAAAAAACTAGTAACCACTAGAGGGAGCAAAAAGCAAATTCACAACAACAGACATAAGTTGGGTCATCCTTTGCGATGTCAAAAAATGCCCAAGCTATGCAAGGCTTAGAGCTCGTGTGACCTGAAGAGCCACCACGACTTCTGCTCAGAGGCACAGTTGGGGTTGAGGATGCAGTTGTTCATGTGCTTCCAGTACTCTGTCTCTGTCCAGGAAGGCGCAACCTAACCTCGTCATCAGACTCATCACTAGCATCCTCCTCCACCTCCTCTGCTGACCTCATGGACTGGCGGACTGTGGGTTGACAGTAAGAGGGGTCTCCAACCTCGTCATCATCATCCTGTGTGTTCTCACACCCGTCGTCCTCAAAGCCAACCTCTTCCTGCACTGACCGAAAAGTCAAGTTTTCGTTTTAGTCTGGTATCTCAGTCTCATCATCATCTTCCTCATTGTCTCCACCAACAGGAGTTAAAGTTTGGGAACGAGAGTCTACATTATGCTCAGAACCTTCTTCATCTGGGCCTGGATCCGACTCACAAAGATTCTGGGCATCAGTGCAGATCGTTTCCTCATCTGGATTCACAGAAGCTCTGGAGCAGACCTCTGATTCCCAGGCTATAGTATGAGTAAACAGCTCTGCAGACCCAACCATCTGTGTTACCCATACTCAGACGGGCGGCAGGAGTCTTGGGAGCTGTGAGGAAGTAAGTGCGATTGGGGTGACAACTCTGAGGACTGGAGTAGTTGTGATGTTGAAGTTGACATGGAGGAGAGCCCACTTGAACGAGCACTTGATATCCGTTCAAGCACCTGCTGTTTTTGTGCCTCATCTGGAATTTTTGGCGATGCTCGTAGCGATGGTCGTAAGAAAGGGATCATATCAGATTGTCCACAAAAAGAAGTGGACATCTTACTTTGGCTGGAAGATGGTCTTTCTTCTGCAGATGTTACTGTTGCTTTACCACCTATTCCACGGACACAACCTTTTTTTCCCTTTCCAACACGCCTATTCCCCTTTCCACCAGCAGCAGGCCTTTTGCCACTCATTTTGGTGCTTAACTAATTGGCAACTCTGTATCTGTAGTTGTTGGCACAAAAACCGATGGATGAAAACCGAGCAGAACTGAGTGGCCCAAAAGGATTTCCTGGGTTAGATTCAGTAAAAATTTAGATACACAGGCGGTGTAGCTAGCTTCACAGGCGGGCTACTCCGCTGACGTGCAGACACTGCTACTAAGCCCAAAAAGATTTACTGGGTTAGATGCAGTAAAAATGTAGATACACAGGCGTGCAGACACTGCTCCTAGGCCCAAAACAATTTACTGGGTTAGATGCAGTAAAAATTTAGCTATACATGCAATGTAGCTAGCTTCACAGGCGGGCTACTCAGATGACTACCAGACAATGCTACTAAGCCCAAAACGATTTCCTGGGTTATATGCAGTAAAAATTTAGATACACAGGCGGTGCAGCTAGCATCACAGGCGGGCCACTCCGCTGATGTGCCGACACTGCTACTAAGCCCAAAAAGATTTACTGGGTTAGATGCAGTAAAAATTTAGATACACAGGCGTGCAGACACTGCTCCTAAGCCCAAAACAATTTACTTGGTTAGATGCAGTAAAAATTTACATACACAGGTGGTGTAACTAGCTTCACAGGCGGGCTACTCCGCTGTCGTGCAGACACTGCTACTAAGCCCAAATAGATTTACTGGGATAGATGCAGTAAAAATTTAGATACACAGGTGGTGTAGTTAGCTTCACAGGCGGACTACTCCGCTGACGTGCAGACACTGCTACTAAGCCCAAAAAGATTTACTGGGTTAGATGCAGTAAAAATTTAGATACACAGGCAGTGTAGATAGCTTCTCAGGTGGGCTACTCCGCTGACGTGCAGACACTGCTCCTAGGCCCAAAACTATTTACTGGGTTAGATGCAGTAAAAATTTAGATACACAGGTGGTGTAGTTAGCTTCACAGGCGGGCTACTCCGCTGACATGTAGACACTGCTCCTAGGCCCAAAACTATTAACTGGGTTAGATGCTGTAAAAATTTAGATACACAGGTGGTGTAGTTAGCTTCACAGGCGGGTTACTCTGCTGACATGCAGACACTGCTACTAAGCCCAAAACGATTTCCTAGGTTAGATGCAGTAAAAATTGAAATACACAGGCGGTGTAGCTAGCTTCACAGGCGGGTGTCATGTTGGACGCTGCTCACACTAGGGCGTCCGAAAGACAGCGGTAATTCCTCATTCGTCCACTATATGCTCCGGGGTTAATCTGGCTGGTACTCGGGTTGAAGGCTGAGTCACGCCCACTGCCTTTAAATAGTTTTGCTGGGCTTTAGGTGTCGCCGATTATAGCTTGTGTCTTGTGCCTGGTGATCTCGGTTCGGAGTGGTGGTCTTGGAGAGGAAATATCGTATCTGGTGGTGTATTATCCTTTGTCATATTTCTCCTTCCTATATTTGTATTGTTTTGCCCTGTGCACACTATAGTGTTTTCCTGTGTGTATGCGGCGTGTTGCGTTTTTAGTTTTCCCTGTCTGTGCTTTCTGTAGGGGTTGGTGTGAGGTCTTATCACTGGGTGGTGGGTGGAGGTTTCAGCTTAGTTCTGAAGCAGGAATCAGGGAGAGGCCTGGCGGCCCAGACATATACACCATCAGTGTAAACTCTGGGAGAGGGACAGACAGGGTTTCCCTAGCCTGAGGGATATTGCAGGGGCCCGGGTAATCAGTTGTAGTCTACCCAGTATCCCCGTGACATTATAATCGGCCACATTTTTGTATTCCATGGATCCCATTACTTCCATAACCCGCCAGTTGGAGGCGCTGTCCCTGCAGGTCACTGAGCTGAAGGGGGCAGTTCAACAACAGGGTCTAGTAGTATCTAATGTGCAAGCTGAATCTGCAGGCAGAGTTGCTAAGACAAAGTTTCCTTTGCCTGAAAGGTTTGATGGGGAACGCAGTAAATTTGTTACTTTTCGTGAATCTTGTAAACTATATTTTCGTATGTGCCCGATCTCCTCAGGTAATGAGGCTCAGCGTGTGGGTCTGGTGTTGTCATTACTGAACGGGGATCCTCAAGCATGGGCATTTTTTTTACCATCTGATTCTGCTGCATATAACTCAGTGGAGAGTTTTTTTTCTGCTCTTGGACTCATTTATGAGGATCCTGACAGAATGGGTCTAGCAGAATCTAAAATTCGCGCTATTTGCCAGGGGGAGCATATGGCGGAGGATTACTGTTCTGAATTTCGCCGCTGGGTGGTAGACTGTTGTGAACTCTATTTTTAGGCTCCCTCTAGTGGTCACAAGCGGTACTGTGTAGTGTTGTCTTTCTGCAGGTTGGCTGCATCAGCTGGTTCGTTATCCTGGTTGGTTTCCTATTTAGCTCACCTGCATACTCAGTTCCTTGCCTGCTATCAATGTATTCAGTGCTCTTCAGATTCCTTGTGATTACCTTGCTCCCAGCCTCTCCAAGACAAGCTAAGTTTTTGTCCGTTCATTTTTTGATTATCAGCATTCATCATGTTTCTTGTCCAGCTTGCTAAGATGTGATCTCCTCGCTTGCTGGTTGCTCTAGGGGACTGAGTTTCTCCCCCCACACCGTTAGTTGGTGCGGGGGTTCTTGAAATCTCAGTGTGGATATTTTGTAAGGGTTTTTACTGACCGCACAGACCCCTTTACTATTTTCTGCTATCTAGTATTAGTGGGCCTCATTTGCTGAATCTGTTTTCACCCCTGTGTATGTGCCTTCCTCTTACCTCACCGTTATTATCTGTTGGGGGCTTCTATATCTTTGGGGATTATTTCTCTGGAGGCAAGAGAGGTCTTTCTTTCTCTCTAGGGGTAGTTAGTTCCTCAGGCTGGCTCGAGACGTCTGGGATTTTTAGGCACGTTCACCGGCTACTTCTAGTGTGTTTGGATAGGTTCAGATTTGCAATCAGTCCAGTTTGCCACCTCCCTAGAGCTTGTCCTATGTTTGTTACTTAGCTGGAGTAATTCGTGATCCTCAACCACTAAGGATCATAACAGTATAGCAGGCCAAAAAAGTGTTTAATGCATCGCAGAAGTGGGATAAAAAGAAGACCTGAGTACATTTTTTTTTTTCCCTCCCGCTTTTCCTTTGCTGCTGTCTGTTTAGCTTCTTTCATCCCCTTGAACTCTGGGTGGTTTTGAGCTCAGCTGCAGACATGAATGTTCAGACTCTGACTTCTAGTGTGGATCATCTTGCTGCACGGGTGCAAAGTATTCAGGATTTTGTTATTCATAGCCCTATGTCAGAACCAAAGATACCCATCCCTGAGTTGTTTTCTGGAGATAGATCTAGGTTTCAGAATTTTAAGAATAATTGTAAGTTATTTCTGTCTCTGAGACCTCGTTCCTCTGGTGATTCCGCTCAGCAAGTTAAAATTGTTATCTCCTTGTTGCGTGGCGACCCTCAAGATTGGGCCTTCTCTCTGGCGCCAGGAGATCCTGCATTGCTTAATGTAGATGCATTTTTTCTGGCTCTTGGACTGCTTTATGAGGAGCCTAATCTTGAGAATCAGGCAGAAAAAGCGTTGCTGGCTATCTCTCAAGGTCAGGATGAAGCAGAGGTGTATTGTCAAAAATTTCGGAAATGGTCGGTG
Source organism: Ranitomeya variabilis (assembly GCF_051348905.1). Lineage (NCBI taxonomy): Eukaryota > Metazoa > Chordata > Amphibia > Anura > Dendrobatidae > Ranitomeya > Ranitomeya variabilis. The sequence goes on from NC_135236.1 coordinate 538,676,485, forward strand.
CTTACTCAATGGAATGAGTGTGCCCTGGCTGCAAATTTCAGAGAACGTCTTTCTGAGGCAATTAAGAATGTTATGGTGGGGTTTCCCACCCCTACAAGTCTGAGTGATTCTATGGCTTTAGCCATTCAGGTTGATCGGCGTTTGCGGGAGCGCAAATCTGCTCATCCTTTGGCGGTATTTTATGAACAGAGACCTGAGTCTATGCAATGTGACCGAACTCTGACCAGAATTGAGCGACAAAATCATAGACGTCAAAATGGGTTGTGCTTTTACTGTGGTGATTCTACTCATGTTATCTCAGCATGCTCTAAACGTTTAAAAACGATCGCTAAACCTGTCACCATTGGTACGATACAGCCTAAATTTATTTTGTCTGTTACTTTGATTTGTTCTTTGTCGTCCTACCCGGTTATGGCTTTTGTGGATTCGGGTGCTGCCCTGAATCTGATGGATTTGTCGTTTGCCAGGCGCTGTGGTTTTGTCCTGGAGCCTTTGGAATTTCCTATTCCTCTGAGGGGAATTGATGCTACGCCATTGGCTGAGAATAAGCCTCAGTATTGGACGCAAATGACCATGTGCATGACTCCCGTACATCAGGAGGTGATTCACTTTCTTGTTTTGCATAATTTGATGTTGTTGTTTTGGGTCTGCCATGGCTGCAGACTCATAATCCAGTTTTAGATTGGAAAGCTATGTCTGTGTCAAGTTGGGGTTCTCAGGGAATTCATGGCGATACTCCGTTGGTGTCTATTGCTTCTTCCACTCCTTCTGAGGTCCCTGAGTTTTTGTCTGACTACCAGGATGTATTTGATGAGCCCAGGTCCAGTGCCCTGCCCCCTCATAGGGATTGTGACTGTGCTATAAATTTAATTCCTGGTAGTAAATTCCCTAAGGGACGACTTTTTAATTTGTCTATACCAGAGCATGCCGCGATGCGGAATTATATAAAGGAGTCTTTGGAGAAGGGACATATTCGCCCATCCTCTTCCCCTCTTGGTGCAGGATTTTTTTTTGTGGCCAAGAAGGACGGTTCTTTGAGACCTTGTATAGATTATCGTCTTCTGAATAAAATCACAGTCAAATTTCAGTATCCTTTGCCATTATTGTCTGATTTGTTTGCTCGGATTAAGGGGGCCAGTTGGTTCACTAAGATAGATCTCTGTGGTGCGTATAACCTTGTGCGCATTAAGCAGGGAGATAAATGGAAAACAGCATTTAATACGCCTGAAGGCCATTTTGAGTACTTGGTGATGCCTTTTGGACTCTCTAATGCTCCTTCTGTGTTTCAGTCCTTCATGCATGACATCTTCCGAGAATATCTGGATAAATTTATGATTGTTTATCTGGATGACATTTTGGTCTTTTCTGATGATTGGGAGTCCCATGTGAAGCAGGTCAGGATGGTGTTTCAGGTCCTGCGTGCTAATGCTTTATTTGTGAAGGGCTAAAAATGCCTCTTCGGAGTACAGAAGGTCTCCTTTTTGGGTTTTATTTTTTCTCCTTCTACTGTGGAGATGGACCCAGTCAAGGTCCAGGCTATTCATGACTGGACTCAGCCTACGTCTGTTAAGAGTCTTCAGAAGTTCTTGGGTTTTGCTAATTTTTACCGTCGTTTCATCGCTAATTTTTCTAGCGTGGTTAAACCTTTGACGGATTTGACCAAGAAGGGTTCTGATGTGACTAATTGGTCTCCTGCGGCCGTGGAGGCCTTTCGGGAACTGAAGCACCGGTTTTCTTCAGCTCCAGTCTTATGTCAACCAGATGTCTCTCTCCCCTTCCAGGTCGAGGTTGATGCTTCTGAGATTGGAGCAGGGGCTGTTTTGTCGCAGAGAAGCTCTGATGGCTCTGTGATGAAGCCATGTGCTTTCTTTTCAAGAAAGTTTTCGCCTGCCGAGCGGAATTATGATGTTGGTAATCGGGAGTTGTTGGCTATGAAGTGGGCATTTGAGGAGTGGCGACATTGGCTCGAAGGAGCTAAACATCGTGTGGTGGTCTTGACTGATCACAAAAACCTGATTTACCTCGAATCTGCCAAGCGCCTGAATCCTAGACAGGCTCGTTGGTCGCTGTTTTTCTCCCATTTCAACTTCATGGTCTCATACCTGCCTGGTGAGAAGAACGTGAAGGCTGATGCACTTTCTAGGAGTTTTGTGCCTGACTCTCCGGGAGTTTCTGAGCCGGCTGGTATTCTCAGAGAGGGAGTGATTTTGTCTGCCATTTCCCCAGATTTGCGACGAGTACTGCAGAAATTTCAGGTGGATAGACCTGACCGTTGTCCACCAGAGAGACTGTTTGTCCCGGATAGATGGACCAGCAGAGTTATTTCCGAGGTTCATTCTTCGGTGTTGGCGGGTCATCCTGGGATTTTTGGTACCAGAGATTTGGTGGCTAGGTCCTTCTGGTGGCCTTCCTTGTCGGGGATGTGCGTTCCTTTGTGCAGTCTTGTGGGATTTGTGCTCGGGCTAAGCCTTGCTGTTCTCGTGCCAGCAGTTTGCTTTTGCCTTTGCCTGTTCCGAAAAGGCCTTGGACGCACATTTCCATGGATTTTATTTCGGATCTTCCAGTATCTCAGAAAATGTCTGTCATCTGGGTGGTGTGTGATCGTTTTTCCAAGATGGTCCATTTGGTGCCCTTGCCTAAGTTGCCTTCCTCCTCCGATTTGGTTCCTCTGTTTTTTCAGAATGTGGTTCGCTTGCACGGCATTCCTGAAAATATTGTGTCTGATAGAGGATCCCAGTTTGTGTCCAGGTTTTGGCGGACTTTTTGTGCTAAGATGGGCATTGATTTATCTTTTTCGTCAGCCTTCCATCCTCAGACTAATGGCCAAACCGAGCGAACTAATCAGACGTTGGAAACTTATTTGGGATGTTTTGTTTCTGCTGATCAGGATGATTGGGTGACTTTTTTGCCATTGGCCGAGTTTGCCCTTAATAATCGGGCTAGTTCTGCTACTTTAGTTTCGCCTTTTTTTCTGCAATTCTGGTTTCCATCCTCGTTTTTCCTCGGGTCAGGTTGAGTCTTCCGACTGTCCTGGGGTGGATTCTGTGGTGGATAGGTTGCAGCAGATTTGGAACCATGTGGTGGACAATTTGAGGTTGTCACAGGAGAAGGCTCAGCGCTTTGCCAACCGCCGCCGCGGTGTGGGTCCCCGACTTCGTGTTGGGGATTTGGTGTGGCTGTCTTCTCGGTATGTTCCTATGAAGGTCTCCTCTCCTAAATTCAAGCCTTGCTTCATCAGTCCTTATAAGATCTTGGAAAACCTTAACCCAGTGTCTTTTCGTTTGGATCTCCCAGCATCGTTTGCCATTCATAATGTGTTCCATAGGTCTTTGTTGCGGAGGTATGTGGTACCTGTGGTTCCTTCTGTTGAGCCTCCTGCTCCGGTGCTGGTCGAGGGAGAATTGGAGTACGTGGTGGAGAAGATTTTGGATTCTCGTATCTCTAGACGGAGGCTTCAGTATTTGGTGAAGTGGAAGGGCTATGGTCAGGAGGATAATTCCTGGGTTGTCGCCTCTGATGTTCATGCGGCCGATTTGGTTTGTGCCTTCCACGCGGCTCATCCTGATCGCCCTGGGGGTTTTGATGAGGGTTCGGTGACCCCTCCTCAAGGGGGGGGTACTGTTGTGAACTCTATTTTTAGGCTCCCTCTAGTGGTCACAAGTAGGGTTGAGCGAAACGGGTCGATCATTTTCAAAAGTCGCCGACTTTTGGCTAAGTCGGCGTCTCATGAAACCCGATCCGACCCCTGTGCTTGTCGGCCATGCGGTACGCGACTTTCGCGCCAAAGTCGCGTTTCAATGACGCGAAAAGCGCCATTTCTCAGCCAATGAAGGTGAACGCAGAGTGTGGGCAGCGTGATGACATAGATCCTGGTCCCCACCATCTTAGAGAAGGGCATTGCAGTGATTGGCTTGCTGTCTGCGGCGTCACAGGGGCTATAAAGGGGCGTTCCCGCCGACCGCCATCTTACTGCTGCTGATCTGAGCTTAGGGACAGGTTGCTGCCGCTTCGTCAGAAGCAGGGAGAGCGTTAGGCAGGGTCCACTAACCACCAAACCGCTTGTGCTGCAGCGATTTCCACTGTCCAACACCACCTTCGGTGTGCAGGGACTGTGGAAGCTATTTTTTTTTTTTTTTTCCCTCAGCGCTGTAGCTCATTGGGCTGCCCTAGAAGGCTCCGTGATAGCTGTATTGCTGTGTGTACGCCACTGTGGAAACCAACTGCTTTTTTCAAAGCACATATCCTCTTGTTCCTTCCTTTCTGCACAGCTATCTTTTTTGTTTGTCCACACTTTTTATTTAATTTGTGCATCAGTCCACTCCTATTGCTGCCTGCCATACCTGGCTTACATTACTGCAGGGAGATAGTAATTGTAGGACAGTCCCTGTTTTTTTTTTGTTTTTTTTGTGGGAGATTAAGATTGGCATTTCTGCTACAGTGCCATCCCTGTGTGTGCCATCTCTCACTGAGTGGGCCATAGAAAGCCTATTTATTTTTTCCGTGATTTGTGTTCTAAATTCTACCTCAACACAAAAACACTACATCAATCAGTGGGAGAAAAATATTGGCCTCAGTCAGGGCTTGTGTGCCACTGCTGTGTGTGCTATCTCTCATTCAGTGGGCTATAGCAAGCCTATTTTTTTTTTTTTTAATATTATTTGGTTTCTAAAGTCTCCCTGAAAAAAAAAAAAAAACCTAAAAAAACAGTGGGAGAGTAATATTGCCCTTTCAGCTTGTGTGCCAGTCTTGACTCCTGGGTGTGCCACCTCTCTCCCTCTCATTCAGTGGGCCATAGAAAGCCTATTTATTTATTTTTTTAAATATTATTGGGTTTCTAAAGTCTCCCTTAAAAAACAAAAAATACATAAAAAAACAGTGGGAGAGTAATATTGCCCTTTCAGCTTGTGTGCCAGGCTTGACTCCTGGGTGTGCCACCTCTCTCCCTCTCATTCAGTGGGCCATAGAAAGCCTATTTATTTATTTTTTTAAATATTATTGGGTTTCTAAAGTCTCCCTTAAAAAACAAAAAATACATAAAAAAACAGTGGGAGAGTAATATTGCCCTTTCAGCTTGTGTGCCAGGCTTGACTCCTGGGTGTGCCACCTCTCTCCCTCTCATTCAGTGGGCCATAGAAAGCCTATTTATTTTTTTTTTTAAATATTATTGGGTTTCTAAAGTCTCCCTTAAAAAACAAAAAATACATAAAAAAACAGTGGGAGAGTAATATTGCCCTTTCAGCTTGTGTGCCAGTCTTGACTCCTGGGTGTGCCACCTCTCTCCCTCTCATTCAGTGGGCCATAGAAAGCCTATTTATTTTTTTTTTTAAATATTATTGGGTTTCTAAAGTCTCCCTTAAAAAACAAAAAATACATAAAAAAACAGTGGGAGAGTAATATTGCCCTTTCAGCTTGTGTGCCAGGCTTGACTCCTGGGTGTGCCACCTCTCTCCCTCTCATTCAGTGGGCCATAGAAAGCCTATTTATTTTTTTTTTTAAATATTATTGGGTTTCTAAAGTCTCCCTTAAAAAAAAAAAAAAAACATAAAAAAACAGTGGGAGAGTAATATTGCCCTTTCAGCTTGTGTGCCAGTCTTGACTCCTGGGTGTGCCACCTCTCTCTCATTCAGTGGGCCATAGAAAGCATTTTTTTTTTTTTCCTTGATTTGTGTTCTAAAATCTACCTCAACACAAAAACACTACATCAATCAGTGGGAGAAAAATATTGGCCTCAGTCAGGGCTTGTGTGCCACTGCTGTGTGTGCTATCTCTCATTCAGTGGGCTATAGAAAGCCTATTTATTTATTTATTTTTTTTCTTATTATTTGGTTTCTAAAGTCTCCCTGAAAAAAAAAAAAAAAAACATAAAAAAACAGTGGGAGAGTAATATTGCCCTTTCAGCTTGTGTGCCAGTCTTGACTCCTGGGTGTGCCACCTCTCTCCCTCTCATTCAGTGGGCCATAGAAAGCCTATTTATTTTTTTTTTTAAATATTATTGGGTTTCTAAAGTCTCCCTTAAAAAACAAAAAATACATAAAAAAACAGTGGGAGAGTAATATTGCCCTTTCAGCTTGTGTGCCAGGCTTGACTCCTGGGTGTGCCACCTCTCTCTCATTCAGTGGGCCATAGAAAGCATTTTTTTTTTTTTTTCCTTGATTTGTGTTCTAAAATCTACCTCAACACAAAAACACTACATCAATCAGTGGGAGAAAAATATTGGCCTCAGTCAGGGCTTGTGTGCCACTGCTGTGTGTGCTATCTCTCATTCAGTGGGCTATAGAAAGCCTATTTATTTATTTTTTTTCTTATTATTTGGTTTCTAAAGTCTCCCTGAAAAAAAAAAAAAAAACATAAAAAAACAGTGGGAGAGTAATATTGCCCTTTCAGCTTGTGTGCCAGTCTTGACTCCTGGGTGTGCCACCTCTCTCTCTCATTCAGTGGGCTATAGAAAGCCTATTTTTTTTTTTTTTTTTTTTTTATATTATTTGGTTTCTAAAGTCTCCCTGAAATAAAAAAAAAACTTAAAAAAACAGTGGGAGAGTAATATTGCCCTTTCAGCTTGTGCGCCAGTCTTGACTCCTGGGTGTGCCACCTCTCTCTCTCTAATTGTGAGCCATAAAAAGCCTTTTTTTTTTTTTTTTTTTTAATATTATTTGGTTTCTAAAGTCTCCCTGAGAAAAAAAAAAAAAAAAATTAGGTGGGAGATTAATATTGACATTAGTGCTTGAGTGACAGTCCTGCGTGTGTGTCATCTCTGTGATTTTGTGCCACAGAAAACAGAGTGTGTAACATTGTGCCTGATTTTCCTTGTGGTCTCACCAACCTGTTAAGGGATATTGAAATCATACTGAAGTTATAGCTCACCGTGTAAGTTGTTTGACAGCAACAAATAAAGTTACTTTGGTTAAGATTTTAAAACAATGAGGAAGTCTGGTGCAAGAGGTCGTCGTGGGCGTTCATTGTCAGCTGGTAATGATGGTAGTGGTAGTGGAGCATCAGGTGGTCGTGGGGATAAAAATATTCCACCTAAGTCTGGAGCTGTGGAGCCAGTTTCGTCGTCAGGCTACACAAGGCCTTGAACGCTCTCTTTTCTGGGAGTAGGAAAACCGCTTTTAAAGGCGGAGCAGCAACAGCAAGTTTTGGCTTACATTGCAGACTCAGCCTCTAGCTCTTTTGCCTCCTCTTCCGAAACTGGTAAATGTAAAAGCAGCGCGTCGCTTGTGGATGTTCACGGTCAGGGACAAGTCGCTTCCTTGTCCTCCTCAGCAAAAACTACAACAAGAGAGAAGGATGCAGCAGGCGACACAACGGGTCACTCCATGGAGCTCTTTACACATACCGTCCCTGGCTTAGAAAGTGAAACATTTAACAGGCCATGCCCATTACAAGTATATTCTGACATGGAGTGCACTGATGCACAGCCACAGCCAGAGTACTATGCTGCTCCTTTGACTCAGACCACCACATTGCCCTCTCAGGGTACAGATCCACAATCAGACCCTGATGAGACTATGTTGCCCCGCCACGAACGCTATACCACCGACCGACACAGTGACACAGACGAAGTTGCACACGAGCTCGAAGAGGAGGTAATAGATGACCCAGTTATTGACCCCGATTGGCAGCCATTGGGGGAACAGGGTGCAGGCGGCAGTAGTTCAGAAGCGGAGGTGGAGGAGGGGCCGCAGCAGGCATCAACATCGCAACAGGTTCCATCTGCCGGGCCCGTATCTGGCCCAAAACGCGTGTCAAAGCCAAAACCTGTTGGAGCACAGCGTTGCCATCCGGTTAAAGCTCAGTCTGCAATCCCTGAAAAGGGATCCGAGTCTAGGAAGAGTGCAGTCTGGCATTTTTTTAAACAACATCCAACTGATCAGCGCAAAGTCATCTGTCAAAAATGTTCAACTAGCTTAAGCAGAGGTCAGAATCTGAAAAGTCTAAATACTAGTTGCATGCATAGACACTTAACCACCATGCATTTTCAAGCCTGGACTAACTACCAAACGTCCCTCAAGGTTGTAGCACCCTCGGCCAATGAAGCTAGTCAGCAACGCAACATCCCTTCCGTCACTGTAAGGCCACCATTTTCCGCACCACCGGCAGTATCTGTGCAGGTTTCTTTGCCAGCCAAAAGCAGTCAGGGTCAGGGAATCACCAGTTTTGTAGGAGGAAATATTGCATCTAGGGCACCGGCGGAAACAATACCGTCTCCAACCGTCTCTCAGTCTGCCATGTACACCGGCACACCCGAAAGTTCCACGATCTCCAGCTCTCCAGTCCAGCTCACCCTACATGAGACTCTGGTTAGAAAAAGGAAGTACTTATCCTCGCATCCGCGTACACAGTGTTTTAACGCCCACATAGCTAGACTAATCTCGTTAGAGATGATGCCCTACCGGTTAGTTGAAAGCGAAGCTTTCAAAGCCCTGATGGAGTACGCTGAACCACGATACGAGCTACCCAGTCGACACTTTTTTTCCAGAAAAGCCATCCCAGCCCTGCACCAGCATGTTAAACAGCGCATCGTCCATGCACTCAGGCAATCTGTGAGTACAAAGGTGCACCTGACTACAGATGCATGGACCAGTAGGCATGGCCAGGGACGTTATGTGTCCATCACGGCACACTGGGTGAATGTGGTGGATGCAGGGTCCACAGGCGACATCAATTTAGGGACAGTTGTGCCTAGCCCACGGTCTAGGAAACAGTTGGCTGTAGGCGTTCGCACCCCCTCCTCCTCCTCCTCCTCGTCCTCCTGCAGAAGCTACAGCTCTTCCACAGAACGCAGTCTGCCAACCACTCCATCGGCAGATGACACTGTTGCACACCAGTTGTCCCATTATGGGCCAGCTACTGCCAAGCGTCAGCAGGCTGTATTGGCTATGAAGTGCTTGGGCGACAACAGACACACCGCGGAAGTTCTGTCCGAGTTCTTGAAACAAGAAACACAGTCGTGGCTGGGCACAGTAGATCTTGAGGCAGGCAAGGTAGTGAGTGATAACGGAAGGAATTTCATGGCTGCCATCTCCCTTTCCCAACTGAAACACATTCCTTGCCTGGCTCACACCTTAAACCTGGTGGTGCAGTGCTTATTGAAAACTTATCCTGGGTTCTCCGACCTGCTCCTCAAAGTGCGTGCACTTTGCTCACATATCCGACGTTCGCCTGTACACGCCAGCCGTATGCAGACCTATCAGCGGTCTTTGAACCTTCCCCAGCATCGCCTAATCATAGACGTTGCAACAAGGTGGAACTCAACACTGCACATGCTTCAGAGACTGTGCGAACAGAGGCGTGCTGTTATTTATTTGTGGGAGGATACACGGGCAGGCAGTAGGATGGCAGACATGGAGTTGTCAGGTGTGCAGTGGTCTAAGATACAAGACATGTGTCAAGTCCTTCAGTGTTTTGAGGAATGCACACGGCTGGTTAGTGCAGACAACGCCGTAATAAGCATGAGCATCCCCCTAATGCGTCTGCTGATGCAAAGTTTGACGCACATAAAGGAGCAGGCGTCTGCACCAGAGGAAGAGGAAAGCCTTGATGACAGTCAGCCATTGTCTGGTCAGGGCAGTGTACAGGACGAGGTAGCGGGCGAAGAGGAGGTGGAGGACGAGGAGGATGATGGGGATGAGTATATTTTTAATGCCGAACCTTTCCCGGGGGCACAGGAAATTGGTTGCGTGTCACGGCCGGGTTCTGGTTTTTTGAGGGACACAAGTGACGTAGATTTGCCTGCAACTGCCCCTCAACCAATCACAACCGGAGATTTTACAACTGGAACTTTGGCCCACATGGCGGATTATGCCTTACGTATCCTAAAAAGGGACACACGCATTACGAAAATGATGAACGATGACGATTACTGGTTGGCCTGCCTCCTTGATCCACGCTATAAAGGCAAATTGCAAAATATTATGCCACATGAGAACTTGGAACTAATATTAGCAACCAAACAATCAACTCTTGTTGACCGTTTGCTTCAGGCATTCCCAGCACACAGCGCACGTGATCGTTCTCACACGAGCTCCAGGGGGCAGCAGACTAGGAGTGTTAGGGGTGCACACATCAGAAGTGGCGTTGGACAGAGGGGTTTTCTGACCAGGTTGTGGAGTGATTTTGCTATGACCGCAGACAGGACAGGTACTGCTGCATCAATTGAAAGTGACAGGAGACAACATTTGTCCAGTATGGTTACTAACTATTTTTCATCCCTTATCGATGTTCTCCCTCAACCGTCATTCCCATTTGATTACTGGGCCTCCAAATTAGACACCTGGCCAGAATTGGCAGAATATGCATTGCAGGAGCTTGCTTGCCCGGCAGCAAGTGTCCTATCAGAAAGAGTATTCAGTGCTGCAGGTTCAATATTAACCGAAAAAAGGACTCGTCTGGCTACCCAAAATGTTGACGATCTAACATTCATTAAAATGAACCACAACTGGATTTCGAAATCTTTTGCCCCACCTTGCCCGGCCGACACCTAGCTTTCCTATGAAAGGCTCTTGCCTGTGAATTACTTTTCTAATGTCTAATTTGCTGCAGCTGATTGTACAGCATACGACATGTTTACACCTCCCTAAATGGCCAAACTCCCCACACGGGGCCGTGGTATCGCGACTTGGCGCAAGCAACCGTGAGACTGCTGTTTGTCTGAAGAGGTGGGTGTGCTCGCTTTTGGTTGACGGCATTGCTACTGGGTCCCTCATAGTACAATGTAGTGTCTCTGGCGGTGGTGGTGCACACCCAACGTCAGACACACCGTTGTAACATGAGGGGCCCTGGGGCGGTCCCGCCGGCCTCTAGAGAGTTCCCCCCTACCCCAGCTCAAAATGTGCTCTACCACATGCAAAATTATGTCGCACAGCTCCACCAATCTTTAGTCTATTCGCTGACATCATTCAATGTCTGGCACTGACAATACAAATTTGTAGACATCTACGATGCAACTTAAAGTAGTCTGTGTCTGTGTCCTATATTGGCACCATTAAATAGTTACTGCCAAATTACTATGTCAGAAACTCAGCAGATGAGCCCACCCCTGTACCTAAGTATGCCACCTTTTTTTTTGTTTTGGTTGTTTTGCGAGACATTAACATCTATTTATATTTTGGGAGTACTGGGACAGACACTCCTTGCACTACTCCTCCACTCACCACCAAGCTGCCCGTGTATCCATGTAACCGCTGTAAAACTGCCATGAGCCTATTGTTTGTTATTTTAGGCCTTTGAAGCCTGTCTGCGGTCCCTCCTTCCACTAGTCCTCCACTGACCAGACCACTGCTGCCCGTGTACCCCTGGAACCAATTATAAAGTGCCTACAGCCAGCCCATTTTCTTATGTTAGGCCTTTGAAGCCTGTCTGCGGTCCCTACTTTAAATACTCCTCCACTGACCACCAAGCTGCCTGCCCGTGTATCCATGTAACCGCTGTAAAATTGCCATGAGCCTATTGTTTGTTATGTTAGGCCTTTGATAGCCTGTCTGCGGTCCCTACTTTAAATACTCCTCCACTCACCACCAAGCTGCCTGCCCGTGTATCCATGTAACCGCTGTAAAACTGCCATGAGCCTATTGTTTGTTATTTTAGGCCTTTGAAGCCTGTCTGCGGTCCCTCCTTCCACTAGTCCTCCACTGACCAGACCACTGCTGCCCGTGTACCCCTGGAACCAATTATAAAGTGCCTACAGCCAGCCCATTTTTTTATGTTAGGCCTTTGAAGCCTGTCTGCGGTCCCTCCTTCCACTAGTCCTCCACTGGCCAGACCACTGCTGCCCGTGTACCCCTGGAACCAATTATAAAGTGCCTACAGCCAGCCTATTTTCTTATGTTAGGCCTTTGAAGCCTGTCTGCGGTCCCTACTTTAAATACTCCTCCACTGACCACCAAGCTGCCTGCCCGTGTATCCATGTAACCGCTGTAAAACTGCCATGAGCCTATTGTTTGTTATGTTAGGCCTTTGATAGCCTGTCTGCGGTCCCTACTTTAAATACTCCTCCACTCACCACCAAGCTGCCTGCCCGTCTATCCATGTAACCGCTGTAAAACTGCAATGAGCCTATTGTTTGTTATTTTAGGCCTTTGATAGCCTGTCTGCGGCCCCTACTTGCAATACTCCTCCACTGACCACAATGCTGCCTGGAGTGCCAGCCTGTGTATCCATGTAACCGATGTAAAACTGCCATGACTGCCTACTGTTTGTTATTTTAGGCCTTTGATAGCCTGTCTGCAGCCCCTACTTGCAATACTCCTCCACTGACCACACCAATGCTGCCCGTGTACCCCTGGAACCTATTTAAAAGTTCATAGAGCCTAGTTATATATTTTATTTACTATTAATAAGGCCATGATGGACTACGCTGTACCACGCTACAAGCTAACCAGTCGACACTTCTTTTGCGAGAAAAGCCATCCCAACCCTCCACCAGCATGTAGAAGACCGCATTGTCCATGCACTCTGGCAATCTGTGAGTACAAAGGTGCACCTGACAACAGACGCATGGACCTGTAGGCATGGCCACGGAAGATTACGTGTCCATTACGGTGCAATGGGTTAATGTGGTGGATGCATGGTCCACAGGGGACAGCCTACTAAGTCTGTCTGCAGTCCCTAATTCAAATTGTCCTCCACTGTCTAAATCGGAGCTTCCACCTTCTGGCTTTCGGCCTATAGTATCAGAAATTAAACTGCATTTGGCCTTCAACTTTGGTTAGGGCCTACTAACGGCTTCTGCCCCTCCCTGGTGTTGCCCTCAACTAAATAAAGCTGAGCTTCAACCTTCTGCTCCAAATTACCATTTTAAAAAATGCAATAGGCTTTTCCGGCCTACTAAAGGTGTCTGTCTGTGTGCCCCTGCCTGGTGTTGTCCTCAACTAAATAAAGCTGAGCTTCAACCTTCTGCTCCAAATTACCATTTTAAAAAATGCAATAGGCTTTTCCGGCCTACTAAAGGTGTCTGTCTGTGTGCCCCTGCCTGGTGTTGTCCTCAACTAAATAAAGCTGAGCTTCAACCTTCCGGCTCTCATTAAGTGGTTTTAAAAAAAAAAAAATGGTGGTTAGGGCCTACTAACGGCTTCTGCCCCTCCCTGGTGTTGCCCTCAACTAAATAAAGCTGAGCTTCAACCTTCTGCTCCAAATTACCATTTTAAAAAATGCAATAGGCTTTTCCGGCCTACTAAAGGTGTCTGTCTGTGTGCCCCTGCCTGGTGTTGTCCTCAACTAAATAAAGCTGAGCTTCAACCTTCCGGCTCTCATTAAGTGGTTTTAAAAAAAAAAAATGGTGGTTAGGGCCTACTAACGGCTTCTGCCCCTCCCTGGTGTTGCCCTCAACTAAATAAAGCTGAGCTTCAACCTTCTGCTCCAAATTACCATTTTAAAAAATGCAATAGGCTTTTCCGGCCTACTAAAGGTGTCTGTCTGTGTGCCCCTGCCTGGTGTTGTCCTCAACTAAATAAAGCTGAGCTTCAACCTTCTGCTCCAAATTACCATTTTAAAAAATGCAATAGGCTTTTCCGGCCTACTAAAGGTGTCTGTCTGTGTGCCCCTGCCTGGTGTTGCCCTCAACTAAATAAAGCTGAGCTTCAACCTTCTGCTCCAAATTACCATTTTAAAAAATGCAATAGGCTTTTCCGGCCTACTAAAGGTGTCTGTCTGTGTGCCCCTGCCTGGTGTTGTCCTCAACTAAATAAAGCTGAGCTTCAACCTTCCGGCTCTCATTAAGTGGTTTTAAAAAAAAAAAATGGTGGTTAGGGCCTACTAATGGCTTCTGCCCCTCCCTGGTGTTGCCCTCAACTAAATAAAGCTGAGCTTCAACCTTCTGCTCCAAATTACCATTTTAAAAAATGCAATAGGCTTTTCCGGCCTACTAAAGGTGTCTGTCTGTGTGCCCCTGCCTGGTGTTGTCCTCAACTAAATAAAGCTGAGCTTCAACCTTCTGCTCCAAATTACCATTTTAAAAAATGCAATAGGCTTTTCCGGCCTACTAAAGGTGTCTGTCTGTGTGCCCCTGCCTGGTGTTGCCCTAAACTAAATAAAGCTGAGCTTCAACCTTCTGCTCCAAATTACCATTTTAAAAAATGCAATAGGCTTTTCCGGCCTACTAAAGGTGTCTGTCTGTGTGCCCCTGCCTGGTGTTGTCCTCAACTAAATAAAGCTGAGCTTCAACCTTCCGGCTCTCATTAAGTGGTTTTAAAAAAAAAAAATGGTGGTTAGGGCCTACTAACGGCTTCTGCCCCTCCCTGGTGTTGCCCTCAACTAAATAAAGCTGAGCTTCAACCTTCTGCTCCAAATTACCATTTTAAAAAATGCAATAGGCTTTTCCGGCCTACTAAAGGTGTCTGTCTGTGTGCCCCTGCCTGGTGTTGTCCTCAACTAAATAAAGCTGAGCTTCAACCTTCTGCTCCAAATTACCATTTTAAAAAATGCAATAGGCTTTTCCGGCCTACTAAAGGTGTCTGTCTGTGTGCCCCTGCCTGGTGTTGCCCTAAACTAAATAAAGCTGAGCTTCAACCTTCTGCTCCAAATTACCATTTTAAAAAATGCAATAGGCTTTTCCGGCCTACTAAAGGTGTCTGTCTGTGTGCCCCTGCCTGGTGTTGTCCTCAACTAAATAAAGCTGAGCTTCAACCTTCCGGCTCTCATTAAGTGGTTTTAAAAAAAAAAAATGGTGGTTAGGGCCTACTAACGGCTTCTGCCCCTCCCTGGTGTTGCCCTCAACTAAATAAAGCTGAGCTTCAACCTTCTGCTCCAAATTACCATTTTAAAAAATGCAATAGGCTTTTCCGGCCTACTAAAGGTGTCTGTCTGTGTGCCCCTGCCTGGTGTTGTCCTCAACTAAATAAAGCTGAGCTTCAACCTTCTGCTCCAAATTACCATTTTAAAAAATGCAATAGGCTTTTCCGGCCTACTAAAGGTGTCTGTCTGTTTGCCCCTGCCTGGTGTTGCCCTAAACTAAATAAAGCTGAGCTTCAACCTTCTGCTCCAAATTACCATTTTAAAAAATGCAATAGGCTTTTCCGGCCTACTAAAGGTGTCTGTCTGTGTGCCCCTGCCTGGTGTTGTCCTCAACTAAATAAAGCTGAGCTTCAACCTTCCGGCTCTCATTAAGTGGTTTTAAAAAAAAAAAATGGTGGTTAGGGCCTACTAACGGCTTCTGCCCCTCCCTGGTGTTGCCCTCAACTAAATAAAGCTGAGCTTCAACCTTCTGCTCCAAATTACCATTTTAAAAAATGCAATAGGCTTTTCCGGCCTACTAAAGGTGTCTGTCTGTGTGCCCCTGCCTGGTGTTGTCCTCAACTAAATAAAGCTGAGCTTCAACCTTCTGCTCCAAATTACCATTTTAAAAAATGCAATAGGCTTTTCCGGCCTACTAAAGGTGTCTGTCTGTGTGCCCCTGCCTGGTGTTGTCCTCAACTAAATAAAGCTGAGCTTCAACCTTCTGCTCCAAATTACCATTTTAAAAAATGCAATAGGCTTTTCCGGCCTACTAAAGGTGCCTGTCTGTGTGCCCCTGCCTGGTGTTGCCCTCAACTAAATAAAGCTGAGCTTCAACCTTCTGCTCCAAATTACCATTTTAAAAAATGCAATAGGCTTTTCCGGCCTACTAAAGGTGTCTGTCTGTGTGCCCCTGCCTGGTGTTGTCCTCAACTAAATAAAGCTGAGCTTCAACCTTCCGGCTCTCATTAAGTGGTTTTAAAAAAAAAAAATGGTGGTTAGGGCCTACTAACGGCTTCTGCCCCTCCCTGGTGTTGCCCTCAACTAAATAAAGCTGAGCTTCAACCTTCTGCTCCAAATTACCATTTTAAAAAATGCAATAGGCTTTTCCGGCCTACTAAAGGTGTCTGTCTGTGTGCCCCTGCCTGGTGTTGCCCTCAACTAAATAAAGCTGAGCTTCAACCTTCTGCTCCAAATTACCATTTTAAAAAATGCAATAGGCTTTTCCGGCCTACTAAAGGTGTCTGTCTGTGTGCCCCTGCCTGGTGTTGTCCTCAACTAAATAAAGCTGAGCTTCAACCTTCCGGCTCTCATTAAGTGGTTTTTAAAAAAAAAAATGGTGGTTAGGGCCTACTAACGGCTTCTGCCCCTCCCTGGTGTTGCCCTCAACTAAATAAAGCTGAGCTTCAACCTTCTGCTCCAAATTACCATTTTAAAAAATGCAATAGGCTTTTCCGGCCTACTAAAGGTGTCTGCCCCTCCCTGGTGTTGTCCTCAACTGAACAAAGCTGAGCTTCCACATTCTGGCTTTCGCCCTATACTATCAGATATTAAACTGCATTTGGCCTACTAGTGTGGTTAGGCCCTTGAAACAGTGTCTGCTGCTCTTGGGTTTGCTACTCCACTGAACAAAGCAATGCCGCCTGTTTAGTCCTGTTACCAATTTTGAACTGCATGTAGCCTACTTTATTCTTTGGCCCTATATCTGTTTCCTCCTCATCCTGCCCATTGCCCAGCCACTGCTAAATGAGTCTGCTGGTACATTGACCTAGACCACTACATTCCCCTTGTACTCTACACAGCCAGAATCTGACCCTGCTGAAAGTAAGGTTCCCCTTCCCGCATGTTATACCACCTTACACAGGGACAAAGAGGAAGGTGCAGATGAAAGTGCAGGTTCCTTCATCAGGTGGGGGGGCATACTCGTTGGCGACGTCACTGGCACAGGGCCCCTCAGAGTACGCAAAAGTGTCGCTGCTGGTGGGAGGCGCCCCCGCCATGCAAACACACCGCCGTACTTTGAGGGGCCCTGTGCCAGTGGCAATGCGAACGAGTGGGCCCCCCCCTGCTTGCTCAGGATCACAGCACTTGCAACTTTTAAATACTTACCTTTCCCTGCAACACCGCCGTGACGTAGTCCGCATTTCCTGGGCCCACGAAAAACTTGAGCCAGCCCTACTCCCCCCACAACTTTCCCCCAATTCCCTATGCCCAACTATTATTATACAGTTAATTAAGATTGGCAAGCTTCAGAAACAAGAATGGATGTTTTTGGCATTAAAATGGGCACTGTAGGTGTTTTCCTGGCCTCCACTCACTGCCGACTATGCTTCCCCATTGACTTGCATTGGGTTTCGTGTTTCGGTCGATCCCCGACTTTTAGCGATAATCGGCCGACTGCACTCGACTCGACTCTGGACAAAATCGGGTTTCCCAAAACCCTACTCGATCTTAAAAAAATGAAAGTCGCTCAACCCTAGTCACAAGCGGTACTGTGTAGTGTTGTCTTTCTGCAGGTTGGCTGCATCAGCTGGTTCGTTATTCTGGTTGGTTTCCTATTTAGCTCACCTGCATACTCAGTTCCTTGCCTGCTATCAATGTATTCAGTGCTCTTCAGATTCCTTGTGATTACCTTGCTCCCAGCCTATCCAAGACAAGCTAAGTTTTTGTCCGTTCATTTTTTGATTATCAGCATTCATCATGTTTCTTGTCCAGCTTGCTAAGATGTGATCTCCTCGCTTGCTGGTTGCTCTAGGGGACTGAGTTTCTCCCCCCACACCGTTAGTTGGTGCGGGGGTTCTTGAAATCTCAGTGTGGATATTTTGTAAGGGTTTTTACTGACCGCACAGACCCCTTTACTATTTTCTGCTATCTAGTATTAGTGGGCCTCATTTGCTGAATCTGTTTTCACCCCTGTGTATGTGCCTTCCTCTTACCTCACCGTTATTATCTGTTGGGGGCTTCTATATCTTTGGGGATTATTTCTCTGGAGGCAAGAGAGGTCTTTCTTTCTCTCTAGGGGTAGTTAGTTCCTCAGGCTGGCTCGAGACGTCTAGGATTTTAGGCACGTTCACCGGCTACTTCTAGTGTGTTTGGATAGGTTCAGATTTGCGGTCAGTCCAGTTTGCCACCTCCCTAGAGCTTGTCCTATGTTTGTTACTAGGGTTGAGCGAAACGGGTCGATCATTTTCAAAAGTCGCCGACTTTTGGCTAAGTCGGCGTCTCATGAAACCCGATCCGACCCCTGTGCTTGTCGGCCATGCGGTACGCGACTTTCGCGCCAAAGTCGCGTTTCAATGACGCGAAAAGCGCCATTTCTCAGCCAATGAAGGTGAACGCAGAGTGTGGGCAGCGTGATGACATAGATCCTGGTCCCCACCATCTTAGAGAAGGGCATTGCAGTGATTGGCTTGCTGTCTGCGGCGTCACAGGGGCTATAAAGGGGCGTTCCCGCCGACCGCCATCTTACTGCTGCTGATCTGAGCTTAGGGAGAGGTTGCTGCCGCTTCGTCAGAAGCAGGGAGAGCGTTAGGCAGGGTCCACTAACCACCAAACCGCTTGTGCTGCAGCGATTTCCACTGTCCAACACCACCTTCGGTGTGCAGGGACTGTGGAAGCTATTTTTTTTTTTTTTTCCCCTCAGCGCTGTAGCTCATTGGGCTGCCCTAGAAGGCTCCGTGATAGCTGTATTGCTGTGTGTACGCCACTGTGGAAACCAACTGCTTTTTTCAAAGCACATATCCTCTTGTTCCTTCCTTTCTGCACAGCTATCTTTTTTGTTTGTCCACACTTTTTATTTAATTTGTGCATCAGTCCACTCCTATTGCTGCCTGCCATACCTGGCTTACATTACTGCAGGGAGATAGTAATTGTAGGACAGTTTTTTTTTTTTTTTTTTTTTTTTTTTGTGGGAGATTAAGATTGGCATTTCTGCTACAGTGCCATCCCTGTGTGTGCCATCTCTCACTGAGTGGGCCATAGAAAGCCTATTTATTTTTTCCGTGATTTGTGTTCTAAAATCTACCTCAACACAAAAACACTACATCAATCAGTGGGAGAAAAATATTGGCCTCAGTCAGGGCTTGTGTGCCACTGCTGTGTGTGCTATCTCTCATTCAGTGGGCTATAGCAAGCCTATTTTTTTTTTTTTTTTTTAATATTATTTGGTTTCTAAAGTCTCCCTGAAAAAAAAAAAAAAAACCTAAAAAAACAGTGGGAGAGTAATATTGCCCTTTCAGCTTGTGTGCCAGTCTTGACTCCTGGGTGTGCCACCTCTCTCCCTCTCATTCAGTGGGCCATAGAAAGCCTATTTATTTTTTTTAAAAAATATTATTGGGTTTCTAAAGTCTCCCTGAAAAAACAAAAAATACATAAAAAAACAGTGGGAGAGTAATATTGCCCTTTCAGCTTGTGTGCCAGTCTTGACTCCTGGGTGTGCCACCTCTCTCCCTTTCATTCAGTGGGCCATAGAAAGCCTATTTATTTTTTCCGTGATTTGTGTTCTAAATTCTACCTCAACACAAAAACACTACATCAATCAGTGGGAGAAAAATATTGGCCTCAGTCAGGGCTTGTGTGCCACTGCTGTGTGTGCTATCTCTCATTCAGTGGGCTATAGCAAGCCTATTTTTTTTTTTTTTTTTTTTTTTTTTAATATTATTTGGTTTCTAAAGTCTCCCTGAAAAAAAAAAAAAAACCTAAAAAAACAGTGGGAGAGTAATATTGCCCTTTCAGCTTGTGTGCCAGTCTTGACTCCTGGGTGTGCCACCTCTCTCCCTCTCATTCAGTGGGCCATAGAAAGCCTATTTATTTTTTTTTTTTAATATTATTTGGTTTCTAATTCTCCCTGAAAAAAAAAAAAAAACCTAAAAAAACAGTGGGAGAATAATATTGCCCTTTCAGCTTGTGTGCCAGTCTTGACTCCTGGGTGTGCCACCTCTCTCCCTCTCATTCAGCGGGCCATAGAAAGCCTATTTATTTTTTTTTAAAAATATTATTGGGTTTCTAAAGTCTCCCTGAAAAAACAAAAAATACATAAAAAAACAGTGGGAGAGTAATATTGCCCTTTCAGCTTGTGTGCCAGTCTTGACTCCTGGGTGTGCCACCTCTCTCCCTTTCATTCAGTGGGCCATAGAAAGCCTATTTATTTTTTTTTTTAAATATTATTGGGTTTCTAAAGTCTCCCTGAAAAAAAAAAAAAAACCTAAAAAAACAGTGGGAGAGTAATATTGCCCTTTCAGCTTGTGTGCCAGTCTTGACTCCTGGGTGTGCCACCTCTCTCCCTCTCATTCAGTGGGCCATAGAAAGCCTATTTATTTTTTTTTTTAAATATTATTGGGTTTCTAAAGTCTCCCTGAAAAAAAAAAAAAAAACCTAAAAAAACAGTGGGAGAGTAATATTGCCCTTTCAGCTTGTGTGCCAGTCTTGACTCCTGGGTGTGCCACCTCTCTCCCTCTCATTCAGTGGGCCATAGAAAGCCTATTTATTTTTTTTAAAAAATATTATTTGGTTTCTAAAGTCTCCCTGAAAAAACAAAAAATACATAAAAAAACAGTGGGAGAGTAATATTGCCCTTTCAGCTTGTGTGCCAGTCTTGACTCCTGGGTGTGCCACCTCTCTCCCTTTCATTCAGTGGGCCATAGAAAGCCTATTTATTTTTTTTTTTAAATATTATTGGGTTTCTAAAGTCTCCCTGAAAAAAAAAAAAAAACCTAAAAAAACAGTGGGAGAGTAATATTGCCCTTTCAGCTTGTGTGCCAGTCTTGACTCCTGGGTGTGCCACCTCTCTCCCTTTCATTCAGTGGGCCATAGAAAGCCTATTTATTTTTTTTTTAAAATATTATTGGGTTTCTAAAGTCTCCCTGAAAAAAAAAAAAAAACCTAAAAAAACAGTGGGAGAGTAATATTGCCCTTTCAGCTTGTGTGCCAGTCTTGACTCCTGGGTGTGCCACCTCTCTCCCTCTCATTCAGTGGGCCATAGAAAGCCTATTTATTTTTTTTTTTAAATATTATTGGGTTTCTAAAGTCTCCCTGAAAAAACAAAAAATACATAAAAAAACAGTGGGAGAGTAATATTGCCCTCTCAGCTTGTGTGCCAGTCTTGACTCCTGGGTGTGCCACCTCTCTCTCTCTAATTGTGGGCCATAGAAAGCCTTTTTTTTTTTTTTTTTTAATATTATTTGGTTTCTAAAGTCTCCCTGAGAAAAAAAAATAAATAAATTAGGTGGGAGATTAATATTGACATTAGTGCTTGAGTGACAGTCCTGCGTGTGTGTCATCTCTGTGATTTTGTGCCACAGAAAACAGAGTGTGTAACATTGTGCCTGATTTTCCTTGTGGTCTCACCAACCTGTTAAGGGATATTGAAATCATACTGAAGTTATAGCTCACCGTGTAAGTTGTTTGACAGCAACAAATAAAGTTACTTTGGTTAAGATTTTAAAACAATGAGGAAGTCTGGTGCAAGAGGTCGTCGTGGGCGTTCATTGTCAGCTGGTAATGATGGTAGTGGTAGAGGAGCATCAGGTGGTCGTGGGGATAAAAATATTCCACCTAAGTCTGGAGCTGTGGAGCCAGTTTCGTCGTCAGGCTACACAAGGCCTCGAACGCTCTCTTTTCTGGGAGTAGGAAAACCGCTTTTAAAGGCGGAGCAGCAACAGCAAGTTTTGGCTTACATTGCAGACTCAGCCTCTAGCTCTTTTGCCTCCTCTTCCGAAACTGGTAAATGTAAAAGCAGCGCGTCGCTTGTGGATGTTCACGGTCAGGGACAAGTCGCTTCCTTGTCCTCCTCAGCAAAAACTACAACAAGAGAGAAGGATGCAGCAGGCGACACAACGGGTCACTCCATGGAGCTCTTTACACATACCGTCCCTGGCTTAGAAAGTGAAACATTTAACAGGCCATGCCCATTACAAGTATATTCTGACATGGAGTGCACTGATGCACAGCCACAGCCAGAGTACTATGCTGCTCCTTTGACTCAGACCACCACATTGCCCTCTCAGGGTACAGATCCACAATCAGACCCTGATGAGACTATGTTGCCCCGCCACGAACGCTATACCACCGACCGACACAGTGACACAGACGAAGTTGCACACGAGCTCGAAGAGGAGGTAATAGATGACCCAGTTATTGACCCCGATTGGCAGCCATTGGGGGAACAGGGTGCAGGCGGCAGTAGTTCAGAAGCGGAGGTGGAGGAGGGGCCGCAGCAGGCATCAACATCGCAACAGGTTACATCTGCCGGGCCCGTATCTGGCCCAAAACGCGTGTGAAAGCCAAAACCTGTTGGAGCACAGCGTTGCCATCCGGTTAAAGCTCAGTCTGCAATCCCTGAAAAGGGATCCGAGTCTAGGAAGAGTGCAGTCTGGCATTTTTTTAAACAACATCCAACTGATCAGCGCAAAGTCATCTGTCAAAAATGTTCAACTAGCTTAAGCAGAGGTCAGAATCTGAAAAGTCTAAATACTAGTTGCATGCATAGACACTTAACCACCATGCATTTTCAAGCCTGGACTAACTACCAAACGTCCCTCAAGGTTGTAGCACCCTCGGCCAATGAAGCTAGTCAGCAACGCAACATCCCTTCCGTCACTGTAAGGCCACCATTTTCCGCACCACAGGCAGTATCTGTGCAGGTTTCTTTGCCAGCCAAAAGCAGTCAGGGTCAGGGAATCACCAGTTTTGTAGGAGGAAATATTGCATCTAGGGCACCGGCGGAAACAATACCGTCTCCAACCGTCTCTCAGTCTGCCATGTACACCGGCACACCCGAAAGTTCCACGATCTCCAGCTCTCCAGTCCAGCTCACCCTACATGAGACTCTGGTTAGAAAAAGGAAGTACTTATCCTCGCATCCGCGTACACAGGGTTTTAACGCCCACATAGCTAGACTAATCTCGTTAGAGATGATGCCCTACCGGTTAGTTGAAAGCGAAGCTTTCAAAGCCCTGATGGAGTACGCTGAACCACGATACGAGCTACCCAGTCGACACTTTTTTTCCAGAAAAGCCATCCCAGCCCTGCACCAGCATGTTAAACAGCGCATCGTCCATGCACTCAGGCAATCTGTGAGTACAAAGGTGCACCTGACTACAGATGCATGGACCAGTAGGCATGGCCAGGGACGTTATGTGTCCATCACGGCACACTGGGTGAATGTGGTGGATGCAGGGTCCACAGGCGACATCAATTTAGGGACAGTTGTGCCTAGCCCACGGTCTAGGAAACAGTTGGCTGTAGGCGTTCGCACCCCCTCCTCCTCCTCCTCCTCGTCCTCCTGCAGAAGCTACAGCTCTTCCACAGAACGCAGTCTGCCAACCACTCCATCGGCAGATGACACTGTTGCACACCAGTTGTCCCATTATGGGCCAGCTACTGCCAAGCGTCAGCAGGCTGTATTGGCTATGAAGTGCTTGGGCGACAATAGACACACCGCGGAAGTTCTGTCCGAGTTCTTGCAACAAGAAACGCAGTCGTGGCTGGGCACAGTAGATCTTGAGGCAGGCAAGGTAGTGAGTGATAACGGAAGGAATTTCATGGCTGCCATCTCCCTTTCCCAACTGAAACACATTCCTTGCCTGGCTCACACCTTAAACCTGGTGGTGCAGTGCTTATTGAAAACTTATCCTGGGTTCTCCGACCTGCTCCTCAAAGTGCGTGCACTTTGCTCACATATCCGACGTTCGCCTGTACACGCCAGCCGTATGCAGACCTATCAGCGGTCTTTGAACCTTCCCCAGCATCGCCTAATCATAGACGTTGCAACAAGGTGGAACTCAACACTGCACATGCTTCAGAGACTGTGCGAACAGAGGCGTGCTGTTATTTATTTGTGGGAGGATACACGGGCAGGCAGTAGGATGGCAGACATGGAGTTGTCAGGTGTGCAGTGGTCTAAGATACAAGACATGTGTCAAGTCCTTCAGTGCTTTGAGGAATGCACACGGCTGGTTAGTGCAGACAACGCCGTAATAAGCATGAGCATCCCCCTAATGCGTCTGCTGATGCAAAGTTTGACGCACATAAAGGAGCAGGCGTCTGCACCAGAGGAAGAGGAAAGCCTTGATGACAGTCAGCCATTGTCTGGTCAGGGCAGTGTACAGGACGAGGTAGCGGGCGAAGAGGAGGTGGAGGACGAGGAGGATGATGGGGATGAGTATATTTTTAATGCCGAACCTTTCCCGGGGGCACAGGAATTTGGTTGCGTGTCACGGCCGGGTTCTGGTTTTTTGAGGGACACAAGTGACGTAGATTTGCCTGCAACTGCCCCTCAACCAATCACAACCGGAGATTTGACAACTGGAACTTTGGCCCACATGGCGGATTATGCCTTACGTATCCTAAAAAGGGACACACGCATTACGAAAATGATGAACGATGACGATTACTGGTTGGCCTGCCTCCTTGATCCACGCTATAAAGGCAAATTGCAAAATATTATGCCACATGAGAACTTGGAACTAATATTAGCAACCAAACAATCAACTCTTGTTGACCGTTTGCTTCAGGCATTCCCAGCACACAGCGCACGTGATCGTTCTCACACGAGCTCCAGGGGGCAGCAGACTAGGAGTGTTAGGGGTGCACACATCAGAAGTGGCATTGGACAGAGGGGTTTTCTGACCAGGTTGTGGAGTGATTTTGCTATGACCGCAGACAGGACAGGTACTGCTGCATCAATTGAAAGTGACAGGAGACAACATTTGTCCAGTATGGTTACTAACTATTTTTCATCCCTTATCGATGTTCTCCCTCAACCGTCATTCCCATTTGATTACTGGGCCTCCAAATTAGACACCTGGCCAGAATTGGCAGAATATGCATTGCAGGAGCTTGCTTGCCCGGCAGCAAGTGTCCTATCAGAAAGAGTATTCAGTGCTGCAGGTTCAATATTAACCGAAAAAAGGACTCGTCTGGCTACCCAAAATGTTGACGATCTAACATTCATTAAAATGAACCACAACTGGATTTCGAAATCTTTTGCCCCACCTTGCCCGGCCGACACCTAGCTTTCCTATGAAAAGCTCTTGCCTGTGAATTACTTTTCTAATGTCTAATTTGCTGCAGCTGATTGTACAGCATACGACATGTTTACACCTCCCTAAATGGCAAAACTCCCCACACGGGGCCGTGGTATCGCGACTTGGCGCAAGCACCCGTGAGACTGCTGTTTGTCTGAAGAGGTGGGTGTGCTCGCTTTTGGTTGACGGCATTGCTACTGGGTCCCTCATAGTACAATGTAGTGTCTCTGGCGGTGGTGGTGCGCACCCAACGTCAGACACACCGTTGTAACATGAGGGGCCCTGGGGCGGTCCCGCCGGCCTCAAGAGAGTTCCCCCCTACCCCAGCTCAAAATGTGCTCTACCACGTGCAAAATTATGTCGCACAGCTCCACCAATCTTTAGTCTATTCGCTGACATCATTCAATGTCTGGCACTGACAATACAAATTTGTAGACATCTATGATGCAACTTAAAGTAGTCTGTGTCTGTGTCCTATATTGGCACCATTAAATAGTTACTGCCAAATTACTATGTCAGAAACTCAGTAGATGAGCCCACCCCTGTACCTAAGTATGCCACCTTTTTTTTTTGTTTTGGTTGTTTTGCGAGACATTAACATCTATTTATATTTTGGGAGTACTGGGACAGACACTCCTTGCACTACTCCTCCACTCACCACCAAGCTGCCTGTGTATCCATGTAACCGCTGTAAAACTGCCATGAGCCTATTGTTTGTTATTTTAGGCCTTTGATAGCCTGTCTGCGGCCCCTACTTGCAATACTCCTCCACTGACCACCAAGCTGCCTGCCCGTGTATCCATGTAACCGCTGTGAAACTGCCATGAGCCTATTGTTTGTTATTTTAGGCCTTTGATAGCCTGTCTGCGGCCCCTACTTGCAATACTCCTCCACTGACCACAATGCTGCCTGGAGTGCCTGCCTGTGTATCCATGTAACCGATGTAAAACTGCCATGACTGCCTACTGTTTGTTATTTTAGGCCTTTGATAGCCTGTCTGCAGCCCCTACTTGCAATACTCCTCCACTGACCACCAAGCTGCCTGCCCGTGTATCCATGTAACCGCTGTGAAACTGCCATGAGCCTATTGTTTGTTATGTTAGGCCTTTGATAGCCTGTCTGCGGTCCCTACTTTAAATACTCCTCCACTGACCAGACCACTGCTGCCCGTGTACCCCTGGAACCAATTATAAAGTGCCTACAGCCAGCCCATTTTCTTATGTTAGGCCTTTGAAGCCTGTCTGCGGTCCCTACTTTAAATACTCCTCCACTGACCACCAAGCTGCCTGCCCGTGTATCCATGTAACCGCTGTGAAACTGCCATGAGCCTATTGTTTGTTATTTTAGGCCTTTGATAGCCTGTCTGCGGCCCCTACTTGCAATACTCCTCCACTGACCACAATGCTGCCTGGAGTGCCTGCCTGTGTATCCATGTAACCGATGTAAAACTGCCATGACTGCCTACTGTTTGTTATTTTAGGCCTTTGATAGCCTGTCTGCAGCCCCTACTTGCAATACTCCTCCACTGACCACCAAGCTGCCTGCCCGTGTATCCATGTAACCGCTGTGAAACTGCCATGAGCCTATTGTTTGTTATGTTAGGCCTTTGATAGCCTGTCTGCGGTCCCTACTTTAAATACTCCTCCACTGACCAGACCACTGCTGCCCGTGTACCCCTGGAACCAATTATAAAGTGCCTACAGCCAGCCCATTTTCTTATGTTAGGCCTTTGAAGCCTGTCTGCGGTCCCTACTTTAAATACTCCTCCACTGACCACCAAGCTGCCTGCCCGTGTATCCATGTAACCGCTGTAAAACTGCCATGAGCCTATTGTTTGTTATTTTAGGCCTTTGATAGCCTGTCTGCGGCCCCTACTTGCAATACTCCTCCACTGACCACAATGCTGCCTGGAGTGCCTGCCTGTGTATCCATGTAACCGATGTAAAACTGCCATGACTGCCTACTGTTTGTTATTTTAGGCCTTTGATAGCCTGTCTGCAGCCCCTACTTGCAATACTCCTCCACTGACCACCAAGCTGCCTGCCCGTGTATCCATGTAACCGCTGTGAAACTGCCATGAGCCTATTGTTTGTTATGTTAGGCCTTTGATAGCCTGTCTGCGGTCCCTACTTTAAATACTCCTCCACTGACCAGACCACTGCTGCCCGTGTACCCCTGGAACCAATTATAAAGTGCCTACAGCCAGCCCATTTTCTTATGTTAGGCCTTTGAAGCCTGTCTGCGGTCCCTACTTTAAATACTCCTCCACTGACCACCAAGCTGCCTGCCCGTGTATCCATGTAACCGCTGTAAAACTGCCATGAGCCTATTGTTTGTTATTTTAGGCCTTTGATAGCCTGTCTGCGGCCCCTACTTGCAATACTCCTCCACTGACCACAATGCTGCCTGGAGTGCCTGCCTGTGTATCCATGTAACCGATGTAAAACTGCCATGACTGCCTACTGTTTGTTATTTTAGGCCTTTGATAGCCTGTCTGCAGCCCCTACTTGCAATACTCCTCCACTGACCACCAAGCTGCCTGCCCGTGTATCCATGTAACCGCTGTGAAACTGCCATGAGCCTATTGTTTGTTATGTTAGGCCTTTGATAGCCTGTCTGCGGTCCCTACTTTAAATACTCCTCCACTGACCAGACCACTGCTGCCCGTGTACCCCTGGAACCAATTATAAAGTGCCTACAGCCAGCCCATTTTCTTATGTTAGGCCTTTGAAGCCTGTCTGCGGTCCCTACTTTAAATACTCCTCCACTGACCACCAAGCTGCCTGCCCGTGTATCCATGTAACCGCTGTAAAACTGCCATGAGCCTATTGTTTGTTATTTTAGGCCTTTGATAGCCTGTCTGCGGCCCCTACTTGCAATACTCCTCCACTGACCACAATGCTGCCTGGAGTGCCTGCCTGTGTATCCATGTAACCGATGTAAAACTGCCATGACTGCCTACTGTTTGTTATTTTAGGCCTTTGATAGCCTGTCTGCAGCCCCTACTTGCAATACTCCTCCACTGACCACCAAGCTGCCTGCCCGTGTATCCATGTAACCGCTGTGAAACTGCCATGAGCCTATTGTTTGTTATGTTAGGCCTTTGATAGCCTGTCTGCGGTCCCTACTTTAAATACTCCTCCACTGACCAGACCACTGCTGCCCGTGTACCCCTGGAACCAATTATAAAGTGCCTACAGCCAGCCCATTTTCTTATGTTAGGCCTTTGAAGCCTGTCTGCGGTCCCTACTTTAAATACTCCTCCACTGACCACCAAGCTGCCTGCCCGTGTATCCATGTAACCGCTGTAAAACTGCCATGAGCCTATTGTTTGTTATTTTAGGCCTTTGATAGCCTGTCTGCGGCCCCTACTTGCAATACTCCTCCACTGACCACAATGCTGCCTGGAGTGCCTGCCTGTGTATCCATGTAACCGATGTAAAACTGCCATGACTGCCTACTGTTTGTTATTTTAGGCCTTTGATAGCCTGTCTGCAGCCCCTACTTGCAATACTCCTCCACTGACCACCAAGCTGCCTGCCCGTGTATCCATGTAACCGCTGTGAAACTGCCATGAGCCTATTGTTTGTTATGTTAGGCCTTTGATAGCCTGTCTGCGGTCCCTACTTTAAATACTCCTCCACTGACCAGACCACTGCTGCCCGTGTACCCCTGGAACCAATTATAAAGTGCCTACAGCCAGCCCATTTTCTTATGTTAGGCCTTTGATAGCCTGTCTGCAGCCCCTACTTGCAATACTCCTCCACTGACCACACCAATGCTGCCCGTGTACCCCTGGAACCTATTTAAAAGTTCATAGAGCCTAGTTATATATTTTATTTACTATTAATAAGGCCATGATGGACTACGCTGTACCACGCTACAAGCTAACCAGTCGACACTTCTTTTGCGAGAAAAGCCATCCCAACCCTCCACCAGCATGTAGAAGACCGCATTGTCCATGCACTCTGGCAATCTGTGAGTACAAAGGTGCACCTGACAACAGACGCATGGACCTGTAGGCATGGCCACGGAAGATTACGTGTCCATTACGGCGCAATGGGTTAATGTGGTGGATGCATGGTCCACAGGGGACAGCCTACTAAGTCTGTCTGCAGTCCCTAATTCAAATTGTCCTCCACTGTCTAAATCGGAACTTCCACCTTCTGGCTTTCGGCCTATAGTATCAGAAATTAAACTGCATTTGGCCTTCAACTTTGGTTAGGGCCTACTAACGGCTTCTGCCCCTCCCTGGTGTTGCCCTCAACTAAATAAAGCTGAGCTTCAACCTTCCGGCTCTCATTATGTGGTTTAAAAAAAAAAAATGGTGGTTAGGGCCTACTAACGGCTTCTGCCCCTCCCTGGTGTTGCCCTCAACTAAATAAAGCTGAGCTTCAACCTTCTGCTCCAAATTACCATTTTAAAAAATGCAATAGGCTTTTCAGGCCTACTAAAGGTGTCTGTCTGTGTGCCCCTCCCTGGTGTTGTCCTCAACTAAATAAAGCTGAGCTTCAACCTTCCGGCTCTCATTATGTGGTTTTAAAAAAAAAAATGGTGGTTAGGGCCTACTAACGGCTTCTGCCCCTCCCTGGTGTTGTCCTCAACTAAATAAAGCTGAGCT
Organism: Ranitomeya variabilis; assembly: GCF_051348905.1. Lineage (NCBI taxonomy): Eukaryota > Metazoa > Chordata > Amphibia > Anura > Dendrobatidae > Ranitomeya > Ranitomeya variabilis. The sequence goes on from NC_135236.1 coordinate 538,705,840, forward strand.
TCAACCTTCCGGCTCTCATTATGTGGTTTTAAAAAAAAAAATGGTGGTTAGGGCCTACTAACGGCTTCTGCCCCTCCCTGGTGTTGTCCTCAACTAAATAAAGCTGAGCTTCAACCTTCCGGCTCTCATTATGTGGTTTTAAAAAAAAAATGGTGGTTAGGGCCTACTAACGGCTTCTGCCCCTCCCTGGTGTTGCCCTCAACTAAATAAAGCTGAGCTTCAACCTTCTGCTCCAAATTACCATTTTGAAAAATGCAATAGGCTTTTCAGGCCTACAAAAGGTGTCTGTCTGTGTGCCCCTCCCTGGTGTTGTCCTCAACTAAATAAAGCTGAGCTTCAACCTTCCGGCTCTCATTATGTGGTTTTAAAAAAAAAAATGGTGGTTAGGGCCTACTAACGGCTTCTGCCCCTCCCTGGTGTTGTCCTCAACTAAATAAAGCTGAGCTTCAACCTTCCGGCTCTCATTATGTGGTTTTAAAAAAAAAAAATGGTGGTTAGGGCCTACTAACGGCTTCTGCCCCTCCCTGGTGTTGTCCTCAACTAAATAAAGCTGAGCTTCAACCTTCCGGCTCTCATTATGTGGTTTTAAAAAAAAAATGGTGGTTAGGGCCTACTAACGGCTTCTGCCCCTCCCTGGTGTTGCCCTCAACTAAATAAAGCTGAGCTTCAACCTTCTGCTCCAAATTACCATTTTGAAAAATGCAATAGGCTTTTCAGGCCTACAAAAGGTGTCTGTCTGTGTGCCCCTCCCTGGTGTTGTCCTCAACTAAATAAAGCTGAGCTTCAACCTTCCGGCTCTCATTATGTGGTTTAAAAAAAAAAAATGGTGGTTAGGGCCTACTAACGGCTTCTGCCCCTCCCTGGTGTTGTCCTCAACTAAATAAAGCTGAGCTTCAACCTTCCGGCTCTCATTATGTGGTTTTAAAAAAAAAATGGTGGTTAGGGCCTACTAACGGCTTCTGCCCCTCCCTGGTGTTGCCCTCAACTAAATAAAGCTGAGCTTCAACCTTCTGCTCCAAATTACCATTTTGAAAAATGCAATAGGCTTTTCAGGCCTACTAAAGGTGTCTGTCTGTGTGCCCCTCCCTGGTGTTGTCCTCAACTAAATAAAGCTGAGCTTCAACCTTCCGGCTCTCATTATGTGGTTTTAAAAAAAAAATGGTGGTTAGGGCCTACTAACGGCTTCTGCCCCTCCCTGGTGTTGCCCTCAACTAAATAAAGCTGAGCTTCAACCTTCTGCTCCAAATTACCATTTTGAAAAATGCAATAGGCTTTTCAGGCCTACAAAAGGTGTCTGTCTGTGTGCCCCTCCCTGGTGTTGTCCTCAACTAAATAAAGCTGAGCTTCAACCTTCCGGCTCTCATTATGTGGTTTTAAAAAAAAAAATGGTGGTTAGGGCCTACTAACGGCTTCTGCCCCTCCCTGGTGTTGTCCTCAACTAAATAAAGCTGAGCTTCAACCTTCCGGCTCTCATTATGTGGTTTTAAAAAAAAAAATGGTGGTTAGGGCCTACTAACGGCTTCTGCCCCTCCCTGGTGTTGTCCTCAACTAAATAAAGCTGAGCTTCAACCTTCCGGCTCTCATTATGTGGTTTTAAAAAAAAAATGGTGGTTAGGGCCTACTAACGGCTTCTGCCCCTCCCTGGTGTTGCCCTCAACTAAATAAAGCTGAGCTTCAACCTTCTGCTCCAAATTACCATTTTGAAAAATGCAATAGGCTTTTCAGGCCTACTAAAGGTGTCTGTCTGTGTGCCCCTCCCTGGTGTTGTCCTCAACTAAATAAAGCTGAGCTTCAACCTTCCGGCTCTCATTATGTGGTTTAAAAAAAAAAAATGGTGGTTAGGGCCTACTAACGGCTTCTGCCCCTCCCTGGTGTTGTCCTCAACTAAATAAAGCTGAGCTTCAACCTTCCGGCTCTCATTATGTGGTTTTAAAAAAAAAATGGTGGTTAGGGCCTACTAACGGCTTCTGCCCCTCCCTGGTGTTGCCCTCAACTAAATAAAGCTGAGCTTCAACCTTCTGCTCCAAATTACCATTTTGAAAAATGCAATAGGCTTTTCAGGCCTACTAAAGGTGTCTGTCTGTGTGCCCCTCCCTGGTGTTGTCCTCAACTAAATAAAGCTGAGCTTCAACCTTCCGGCTCTCATTATGTGGTTTAAAAAAAAAAAATGGTGGTTAGGGCCTACTAACGGCTTCTGCCCCTCCCTGGTGTTGCCCTCAAGTAAATAAAGCTGAGCTTCAACCTTCTGCTCCAAATTACCATTTTAAAAAATGCAATAGGCTTTTCCGGCCTACTAAAGGTGTCTGCCCCTCCCTGGTGTTGTCCTCAACTGAACAAAGCTGAGCTTCCACATTCTGGCTTTCGCCCTATACTATCAGATATTAAACTGCATTTGGCCTACTAGTGTGGTTAGGCCCTTGAAACAGTGTCTGCTGCTCTTGGGTTTGCTACTCCACTGAACAAAGCAATGCCGCCTGTTTAGTCCTGTTACCAATTTTGAACTGCATGTAGCCTACTTTATTCTTTGGCCCTATATCTGTTTCCTCCTCATCCTGCCCATTGCCCAGCCACTGCTAAATGAGTCTGCTGGTACATTGACCTAGACCACTACATTCCCCTTGTACTCTACACAGCCAGAATCTGTCCCTGCTGAAAGTAAGGTTCCCCTTCCCGCATGTTATACCACCTTACACAGGGACAAAGAGGAAGGTGCAGATGAAAGTGCAGGTTCCTTCATCAGGTGGGGGGGCATACTCGTTGGCGACGTCACTGGCACAGGGCCCCTCAGAGTACGCAAAAGTGTCGCTGCTGGTGGGAGGCGCCCCCGCCATGCAAACACACCGCCGTACTTTGAGGGGCCCTGTGCCAGTGGCAATGCGAACGAGTGGGCCCCCCCCTGCTTGCTCAGGATCACAGCACTTGCAACTTTTAAATACTTACCTTTCCCTGCAACACCGCCGTGACGTAGTCCGCATTTCCTGGGCCCACGAAAAACTTGAGCCAGCCCTACTCCCCCCACAACTTTCACCCAATTCCCTATGCCCAACTATTATTATACAGTTAATTAAGATTGGCAAGCTTCAGAAACAAGAATGGATGTTTTTGGCATTAAAATGGGCACTGTAGGTGTTTTCCTGGCCTCCACTCACTGCCGACTATGCTTCCCCATTGACTTGCATTGGGTTTCGTGTTTCGGTCGATCCCCGACTTTTAGCGATAATCGGCCGACTGCACTCGACTCGACTCTGGACAAAATCGGGTTTCCCAAAACCCTACTCGATCTTAAAAAAATGAAAGTCGCTCAACCCTATTTGTTACTTAGCTGGAGTAATTCGTGATCCTCAACCACTAAGGATCATAACAGTAGACACACAGTGGAATGATCCTGCGCTGCAGAGTCAGTTTGTTCATGGGGTTTCAGGAAGGGTTAAAAAAGCCCTTCTGATGTATGAGACTCCTGCTTCTCTAGAATCCGCTATGAGTCTTGTTATCCGTATTGATCGCCGTCTGCATCAGGGGGTGCAAGAGACGCCGCCTATGGGAGAGAGCGTAGGTACAGGTGAGGTTGCTGCAGGTGAGCCCACGGAGCCTATGCAAATCGCAGGGGTGTCACATGTGAAGCATCATGCCCCTTTGCTTAGGAAGCAGAGAGCCTGTTTTTGCTGTGGTAAAACTGGTCATTATGTTAATACTTGTCCTCTGCTATCCAAGAAAAGCGCAACGGCGGAAAAACTACTAAGCTCAGAGGGTGTGGAGGAGGCCGATCTGAGCTTATGCATATCCTCCATAGTGGTTTCTCAATACATGCTTCCTGCCAAGGTTGTGGTCGCTGGCAGAGAGCTGCATATTACTGTGTTTGTGGATAGTGGTTCTGCCACTAACCTCATTGATGAGGAGTTTGCGCACTCAACCGGTTTCAGGATCAAAAAACTGCCTCATCCTATCTGGGTGGTCACCATCAATGCCGCTCCTCTCCCACAGGGGGCGATTACTGAGTTTGTGGCTGGGGTTAAACTCCACATTGGGGTCCTACATGCGGAGCAAGTTACATGTAAGGTGCTCAGTAATCTTCCTGCTCAAATGGTTATGGGTTTTCCATGGTTGGCTGTGCACAACCCGGTGATTGACTGGAAAAATCAGGACATCATCCAGTGGAGCGGATTCTGCCAGGAGAATTGCCTGGCCACGTGTGTGTCCGCTGTGACTCCTAGTATTCCAGAGTCTCTGCTGGATTTCGCAGATGTGTTTTCTGAGAAGGGTTGTTCAGAATTGCCACCACATTGTCCCTATGACTGCGCTATTAAGCTCAAACCAGGGGCCAAATTGCCGAAAGCTAGGATGTTTAACATCTCTGGTCCTGAGAGGCAAGCCTTAAAAGACTACATCGCTGAGAGTCTGAGCAAAGGGCACATCAGGCCTTCGTCCTCGCCTGTGGCAGCCGGGTTTTTCTTCGTTAAGAAGAAAGATGGCGGATTACGCCCGTGTCTGGATTTCAGGGAGTTAAACCAGATTACGGTTTGTGACTAGTGTTGAGCGATACCTTCCGATATCGGAAAGTATCGATATCGGAAAGTATCGGCCGATACCGTCAAAGTATCGGATCTAATCCGATACCGATACCCGATCCCAATGCAAGTCAATGGGACGAAAATATCGGAATTAAAATAAACCCTTTCTTAACTTGTAGGTTCATTCTACATGAAGGAAAACAACTAAGAATAATGTAGGATGTATTGGGGGACGTGGCGGAGACATTAAAGGCACAGAGGTTTAGCCCAATCTAATAGAATAGCAGGATTTTGTTTTGTTTTTTATGACGTTCGGCGTTAGAAAGATTTTGACTATGTTAATTTTTTTTAATTTTGTCAGATATTGATGTTTCACTACTTCCACGCCCTTCACCTTCTTTTTTTACTTCTCCCACACTTTCTTCTTCATTATCCTCATCATCAGCTTCTTTGACATCAACTTCTTCACCTTATTCATCTTCTTCTTCATCTTCTACCTATTATTTTTTTTGTTACATTGTTCATATTCTTTTTATTTTACTATTATCTTCTTCATATTCAACTTCTTCATCATATTCTTATTTGTGACAGGCATTCCCGTAGTTGTTATCTATAAAAGTTTGAAGATTACACCTTCCGTTCTGCCTGTCACAAAACAGTTACATTTGTCCGCGTTCAGTTTGGCCTGCAGCATCAGGCTTTATCCAGGGGCACCACGAGGAGGAACGGACTCACCCCCATACACTGCTTAGTCTTCTTCTGCTTATAATTTAGATAATATCTTTTGCTCTGATATTTAGTCTTATGCTTAATGTTCTTCTGCTCTTTGTTCTGCAGCCTCTTGTTCTTCTACTTCTCGGTCTTCCAGGTCGTCGTCGTCTCCAGGGTCGTCGTCTCCGGGGTCGTCGTCATCGGGGTGGCCTTCAGGGTCATCGTCTCCAGGGTCGTCGTCATCTCAGTGGTTGTCGTCTCTGGTGTCGTCGTCATCTTAGGGGTGGTCTTCCGGGTCGTCGTCTTTAGGGTCTTGAACTTGGAAATGTAGCAGAAGGTACAAGAAGGCTGAGAAAATGCCGAGAAACAGCTGATGGAACTGGAACTCGGATGGCTACCCGAAGGTCCAAGAGCCAATGGAAATACCGAGGACCAGCTGACGTTACTGGAACCCGGTTACTAAGCAGGAGGTACCCGTGCTTGAAAGCACTACCAAGGACCACCTGACGTTGGTGGAACTCGGATACCCAGAGGGAGGCACCTAAGCCAAAGGCTCTGCCCGGAACCAGCTGACAGTACTGGAACCAGGATGGGGAGCAGAAGGTACAAGAGCAAAAGACACTGCCGAGAACCAGCTGACGGTACTGGAACCCGGATGGGTAGCCGAAGGTCCAAGAGCCAATGGAACTACTGAGGACCAGCTGACGTTACTGGAACCCGGTTACTAAGCAGCAGGTACCCATGCTGAAAGCACTACCAAGGACCACCTGACGTTGGTGGAACTCAGATACCCAGAGGGAGGCACCTAAGCCAAAGGCTCTGCCCGGAACCAGCTGACGGTACTGGAACCAGGATGGGGAGCAGAAGGTACAAGAGCAAAAGACACTGCCGAGAACCAGCTGACGGTACTGGAACCCGGATGGGTAGCCGAAGGTCCAAGAGCCAATGGAACTACCGAGGACCAGCTGACGTTACTGGAACCCGGTTACTAAGCAGGAGGTACCCGTGCCTGAAAGCACTACCAAGGACCACCTGACGTTGGTGGAACTCGGATACCCAGAGGGAGGCACCTAAGCCAAAGGCTCTGCCCAGAACCAGCTGATGGTGCTGGAACCAGGATGGGGACCTATTCAAGCTTGTCTTCCTAGAGCCCCAACTAGCGGTGTTGGAGCAAAGGGTCAGCAGGGGGAGAAGAGTGTAGGCCGAAGCCTGCACTGGAGGCATTTGTAGGTCTGTTGTGTCTGCGTGGCTGTTGCAGGACACGTTGCCGGCTACACAGCAGGGGAACAGCTGGCGGTGCTGAACCCCACTGACACATTGGCTGGTGTTTATCTCTGTGCAGCTAGCAGTAGCGGGCCCCAACTGGCGGTGTTAGAGCCCAGGGTCAGCAGGAGGAGAGGGAGCAGAGTGTAGGCCGAAGCCTGCACTGGCGGCAGCTTTGTGTCTGCGTGGCTGTTGCAGGACACGTTGCCGGCTACACAGCAGGGGAACAGCTGGCGGTGCTGAACCCCACTGACACATTGGCTGGTGTTTTCTCTGTGCAGCTAGCAGTAGCGGGCCCCAACTGGCGGTGTTAGAGCCCAGGCTCTGCAGGGGGAGCAGAGTGTAGGCCGAAGCCTAATTGAACCAATTTTAAAGGTAACCTTTTATTTTTAATTTTGTTCCTTGCACAAGCTGAATGAAACACGTACAACATTTTGGCCCTTATACAGTCAATCTGTCTTGGAGGCGGGAGTTCCCTTCGTAATGAGATGCAGCACAGCTGGCAAAAATACCACCTTGGTGCTTGGCGCGGCCTCCTGAGCATCGCATTTTGTTGTACAGGAGTCTGCGTTGTTGCGTTATCCCTTGGCCATGCGCTGCCCATCTTCTGACATCATTTCATGTCGGCTGGTAAGGTTCGCGATGCCCATGAATCCCAGCCCCGCAGTGTCTTTACAGTGTTTCACACTGCGGGGCTGGGATTCATGGCCTGGCGCAGTACATATGTTCGCCTCTCGCTCGGCTCCTTACACCTGCTTCAGACTGTGCGGCGCCAGCTGATCCCTTATGGCATGCCACGGCCATAAAGCCGCACAGTGTGAAGAAGGCGGAAGGAGATAAGTGCCAGGCGAAGATAGGCACTGCTCATGCCCATCAATCACACCCTCGCAGTCTAAAGAAATTAGACACCGAGGGGCGTTGTGTCGGGCAGGGCTGCCGCAGAGGCGCAGCCAGCCAAACAGTGATGCCAGAAGACGGGCAGCGCTACCAAGGGGGTTGCAGCGTGTCATTACAAAGGAAAGTCACACCTCAGGGACGTTTTAATGGTCTCAGGGGACACATTGTAGACGTGTTCCGTTCCACGTGTGCAAGGAGAATAAGTTTATGAGCCACCTTGCACACATGCAGCATTACTGCTGTACAAGGTGGCTGTAAAACACACAAACACCTGGGGGAGGGGGGACAGGTTCCCTTCAATTTCAGTTCTTGTGTCTGCGTGGCTTTTGCAGGACACGATGCCGGCTACACAGCAGGGGAACAGCTGGCGGTGCTGAACCCCACTGACACATTGGCTGGTGTTTTTCTCTGTGCAGCTAGCAGTACCGGGCCCCAACTGGCGGTGTTAGAGCCCAGGGTCAGCAGGAGGAGCAGGGGGAGCAGAGTGTAGGCCTAAGCCTGCACTGGCGGCAGCTTTGGGTCTGTTGTGTCTGCGTGGCTGTTGCAGGACACGTTGCCGGCTACACAGCAGGGGAACAGCTGGCGGTGCTGAACCCCACTGACACATTGGCGAGGTGTTTTTCTCTGTGCAGCCAGCACTTCCGGACAGCAACTAGCGGTGTTGGAGCCCAGGCTCTGCAGGTGGAGCAGAGTGTAGGCCGCAGCCTGCACTGGAGCAAGTTGAAAGGGAACCTTTAACCCCCCCCAGGCGTTTGTAGCTGAAAGAGCCATCTTGTACAGCACTAATGCTGGAAAAGGTAAACTTAGCTCTTTTAATTATGGTCCTTGCACATGCTGAACCTAACACTTTTGAAATGTGTCCCCTCACACGGTTAAACCGTCCGGTCGGTGGACCTTTCCTTTGTCATGTGACGCAGCACAGCCATCATTCTTACCCCCTTGGCGCCGTGCGCCTCCTCCTCAGCGTTGTTTGAATCTGTCCCGGAGTCTGTGCTGTTATGTTATCCCTTGGCCAGGCACACTTAGCGCTGCCCGTCTTCTGACATCATTTGGTGTCAGGATGGCTGCGCCTGTGCGGCCGCGCTGGACGAGATCCCGCCTCGCTGTGTCATCTAATGTAATCACTCTGCGGACCTGTGATCCATGGGCATGAGCAGTGCATATCCTCGCCTCTCACTCTCCTCCCTACGGCTTCTTCAGACTGTGCGGCGTCACGGCCGTGGCATGCTATTAGGGATCAGCTGACAGCGCAAGTCTGAAGAAGGTGTAGGGAGATGAGTGAGAGGCGGAGGTTCAGATATGCACTGCTAATGTCCATGGATTACAGGTCCGCAGTGGGATTAAATCAGAAGACACTACGAGGCGGGATCTCGTCCAGCGCGGCCGCACAGGCGCAGCCATCTTGACACCAAATTATGTCAGAAGACGGGCAGCGCTAAGTGTGCCTGGCCAAGGGATAACATAACAGCGCAGACTCCGGGACAGATTCAAACAACGCTGAGGAGGAGGCGCACGGCGCCAAGGGGGTAAGAATGACGGCTGTGCTGCGTCACATGACAAAGGAAAGTTCCACCGACCGGATGGTTTAACCGTGTGAGGGGACACATTTCATAAGTGTTAGGTTCAGCATGTGCAAGGCACCATGAAAAGAGGCACTTTTTCCCTTTGCATCATTACTGCTGCACAAGGTGTCTCCTTCAGTAACAAACGCCTGGGGGGGGGGGACAGGTTCCCTTAAATTTAACTTGTTGTGCCTGCGTGGCGGTCGCAGGACACGTTGCCGTATACACAGCAGGGGAGCAGCAGGCATTACTGAACCCCACTAACACATTGGCGAGGTGTTTGGCTCTGTGCGGACAGCACTTCTGGACAGCAACTAGCGGTGTTGGAGCCCAGGGACAGGAGGAGGAGGTGGAGGAGATAGGAGGGATTGCCACACACACAGCTGGGGAACAGCTGACGTTACTGAACCCCAAAAACAGAGGAGGGACTGTTGGGACTGTGCGGGTAGCACTTCTGGACGGCAACTAGCGGTGTTGGAGCCCAGGGACAGGAGGAGGAGGAGGTGGAGGAGATAGGAGGGATTGCCACACACACAGCTGGGGAACAGCTGACGTTACTGAACCCCAATAACAGAGGAGCGACTGTTGACTGTGCGTACAGCACTACCAGGCAACAACTAGCGGTGTTGGAGCCCAGGGACAGCAGGAGAAGCAGAGGAACACAATGTAGGCCGAAGCCTGATTGGAGAAAGTCGAAAGGGAACCTTTAACCCCCCCCCAAGGCGTTTGTAGCTGAAAGAGCCAGCTTGTGCAGCACAAAAGATGCAAAAGGAAAAGGTGGCTCTTTTCATTATGCTCCTTGCAAACACAGAACTAAACACTTATAATATGTGTCCCATGAAACCGTGAAACCGCCCCGGAGGTCGGACTTTCCTTTGTAATATGACGCAGCACAGCCGTCATTCTTACCCCCCCGGCGCTGTGCCCCGGCTCCTCAGTGTTGTTTGATTCCGTCCCGGAGCCTGCGCTGTTATGTTATCCCTTGGCCAGGCACACTTAGCGCTGACCATCTTCTGACATCATTTGGTGTCAGGCTGGCTGCGCCTGTGCGGCCGCACTGGCCGAGAGCCCGCCTAGCAGTGTCGTCTAATGTAATCCCACCGCGGGCCTGGGATCCGTGGCCATGCGCAGTGCATATCCACGCCTCTCACTCCCCTCCCTACGGCTTCTTCAGACTGTGCGGCGTCACGGCCGTGGCATGCTATTAGGGATCAGCTGACGGCGCACAGTCTGAAGGCGTAGGGAGATGAGTGAGAGGCAGAGGTTCAGATATGCACTGCGCATGTCCATGGATCTCAGGCCCCCAGTGGGATTAAATCAGAAGACAATGCGAGGCGGGCTCTCGGCCAGCGCGGCCGCACAGGCGCAGCCAGCCTGACACCAAATGATGTCAGAAGATGGGCAGCGCTAAGCGTGCCTGGCCAAGGGATAACATAACAGCGCAGGCTCCGGGATGGAATCAAACAACGCTGAGGAGCCGGGGCACGGTGTCAAGGGGGTAGGAATGACAGCTGTGCTGCGTCATATTACGAAGGAAAGTCCCACCTCCGGGACGGTTTTACGGTATCAGTGGACACATTTTATAAGTGTTAAGTTCTGCGTGTGCAAGGAGCTAAACAAAAATAGCTACCTTTTCCTTGTGCAGCATTACTGCTGCACAAGATGGCTCTTTCAGTAACAAACACCTTGGGGGAGGGGGACAGGTTCCCTTACATTTCAGTTGTTGTGTCAGCGTGGCGGTCGCAGGACACATTGCCGGCTACACAGCTGGGATCAGCTGACATTACTGAAACCCAATAACACTGGGTCGTATGTTTTGACTGTGCAGACGGCACTTCAGAGCCTCAACTGGTGGTGTTGGAGCCCAGGAATTTAAGTTCAGGTGGTAGAAAGATGAACACAACAGGAGACCTGGATAACGTAGACAGTCACATAATTATTTAATCAGGAAGAGGAGTGGCAAATTCCTGCGAGATCCAGGCCTTGTTCATTTTCAGGAACGTAAGCCGGTCAACGTTATCGGAGGATAGTCGCATGCGACGGTCAGTTAGTACACCACCTGCAGCACTAAAGACGCGTTCCGATAATACACTAGCCGCAGGGCAAGCCAGCACCTCCAATGCATTCTAGCTTAGCTCTGGCCATGTATCCAGCTTTGAGACCCAAAACTTGAAAGGTGAAGAGCCGTCTGGGAGTACAGCAAGAGGGCAAGACATGTAGTCTGTCACCATCTGACGGAACCGTTGCCTCCTGCTGACTGGAGCCGTCTGTGATGGTGTAGACTTTTGTGGCGGGCACAGAAAACTGTGCCACAGTTGGGCCATACTGGTCTTGCCTTGGGCAGAGGCACTGCTTCTGCTCCCTCTTTGTGCAGAGCCTCCACCACTGCCTGGACGCACTGAGCTGCTTTGTAATGCACTAGCAGCACTTCTTTCACTTGGAATGGAGAAGATGATGGAATTCACCAGTGTGTCTTGGTACTCCCGCATTTTTCGCTCCCGGTTCAACGGTGTGATGAGGCTTTCTACGTTGTCCCGGTAGTGAGGATCGAGGAGGGTGAACACCCAATAATCAGACATGTTGAGTATGTGGGCGATGCGGCGGTCGTTTCTCAGGCACTGCAGCATGTAATCCACCATGTGCTGCAGACTGCCAACTGCCCAAGAAACGCTGTCCCCTGCTGGACGCGTGATCTCTGCCCGCTCGTCATCACCCCACCCTCGCTGTACACACTGACTACTGGACAATTGTGTAACTCCCTCCTCTGGACGGATGTCTTCCTCCTCCATTGACTCCTCCTCATCCTCCTCACAAACTGTCCCCTGCCTACGCGTTTGTGAGGAACCACGTGGCGCTGACTGTCCAGAAGATGATGGAAATGGTGAATCCTCATCCTCCACCTCTTCCACAACATCATCCCTTAGCGCTTGCAGTGATTTTTCAAGCAGGCAGATAAGGGGGACAAGTGCATCATCTGCACTCGCCATCCGCGTGGAATAACCGAAGGGACGCAAAACCTGGCAGATGTCATTCATAGTGGCCCACTCTGTGGTTGTGAAGTCTGAACGGCGCTGAGTGCGACTTCTTTGCGCCTGAAGCAGCTGGTACTCCATTACAGCTTGCTGCTGCTCACACAACCGCTCCAACATATGTAACATGGAATTCCACCTGGTAGGTAGGTCACATATGATGCGATGTTCCGGCAGGCGGTGTCGGCGCTGCAGAGCCGCAATGCGCGCTTTTGCCGTGCTGGAACGCCGCAAGTGAGCAAACTCTAGGCGGACCTTGTGCAGCAGTGCATCAAGATCCGGATAGTCCCTCAAAAAACTCTGCACGACCAAATTGAGCACATGTGCCAGACATGGGATGTGAGTGAGGTTGCCGAGGCCCAGAGCTGCCACCAGATTTCGGCCATTATCACACACTACCATGCCTGGCTGGAGATTCGCTGGCACAAACCACACATCGCTCTCCTGCTTGATGGCATTCCAGAGCTCCTGCACTGTGTGGCTTCGATTCCCCAAAGAAATTAATTTCAAGACGGCCTGTTGACGTTTGGCCATGGCTGTGCTCATGTCGGTCATAACAGGTAAACGTTCATCACGGGTCCATGTGGAGGTGGACTGTGACGGCTCCTGCAGCGATGATTCTGAGGAACTGGTGTAAGAGGAGGAGTCAATGCATACAGAATGGATTCCTGCAATCCTTGGAGTGGGCAGGACACGTCCTGCGCCACTCGCACGATCTGTACCCGGCTCAACGACATTAACCCAATGGGCAGTGAGGGAAAGGTATCGCCCCTGTCCATGTTGACTGGTCCACGCATCGGTGGTGAGGTGGACCTTGCTACTGACGGCATTCAGTAGCGCGTGTTTTATGTGTCCCTCCACATGCTTGTGCAGGGCAGGGACGGCTTGCCTGCTGAAGTAAAAGCGGCTGGGCACATTGTACTGTGGGACTGCCAATGACATCAAGTCACGGAAGCTGTCAGTCTCCACCAGCCTGAATGACAGCATTTCCAGTGACAGAAGTTTGGCAATGCCTGCAGTCAGAGCCTGTGCTCGTGGGTGGTTTGACGAGAAAGGCCACCTTTTCTCCCATGCCTGTACTACCGATGGCTGTACACTGGGCTGGGAGTGTGTGGATGACTGGGAAAGTGGTGCTGCGGGTGGAATTACAGCGGGTCTCTGGACAACAGGGCCAGAGGTTCTTCCACGGCGATCCTGGGAGGAAGCCGAACCAGCTGCGTGTGAGCTGGAGGAAGAGGCAACACGAGCTGAAGAGGTGGTAGCTGCCGCTGTTGGTTGGCCTAGCTCTTCAGTGTGTCTTTCTAACTCCGCCGCGTGCCTGGTGCGCACATGTTTCCACATGTTGGAGGTATTGAGGTTGCTGACATTTTGACCTCTTTTGACTTTGTGATGACACACCTTGCATTTGACATAGCAAATGTCATCTGCAACTGTGTCAAAAAAGGACCAGGCACTGCAAGTCTTGGGAGCGCCCTTTTTGGCTTTTGGAAGAGACATGCTCCTAACGGGTGCCAAAGCGGGGGCTGCAGGATCCGCAGTCTTCCCCCTCCCTCTCCCTCTTTGGGCCGTACGGGGAATCTCTTCCTCAGAGCTGCTCCCACCACCTTCCTGTCCCTCACGCCAAGATGGGTCAAGGACCTCATCATCTACACTACCCTCTGCCCCCAACTGCTCCTCCTGGGTAGTCTCAGCAGCAGAGCATGCACCAGAAAGTGGCACCTGAGTGTCATCAGCGGATGCGTCCTGCGATGTGGTGACCGGAGCCACTGGCCCACCCGCCTCTTCAGAGGAAGAGAGAAAAAGCGGTTGGGCATCACTGCACCCTGCCTCTTCTTCCATTTCTCCAATGCTGCTTGGCTGGCCCCCTGTTTCCAAGCCAAGAGATTCAGAGAACAGAAGTAGAGACGGCTCCTGTCCTGGGATCTCTGTCTGCCTGGGCAATTTGGCAGGTGGTGAAGAGACAGATGGCTGCTCTCCAGTGCTCTGTGTCTGAGAGGATGTGGCACTAATTGAAGTTGATGCATTAGCTGCCATCCATCCGACAACGGCTTTAATTTGTTCTTCACGCAGCAGCGGTGTACGGCGCTCTGCGACAAAGCTGCGCATGAAGGACTGTTCCCTGGTGAAAGTGGGTGCTGATGAGTCACCGGTGCCCGCAGCAGGCACAGAATCCCCACGTCCTCTCCCTGCTCCACGCCCACGTGCCTTACTCACTGCCTTCTTCATCTTGGTTGACTGATAAAGATAAGCAGAAAAGTACTAACGGCTTTGTGTGCTTATTCCTGAACAACTCCTAACAGGTATAAGAAACACTAATTTTCTAAAGTGTGGACTAGACTTTAATATGAGCTAATGTGGCCTACACAAATGTAATGTGGTGTCACTGGTGTGTTTGGTGAACTTTATTATTTATTTATTTTTGGGGGGCTGAACTGACAACAGAGAGAGCTGCAGTCACACGGAGACCGTGCAGACAGCCGTAAACGGCGCTGCAAGGCCCAAAAACCCTCCTCTACGTTATCCTATGTAGTGTTTTTCCACAAGTTAGCTGGAGACGGGTGGAAAGACACTAATAGGATTTTTTTGAAAAAATGTGCAGCAGCCTGCACTACTTAAAACAAAAGGAAAATTGATTTTACGGTATGACGCAGTGAAGAACCCTGAGCTGGAGACAACCAGGCTATGGCTGCTCACAGACTACAGGGCGAGCTGCAGTCACACGGAGACCGTGCAGACAGCCGTAAACGGCGCTGCAAGGCCCAAAAACCCTCCTCTACGTTATCCTATGTAGTGTTTTTCCACAAGTTAGCTGGAGACGGGTGGAAAGACACTAATAGGAATTTTTTGAAAAAATGTGCAGCAGCCTGCACTACTTAAAACAAAAGGAAAATTGATTTTACGGTATGACGCAGTGAAGAACCCTGAGCTGGAGACAACCAGGCTATGGCTGCTCACAGACTACAGGGCGAGCTGCAGTCACACGGAGACCGTGCAGACAGCCGTAAACGGCGCTGCAAGGCCCAAAAACCCTCCTCTACGTTATCCTATGTAGTGTTTTTCCACAAGTTAGCTGGAGACGGGTGGAAAGACACTAATAGGAATTTTTTGAAAAAATGTGCAGCAGCCTGCACTACTTAAAACAAAAGGAAAATTGATTTTACGGTATGACGCAGTGAAGAACCCTGAGCTGGAGACAACCAGGCTATGGCTGCTCACAGACTACAGGGCGATCTGCAGTCACACGGAGACCGTGCAGACAGCCGTAAACGGCGCTGCAAGGCCCAAAAACCCTCCTCTACGTTATCCTATGTAGTGTTTTTCCACAAGTTAGCTGGAGACGGGTGGAAAGACACTAATAGGAATTTTTTGAAAAAATGAGCAGCAGACTACACTACTTGAAAAAAAAAAAAAAAAAAGAACAGTATGAGGCAATGAACCACCCTCCCTGAACTGAATACAACCAGCTATGGATGGCCTATGGCTGCACTCAGACTAGAGAGTGGGCTGCACTCACACACACACACACACACACACACACACACACAGACCTTGCAGATCGCTGTGAAAACAGCGCTACAAGGCAAAAGAAAGGTGATTAGTAGGTGAACACAGCGGTTGGTAAATTAGCCTTTGAAAAGCACAAAGAAGCAAATCGCTATCTCTAAACTGGCCCTCAGTCAGCAAACAGCGTCCTGTCACTAACTGAATTCACAGCAGAGTGAGCGCAAAATGGCGCCAGCGACTTTTAAACTGCATCATGACATCATTTCAGCAGCCAATCACAGCCTTGCCAGTAGTTTCAGGCCCTCCATGCTGAACAGGATGTGCCCACACTTGGAATCATTCTCATTGGCTGATTTCATACAAATTTGTGCAGTTTGAATCCTGGGAACTTCCGATTCCGGTATCCGATACGCGGCAAGTATCGGATCTCGGTATCGGAATTCCGATACCGCTAAGTATCGGCCGATACCCGATACTTGCGGTATCGGAATGCTCAACACTATTTGTGACCCATACCCTATGCAGCTGATACCTGATCTGTTCAATCAGGTGGCTGGTGCTAGGTGGTTCTCTAAGCTTGACCTCAGGGGGGCGTACAACCTCATAAGAGTCCATCAAGGGGATGAGTGGAAAATGGCTTTTAATACTCCCGAGGGTCATTTTGAAAATCTGGTGATGCCATTTGGTTTGACAAACGCGCCTGCTGTTTTTCAGCATTTCATAAACGATGTGTTCTCTCATGTCATGGGAAAATTCGTTATTGTGTACCTTGATGACATTCTCATCTATTCATGCGACCATGATACTCATTTAGAGCATGTTAGGCAGGTGTTACAGCTGCTCAGAGAGAATAAGCTCTATGTTAAACTGGAGAAAGGTATATTTTCGGTTCAGGAGTTGCCTTTCTTGGGTTATATTGTGTCCGCTTCAGGGTTCAAAATGGAAGCCGCTAAGGTGCAAGCAGTGCTGCGTTGGGAACGGCCTGATAACCTAAAAGCGCTCCAGCGGTTCCTGGGGTTTTCTAACTATTATAGAAAGTTTATTAAAAATTTTTCTATCATTGCTAAACCGCTCACTGACATGACAAAAAAAAGTACCGATTTCTCCGCCTAGTCTGAGGCTGCTGTGCGCGCATTCGAGTTTCTGAAAAACAGTTTTGCTTCAGCTCCCATTCTGGTGCAACGGGATGTATCGAAACCATTTACTGTGGAAGTCGATGCATCTGAGGTTGGAGTGGGGGCGGTGCTGTCTCAAGGCTCATCCTTGAGCGACTTGCGTCCATGCGCCTATTTCTCCAAGAAACTGTCGCCCGCCGAACGTAACTACGATATAGGCAACAGGGAGTTGTTGGCTATCAAGTTGGCCTTTGAGGAATGGCGACACTTTTTGGAGGGGTCGGTTCACCAGGTTACTGTTATTACTGACCATAAGAATCTGTTGTATTTGGAGTCAGCCAAGCGTCTGTCCCCCAGGCAGGCTCGCTGGGCATTGTTTTTCACGCGGTTCAACTTTTTTGTCACTTACCGACCTGGGTCTAAAAACACTAAGGCGGATGCTTTGTCCAGGTGTTTTCCGGGGGGAGAACCTCGGGAAGAACCGGTACCCATCCTCCAAAAGGGTGTAGTGGTGTCGGCTCTCACAACCGAGGTTGAGGCTGAGATTGCCGAGGCTCAGGTGGAGGTACCACCAGAGCTTCAAGTTAACAAATCCTTTGTACCGCTCCATCTTCGCCTAAAGGTGCTGGCAGAACATCATGATGCGGTCCTGGCTGGCCATCCAGGGGTTAGGGGTACCTTAGAGTTGGTGTCGCGTCGGTTTTGGTGGCCCAAAATCCGACAGGACGTGGTCTCATACGTGTCAGCATGTACCACATGCGCTAGGGCTAAGACGCCCCGCTTCCGTCCTGCTGGCACACTACTTCCTCTCGAGGTACCCAGTAGGCCATGGACGGAGATCTCCATGGATTTTATCACAGACTTGCCCTCCTCAGCTGGGAACACGGTCATCTTGGTGATTGTTGATCGTTCCTCAAAAATGTCGCACTTTGTGTCTTTGCCTTTGTTGCCTAACTCTAAGACTCTGGCTCAGGTATTTGTGCAGGAGGTGGTCAGACTTCACGGTGTCCCATCTGATATCGTGTCTGATAGGGGTACTCAGTTTGTGGCAAAATTTTGGAAAGCATTTTGCTCACGGCTGGGGATCAAGTTGTCGCATTCTTCGGCGTTTCATCCTCAGTCAAATGGTCAGACCGAGCGTATGAACCAGAATTTGGAGCAGTACTTACGCTGTTTTGTTTCCGACAACCAGGAGGAGTGGTCGACGTTCCTTCCTTTAGCTGAGTTAGCCATAAATAAACACCGCCAGGAATCTTCTGGGGAGTCTCCGTTCTTTTGTGTTTACGGGCACCATCCTCAATTTTGTACTTTGAGTCAGGGGGGCTCTTCCGGTGTTTCGGAGGAGGACATGTTAGGAGTACATCTGTCATCCATCTGGAGGAAAGTGAAACAGTGCCTGTTGAGCGTGGGTGCAAGGTACAAATGTGTGGCTGACAGTAGACGTGTGCCAGGTCCGGACCTGAGTGTGGGTGACTGGGTGTGGTTGTCCACAAAAAACATAAGACTTAAAATACCATCCCTTAAATTGGGTCCTAGGTTTATTGGTCCATTTAGGGTCGCCGCCATCATTAACCCGGTAGCCTACCGATTGGAGCTCCCTACGGTATATAAGATTCACAACGTGTTCCACAGATCGTTACTAAAAAAGGTGGTGGGTTCTGTGGACGCGGTGCCGATGCCTCCTCCAGTCTTGGTGGATGGCAATTTAGAGTTTGAAGTCTCCAAGGTGGTTGACTCTCGTGTGGTGCACCGCACATTACAGTACTTGGTACACTGGCGTGGTTATGGGCCGGAGGAGAGGTCTTGGGTACCAGCTTCGGATATACATGCGGACCGGCTGGTCAGTATGTTTCACTGCCGCCATCCGGACAAGCCGGGTCCTATAAGTCGTGAGGGCCCTGGGGTCCCTCGTAGAAGGCGGGGTACTGTCATGTCGGACGCTGTTCACACTAGGGCGTCCGACAGACAGCGGTAATTCCTCATTCGTCCACTATATACTCAGTGGCGCCGCTTTGATTTGATCCAGATTATCCACGTCACGCCCACTGCCTTTAAATAATTTTGCTGGGCTTTGGGCGTCACCGATTATAGCTTGTGTCTTGTGCCTGGTGATCTCGGTTTGGAGTGGTGGTCTTGGAGAGGAAATATCGTATCTGGTGGTGTATTATCCTTTGTCATATTTCTCATTCCTATATTTGTATTGTTTTGCCCTGTGCACACTATAGTGTTTTCCTGTGTGTATGCGGCATGTTGCGTTTTTAGTTTTCCCTGTCTGTGCTTTCTGTAGGGGTTGATGTGATGTCTTATCACTGGGTGGTGGGTGGAGGTTTCAGCTTAGTTCTGAAGCAGGAATCAGGGAGAGGCCTGGTGGCCCAGACATGCACACCATCAGTGTAAACTCTGGGAGAGGGACAGACAGGGTTTCCCTAGCCTGAGGGATATTGCAGGGGCCCGGGTAATCAGTTGTAGTCTACCCAGTATCCCCAGCGGGCTACTCAGATGACTATCAGACAATGCTACTAGCCCAAAAGGATTGGCTGAGCTAGATTACACCAAATGCTGTGACAAACACTCGCATACCACTGACACAGACCTGCCTGGCAAAAAGTGCTAGGAACTGCTGCAACCTACCCTGAAAGGGGCTGATATTACAACTAGTCCCGACTCCCACTCCCTAAACCTATCTCTCTGAAAATTCACTCCCAAAAAGACTCTTAGTCTGTATAGCGCCCACAGCAGCAGCCGTGCCGTCAAACACTAAGCTGCAGCTGTGAGGAAATGGTGGCGACGGGGAAAATGGCTGGTTCTCATAGGGCAAGGGCATGTGACATACACAGCCAATGACACAGGCCCTTGCTTGTCTGCATCACATGCACATTGCTGTGTGTGTGCGCACTGCTGATAGGCTGAGAGACTGCATCGCCCCACTGCAAATGCTGGAAAGAAAAAAAAAAATCGGCGTTATTTCAGCACAGATCTATCCCCCGCCCACTATACACTGAAACAATCTATTAACAATGATAAACAGTTTTAATGTGCAAATCAAGTTAGGCTTTTGGTGAATGAACAGTTATCGAACAGAAACTCAAACAGACGAATTTTAAGCAAATTGTTCGAGTTCGACGAACGACTCGAACACCGCCCAAAACAGCTCGAATTTGAAATTGGCAAACAGTTCAACTCGAACACCGCTCATCTCTACAGTATGCACAAACGATCTCCATCAAACCTCACTGAGCTCGAGCTGTTTGCCAAGGAAGAATTGGAAAGAATTTCAGTCTCTCGATGTACATAACTGATAGAGACATACCCCAAGCGACTTGCAGCTGTAATTGCAGCAGAAGGTGGCGCAACAAAGTATTAAGTTAAAGGGGACAAATAAAATCGAATGACCCACTTTTCAGTTTTTTAATTTCCACAAAAATGTAAAATAACCAATAAATTTTGTTCAATTTCACAATTGTGTTCCATTTGTTGATTAATCTTCACCAAAAATTTACATTTGATATCTTTATATTTAAAGCATGATATGTGGGTAAAGGTTGAAAAGTTGCAGGGAGCCGAATACTTTCACAAGGCACTGTACTACATACTACACACAGTACATACAGTACATACTACATACAGTACATACAGTACATACTACATACAGTATATACTACATACAGTACATACAACATACAGTACATACAACACAGTGCATACTACATACAGTACATACAGCATACAGTGCATGCAACATAGTGCATACAACATACAGTGCATACAACATACAGTGCATACAGTACATACAACATACAGTACATACAGTGCATAAAACATACAGTACATACAGTGTATACAACACTCAGTACATACAGCATACAATGCATACAGTACATACTACATACAGTACATACAACATACAGTGCATGCAACATACAACATGTAACATACAGTACATACAACATACAGTTTATACAACATACAGTGCATAAAACATACAGTACACAAAACATACAGTACATCCAGCGCGTACAACATACAGTACACACAGTGCCTACAGTGCATACAACATACAGTACATACAGTGCATAAAACATACAGTACATACAACATACAGTGCATACAACATACAGTACATACAGTGCATACAACATGCAGTACATACAGTACATGCTACATATAGTACATACAACATACAGTACATACAACATACAGTACATAGAACATACAGTACATACAGTGCATACAACATACAGTGCATACAACATACAGTACATACTACATATAGTACATACAGTACATACTACATACAGTACATACAGTACAAGCTAAACACAGTAAATACTACATACAGTACATACAACATATAACATACAGTGCATACAACATACAGTACATAGAACATACAGTACATACAGTGCATACAACATACAGTACATACATATAGTACATACAGTACATACTACATACAGTACATACAGTACAAACTAAACACAGTAAATACTACATACAGTACATACAACATATAACATACAGTACATACAGTGCATACAACATACAGTGCATACAACATATAACATACAGTACATACAGTGCGTACAACATACAGTGCACACAACTATTTCTAGTCTCTAGATAAAGACCAACATGGATATTACCGCCAAATAGTCAGTGGTAAATATCAGTCCTACAAAACATATAAGTGATTACTGCACAGTAATAGAGGGTGACTTACCGCTGACGTTCTTTCTGATGGAATCGTTCACTTTTCACGTCTCTTCCATATGGCCCAGACCCACATGACAACTTCCAGCCAGGACTCTGCTGCAGAGATTACAAGAAAGACACATTTCGCGCCTCACATTTTCAGCATGTCACCATCTATTCCAAACCTGCACAAACTCCTCATCCTGATGATACCCCAATACTAAGCGTTGCTGCCATATGTGTCCCTATTACTGCACCTGCTGTGTGGTACTGTGTGCCCTTTAATTTTTAAAGCAACTCTCTATAATACTCTCTATAATATAGTTATGCTGGGTGCAAGTGCCCTAGAAAACAGTGCCAACATTTTGTCCCCTAGAAAGTAATATTGCCTTCTGTGTGCCCTTTTGATAGTCACAGTAACCTGAGTTCCCCTATAACAATAAGTGCCCACTTTACATTTAATAATGTCACGAGTAGTGTTGAGCATTCCGATACTGCAAGTATCGGGTATCGGCCGATACTTGCTGTATCGGAATTTCCGATACCGAGATCCGATACTTTTGTGGTATCGGGTATCGGGTATCGCAACAACATTAATGTAATAATGTGTAAAAAAGAGAATTAAAATAAAAAATATCGCTATACTCACCTGTCCGACGCAGCCGGGACCTCAGCGAGGGAACCGGCAGCGTTGTTTGTTTAAATTTCGCGCTTTTACTTGGTTACGTGAAGTCCCGGCTTGTGATTGGTCAGGGCGGCCATGTTGCCGGGACGCGGACCAATCACAGCAAGCCGTGACGAAATTACGTCACGGCTTGCTGTGATTGGTCCGCGTCCCGGCAACATGGCCGCCATTAACCAATCACAAGCCGTGACGTCACGGGAGGCTGGACATGCGCGTATTTTGAAAAGCGCGCGTGTCCAGCCTCCAGTGACGTCCCGGCAACATGGCCGCCATTAACCAATCACAAGCCGGGATGTCACGGGAGGCTGGACATGCGCGTATTTTGAAAAGCGCGCGTGTCCAGCCTCCAGTGACGTCCCGGCAACATGGCCGCCATTAACCAATCACAAGCCGGGACATCACGGGAGGCTGGACATGCGCGTATTTTGAAAAGCGCGCGTGTCCAGCCTCCAGTGACGTCCCGGCAACATGGCCGCCATTAACCAATCACAAGCCGGGACGTCACTGGAGGCTGGACACGCGCGCTTTTTAAAATACGCGCGTGTCCAGCCTCCCGTGACGTCACGGCTTGTGATTGGTTAATGGCGGCCATGTTGCCGGGACGCGGACCAATCACAGCAAGCCGTGACGTAATTTCGTCACGGCTTGCTGTGATTGGTCCGCGTCCCGGCAACATGGCGCCGTGACCAATCATAAGCCGGGACGTCACTGGAGGCTGGACACGCGCGCTTTTCAAAATACGCGCATGTCCAGCCTCCCGTGATGTCACGGCTTGTGATTGGTTAATGGCGGCCATGTTGCCGGGACGCGGACCAATCACAGCAAGCCGTGACGTAATTTCGTCACGGCTTGCTGTGATTGGTCCGCGTCCCGGCAACATGGCCGCCCTGACCAATCACAAGCCGGGACCTCACGTAACCAAGTAAAAGCGCGAATTTTAAACAAACAACGCTGCCGGTTCCCTCGCTGAGGTCCCGGCTGCGTCGGACAGGTGAG
Organism: Ranitomeya variabilis; assembly: GCF_051348905.1. Classification (NCBI taxonomy): domain Eukaryota; kingdom Metazoa; phylum Chordata; class Amphibia; order Anura; family Dendrobatidae; genus Ranitomeya; species Ranitomeya variabilis. The sequence continues at coordinate 538,728,802 of NC_135236.1, forward strand.
TATAGCAATATTTTTTATTTTAATTCTTTCTTTTACACATTAATATGGTTCCCAGGGCCTGAAGGAGAGTTTCCTCTCCTTCAGACCCTGGGAACCATCAGGAATACCGTCCGATACTTGAGTCCCATTGACTTGTATTGGTATCGGGTATCGGTATCGGATTGGATCCGATACTTTGCCGGTATCGGCCGATACTTTCCGATACCGATACTTTCAAGTATCGGACGGTATCGCTCAACACTAGTCACGAGTCTCCACTATACAGCTCCCCTATACACAGTATGATGCTCTCTTATATACAGTATAATGCCCCCTCACTGTATATATACTGATCCTTTAGTAACCCCCAAACTGTTCGATGGCTCCAACACTGTATGATGGCCCCATCATTGTAATCTCCACACTGTATGATGGCCCCCTAGATATCCTCCATATAGTATAATGCATGAGATAGATCTCAATATAGTATAATGCACCCCCCATAGGCAGACTGTAATATAATGAACCCCCAGGCAGACTCTAATATAAGGCAGCCCCCTATAGGCAAACTCTAATATAAGGCAGACCCCCATAGGCAGACTGTAACATAATGCAGCCCCTCATAGGCAGAATCTGATATAAGGCAGCCCCCCATAGGCAAACTCTAATATAATGCAGCCCCACATAGGCAGACTTTAATATAATGCACTCTCAAGCAGACTCTTATATAATGCAGGCCCCCATAGGCAGACTCTAATATAATGCATCCCCAAGGCAGACTCTGATATAATGCACCCCCCCATAGGCAGACTTTAATATAATGCACCACCCATGCCAACTCTAATATAATGCAGCCCCCATAGGCAGACTTTAACATAATGCATCCCCCAGTCAGACTGTGATATAATGCAGCCCCCCAGGCAGACTCTGATATAATGCAGCCCCCCAGGCAGACTCTAATATAAGGCAGCACCCATAGTATCTATAGTATGATGCACCTCCATAAATAAAAATCCAATACTCACCTCTCTTCCTCCTGGTTCCAGCGCTGATCCGAGCTCCCGCTCATCTCCTGATAGCAGGCGGTGGGTAGTAACGTCATTGCGCTCCCTGCCAGTGTTGGCGTCTTTGATGTCAGACGCTGAGAGGGGGATGATGGGAGAGGGAGCATAACACTCCCTCTCTCATAAATGCAGTCAGCTGTATTGGGTAGATGCCGATACAGTTGAACCTGCAATGACGGGCGGGGGGACCACTGCTAGCACTGGGTCCCCATGCCTGCTTAGGGGCCCCATAGCGACCGGGCAGCAGAGCAGGGAGAACGATTCTCCCTGCTCTGTCACAGAATGTAATTGCATTGGCGCGCTACGCATGCCGATGCAGTTACAGTAGAGTAGCTTCGGGTGGGCCCCCTCAGAGCTACGCTACTGGGTCCAACTAAAAAGTAAAGAAGACTTGTTACTCAGTCAAAAGGGGTCATTTTCTGCTTTTATTTTATTGTCACTGCTTGTCTGAGTTTTCTTTTTGTTTGTTTTGTTTTTTATATCCGCCATATGGTTCCATAGATATACACATATGGGCTTTTTAATTTAGTGCTAATTTATATGGTATTTACAAAGTGGCTTTGCTCACAGTATAATTATGCAGAGCAGCCTAAAGACATGCTCCCAGGAAACTCAGTGAGCCTCGCCCAGTTGTAAGGACCATAAAAATTAATACTTAACCCTTTAACCCCCAAGGGTGGTTTGCACGTTAATGACCAGGCCAATTTTTACAATTCTGACCACTGTCCCTTTATGAGGTTATAACTCTTGAATGCTTCAACGGATGCCGGTGAGTCTGATATTGTTTTCTCGTGACATAGCGTACTTCATGATAGTGATAACATTTCTTTGATATGACTTGTTTATTTGTGAAAAAGACGGAAATTTGGCGAAAATTTAGCAATTTTCCAACTTTGAATTTTCATGCCCTTAAATCACACAGATATCACATTTGAAGTTACTTTGAGGGGTCTATATGATAGAAAATACCCAAACATGACACCATTCTAAAAACTTCACCCCTCAAGGTGCTCAAAACCACATTCAAGAAGTTTATTAACCATTCAGGTGCTTCACAGGAATTTTTGGAATATATATATTTTTTTTAAAAAAGAACATTTAACTTTTTTTTTCGCAAAAATGTATTCAGATCCAATTTGTTTTATTTTACCAAGGGTAACAGGAGAAATTGGACCCAAAAAGTTGTTGTGCAATTTGTCCTGAGTATGCTGATATCCTATATGTGGGGGTAAACCACTGTTTCAGAGCATGGCAAAGCTCGGAAAGGAAGGAGCGTCGTTTGACTTTTCAATGCAAAATTGTCTGGAATTGAGATCGGACCCAATGTCGCGTTTGTGAGCCCCTGATGTGCCAAAACAGTTGAAACCCTCCACAAGTTACACCATTTTGGAAAGTAAATCCCCTCAGGAACTTATCTAGATGTGTGGTGAGGACTTTGAACCCCCAAGTGCTTCACAGAAGTTTATAATGTAGAAATGTAAAAATAAAAAATCATATTTTTTTCACAAAAATGATCTTTCGCCCCCAATTTTTTATTTTTCTAAGGGTAACAGGAAAAACTGGACCCCAAAAGTTGTTGTGCAATTTGTCGTGAGAATGCTGATACCTGATATGTGGGGGTAAACCACTGTTTGGGCACATAGCAGAGCTCGGAAGGGAAGGAGCACCGTTTGACTTTTCAATGCAAAATTGGCTGGAATTGATATCGGACGCCATGTCACATATAGAGAGCCCCTGATGTGCCTAAACAGTGGAAACCCCCCAATTCTAACTCCATACCTAACCCCAACACTAACCCTAATCCCAACCCTAACCATAACACTAACCACACCCCTAACCCAAACACACCCCTAACCCTAATCACAACATTAACCACAATCCTAAACCGAACACACGTTCATACAGTTCCGCGTGTGGTAAAATTGGTGATGCTGTATGGCAGCTAGTTTTTTGCGGGACAAGATGACCTTTTCAGCGGTACCATGTTTATTTATAGCCATCTTTTTGATTGTGTGTTATTCCACTTTTTGTTCGGCGGTATGATGATAAAGCATTGTTTTTTGCTCCATTTTTTTTTTTTTTTACGGTGTTCACTGCAGGGTGAACTAGTGGGACAGTTTTATAGGTCGGGTCGTTACAGACGCGGCGATACTAAATATGTTTACTTTTATTGTTCTTTTTATTATTTACATAAAGAAATGTATTTGTGACGCCCGGGAGACCGAGGTACCCAGCACCAGATCACAGAGGTCCGTCTCTTGAGGGGGATGTCACTAGTAGCTTGACCCGGTGCTGTGGCCTCAGGCGATGCACAGTGCAAGGGATATCATGAAGGAACAGACACTTACTTGATCAGCAGCAGATCCTCTCAGCTGTGATGACCCCGATCCTGGATCGATGGCTATTGTCCAAATGAAAGACTGAGGCGCTGAAACGTTTAACCAGTTTACTTTAACAAAAAGGGATTTGCAACCAATACTGTCACCGGAGTCTGTATAAGAACTCTGAATTACTTTGACCCTGTCAGGATTTCCACCTCTTATTATGCGCAGTTTCTGTATGGCCCTGCTGCTGTTTGTGAACTGGCTGCCGACCCAATCTGTCTCTTCTGTGCTCTGGTTCGATGGACAACCCGAGTCCTTTTTGTCGGCTTACCCCCTCTGGGAGTACCGCTGAACTCTGTGTCTGTTGCTGCGTCTTACCCTGGTGAAGCTGATATCACCTCACTTTCTTCCGGTTGCTGTATTATATATAACGAATATAGCCACGGATCCGGTATCCGTCTCTGCGTCTATTTTGGGTAGAAATTATTGCTACCCGGTGCTCACAATGTCCTTTTTCTCTATTCCTCTTTTCCTACTATGGGTATTACGGGCCTATAATCCGTCATAGGGCTGTTAGGAGTTCAGTTATACGACCTCTCACTTTCAGCTCCTCAACCCAACTGCCTGTCCTTTTCTCAGACCAGAATAGATCAAGGGGAGTCTCTGGAGCTCCCCCTTCTGGCTGGAGATGGTAGTGCAGTCTTGCTATTTTAATATTTGTATTTGGTGTCAATAACTATTTTTGTGGCAAATACCCCTAGGGGCGCCACATTCCCCCTTAGTTAAGAACAGTACTCCGGGACTGTGGGACGATAACATTTTGAAATAACAATTGATATGTACAGAGTCTTAAAAATGAAAAGTTACAAAAACCACTCAAAGAAACAAAAAAAATGGAATTCTGTTAAAAGTCACTTCAAATAGCGTCCATTAATACAGTTTTATCCTTGAAGGTACTAGGAAGCAAAGTTCACAAAGCAGTCTTTCCGGAGCTTTGATTTAGTGTTTCCGGGCTGATAAAAAGTTCAAGAATATGCAAGAAGTTCATACAGGTAAGTATCTGTAGGTACTGGGCTTAAACGTTACAGAACGATAACAATGACTATAGTCTTATAGTTGGTAATCCGCATACCTGGCCGGTAATTGACCCTGGGTACTACCCTGGGATCTACGTAATAGCGGTGTCTCTTTATGTGGTGTACTACTGTCTACTGCGGAAATAGTATCTGCCCTCTCTGCTATAGATAATTCCACCACTATGGGGTTGGCAAATCCACCGTGAATGGGATCACTCTGATCAGGAATCTGTTCTTCCTGACCTGGAACCTCTTGTAGTACGGGGTCAGCCTCTTCCTGTCTTGGGACTTCTAATATTGGGTTCGGTGATGGATAAAAGGCCACCATGGGAACCAATACTGCACCATGGTATGTTAGTAGGGTTTTGGGAAAGTCTCCTATACAGGTGTGATACATTTCCTCCTCTTTTTCCTTTACTGGTTGAACCTGTATAGGTTGAATAACTTCTGATTCTGGCTGGACAACTTCTGGCTCTTTCAACGTTTCCGGACATAATTTAAGATTGTCTCTTGACACTAGTACAGATGTTAAACCTCCGTTTTTGCTAATGAGACACATTTTAGGATTATCCATTCTTGTTGGTAAAACTGTGTAGGGTACGGCTTCCCATTGATTATCCAGTTTATTGGTTCGACAATTCCTCTTGAGTACTTGGTCACCCGGTCTTAATGGAGTTGCTAGAGCATTCTGGTTGAAAGTTCGCTCTTGTCTTTCTCTGGTTTGCTGGAGGCTTCTTTCCACACTCTCTTGCACTTGGTGATACTGCTTTTGCCGTATGACATCCCAATTGGAGTCTTGAACTTCTGCCTCTGGTTTCAGAATTCCCATTTCTAGATCGATTGGCAATTGGCCGGGTCTTGCACGCATAAGAAAAGCTGGGGTGCAGTTGGTAGAGCTCACCGGGACATGATTATACAGATCCACCAAGTCAGGCAATTTCTCTGGCCATTGATTCCTTTCCGTTTCAGGTAAAGTTTTTAGTAGGTCTATCACAATATGGTTCATCTTCTCACATAAGCCGTTTGTTTGCGGATGATAGGCCGTCGTCCGGATCTTTTTGCAACCATACATATTACAGAATTCTCTGAAGATCTCTGATTCAAAGGCTGTACCCTGGTCAGTGAGAACCTGTTCCGGATATCCATGGGGTCTACAAAAGTACGTTTGGAACGCTTTGGCTGCTGTTTTTGCAGTTAGATCTTTTACAGGTACTACTACCAAGAAGCGTGAATAATGGTCCACGATGGTCAAGGCATAGACGTAACCGGACCGGCTCGGTGTCAACTTCACGTGGTCCATGGCTACCAGTTCAAGTGGTTGTTTGGTGATTATGGGCTGCAGTGGTGCTCTTTGGCTGTTTTGATCGTTCCTTCTGAGGTTGCACGGGCCACAGTTTTTACACCACTGTTCGATTGATTTTCTCATCCCGACCCAATAAAATCTTTCTCTCAGAAGTACTTCTAGCTTTTTCCAACCAAAGTGACCAGCACCATTGTGGTAAGCCTCGAGGACCATCTTCACATCTTGTTTAGGCACGATAATCTGCCAAACCAATTCATGTGTTTTCGGATTGGTGTATCTTCTACAGAGTTTCCCTTGATACAGGAACATTTTGCCTCTCTTTTTCCAGAGTTGATGCGTCTCTTCTGGGGCATCCTCATCGGGATATGCACTTTGCTCAGTCAATAGTTCCTTCACTAGCTTCACAGCCGGATTGCTATCTTGGGTGTCAGCCCATCTATGGTGTGCTAAAGGATTAAAATTCACTTCTTGTTGTTTCTGATAGTTATTTGACTGACGATGTTTTGCCTTGGGCTGACGAAAGGCTGGTAGTTCAATTTCTTCAAGCTCCCCCGTTTCTTCTTCTACATCTCTCAAGTGTGGCATCCGGGATAGGGCATCGGCATTTCCATTCTTGCGACCTGCTCCATACTTGATCACGAAGTTGTAATTAGATAACCGGGCTATCCATCGCTGTTCTAACGCACCTAATTTAGCTGTGTCTAGGTGGGTCAATGGATTGTTGTCAGTATAGACAATAAATTCTGCACCGGTCAAATAGTGTTTGAAACGTTCAGTCACAGCCCAAACTACTGCCAGTAGCTCCCATTTGAAGGAACTATAATTTTCTGAATTTCTTTCAGTAGGCCGGAGTTTTCTACTTGCAAAGGCGATGACTTTCTCCCGACCTTCTTGCTTTTGTGACAGCACCGCTCCCAATCCCACATTGCTGGCATCGGTGTAGAGGATGAAAGGTTGATGGTAATCCGGGTACGCCAGAACTTCTTCTCCGGTTAGTGCTTTCTTTAGTTGTTCAAAGGAGTCTTCTCTTTCGTTGTTCCACTGAAAAGGAGGGTTTCGGTTTGAAGGTTTCTTCGTCTGCCCTATCAATGCATCTTGCAAGGGCGCTGCCAATTTGGTAAATCCTTTTATAAATCTACGATAGTAACCCACTAATCCCAAGAATTGCCTCACTTCTTTTGCGTTGGTAGGTCTTGGCCAATCCCTTATGGCAGTTATTTTCTCGGGATCCGGTGCTACTCCCTCCGAACTCACGATGTGCCCTAAATATTGTACCTTTGGCTTGAGAAGGTGACATTTGGATGGTTTGATTTTCATACCATACTTGGATAAGGCTTTGAACACCTCTGCCAGGTCTGTTAAGTGCTGTTCGTAAGTCTTTGAGTAGACGATCACATCATCTAGGTACAGGAGGACGGTCTCGAAGTTCTTGTGTCCGAGGCAACATTCCATCAGTCGCTGGAAAGTACCGGATGCATTGCAGAGTCCGAACGGCATGCGATTAAATTCGCTTAGACCCATTGGTGTGGTGAATGCCGTTTTTTCTTTATCTCTCTCAGCCACAGGGACTTGCCAATACCCGCTTGTTAAGTCTAAGGTGGAAAAATAATTAGCAGATTTCAAAGCAGTCAAGGACTCTTCTATCCTAGGCAAGGGATAGGCGTCTTTATGGGTGATATTATTAATCCGCCGCTAGTCTACGCACATTCTCATGGTTCCGTCCTTTTTTTTGACAATCACCAGAGGGGCCGCCCAAGGGCTACAACTATCTCTTATTACCCCGGCCTGTTTCATCTCTCTCAGCATGTCCTTCGCGCATTGATAGTGAGCGGGCGGTATGGGTCTATATCTTTCTTTTATCGGGGGATGGTCACCGGTGGGGATTGTATGTTCCACCCCTTCTATCCGTCCGAAGTCCAATGGGTGTTTACTGAAGACCTGTTCATATTCCGTCACTAATCTATACACCCCTTGTCTTTGATGGGTAGGTGTTGAATCTACACCCACGTCTAGCTGTTGGCACCAATCCTCCGATTTTCCATCTGAGCCGTTATTTTCCACCTGACAGGTCGATTCTAAGGGCTCAATGGTTGTAATGGCATTGTTGTCAACAGTGTATAACTTTGCCACTGTAGCAGAATCACGCGAGACTCCTAAGGTAGTGACTGGAGAAATTTCAGAGCCAAAGGAAGCTTGCATGACAGTGGAGGTGGCATCAGCCTGTGGTCCAGATCCGGTCGCTTTCCCAGAACTACCAAGATCTGAACCCAGACTGCAACCTTTACCACTGAGGTTCTTGTGGACTGCTGATGGGAGAGCGAGGATCTAGAGTTGACTGCGGGGCCTAGGCTGGTCAGAAGAGACAAGGAGGCGAGCCAGGACCAGGGCTGGAAAAATGCTATTGGGCCTGCTAGCTGCAAGGTACTGACAGTTGGCATCACGGGGATGTTGTTATGTAGAGATAGTAGAGATGGGGGTCCATAGAGTTTTCCAACCAGCAAGTATTAGAGATGGCACACTTGCCTTGAAGGCTGCAAGAGCTAACAGCTTTAACAAAAGTCATGTTCCTCAAAATGGAGGTGCAACATTGCTGGTATGTGGAGGGTGTGATCCGAGAAGGAATGGAGCAGGATGAACCCTTCTTGAGAAATGAATGGGCCTAGGAGAGCCTCCTCGAGGCAGATTGAGATGAGGCTTCTACCACTATCCGAGAGATCATACTGTCCTAGGGGTTCCCCACCTCCTATGTGGGAGCAGGCAATGGTGCATGTGACACAGGGGGCTTTGGCCCTTTTCTATATGTCGAGGGCACCAGCACTACCTGAAGCCGGGTCACTTACAGCTAAGTTCCCCTAGCCTCCTGAGGATGAAGAAGAAGAAACCGACACCTGAAAAGGATTACTGTCTTACCCTCTTTATAATTTTTCCTGGCTTTGCACTTTGTGCAAAGCCTTTATGAGTGTAGGAGTACAACTACATTTTAAAAATATTTTAATGAGGCCCGCCAGTTATTGCCCTTCATGGGTTTATGGATGACTGAATAATCCTCTTTATATTTTTTCCATTGCTTTGTACTTTCTGCAAAGCCTTTATGAGTGTCGAAGTACATCAACTACACTTTCAAAATATTTATGATAACATTTTTTTCTGGGTTCAATTAGTCATTCATACACTTGAATGCAGTTAATGTAAAACTACAAAAAAGCGTTGAGTGGTGATAAATGGTTGCACATCCAATTGAAAGAGTGTTTCAAGTGGAGCACCACAAGGCTCTGTCCTGGCCCCGATGTTGTTTAACATTTTTAAAAATTAATTAAATTTGCAGATGATGCAAAGCAAGGATGGATAGCTAACACTAGAGAAGACAGAGAAAGGCTATGTGCCCACGTTGCGGATTCGTGTGCGGATTTTTCCGCACCGTTTTTGAAAAATCCGCAGGTAAAACGCACTGCGGATTTACCATGGATTTCAGATGTTTTTTGTGTGGTTTTCACCTGCGGTTTTACACCTGCGGATTCCTATTGAGGAGCAGGTGTAAAACGCTGCAGAATCTGCACAAAGAATTGACATGCTGCGGAAAATACAACACAGCGTTTCCGCATGGTATTTTCCGCACCATGGGCACAGCGGATTTAGTTTTCCATAGATTTACATGGTACTGCAAACCTGATGGAAAACTGCTGCAAATCCGCAGCGGCCAATTCGCTGCAGATCCGCAGGCAAATCCGCACAGTGTGCACAGAGCCAGAGGATTCAGAATGATCTAGATAAGCTTGAACAATGGGCAGTGACTAATAGAATTGTATTTAACAGGGAGAAATGCAAGATTCTACATCTGGGCAAGAAAACATCTACAAAATGGGAAGATTAAAACTAAGCAATAGCACATGTGAAAAAGACTTGGGTATACTAATAGATTATAGACTGCATATGAGTCAACAGTGTGATGCATGTTATAGGATTTATTAAGAGAAGCATAGAGTCTAGATCACGTGACATAATTACCCCCATCTACTCTTCCTTGGTCCGGCCTCATCTGGAATACTGTGTCCAGTTCTGGGCACCACATTTTAAAAAAGACATTGAAAAACTTGAGCAAGTTTAGAGAAGAACTACCAGGATGGCGAGCGGACTGCAAAGTATGTCCTATAAGGAACAGTTAAAGGATCTGAGGATGCTTAGTTTGAAAAAAAAGAAGGCTAAGGCTGGTTTCACACTTGCGTTTTTGAACGCATGCGTTTTTTAAAAAAAACGCATGGTGCAAAAACGCATGTAAACGCGTGTAAAAAAACGTTTACACGTGTTTACATGCGTTTTTGCATGCGTTTGCGTTTTTTTAAGCATTTCCCCCCCCCCCAAAAAAAAAAGGTCACCAGACACAACCAATGGGAATAGAGAGGGCGTATATGATTGTCTCTCAATATATTGACCCTAGGGGTACAGAAATTTTCACAGCTTGCTACTGTTTCCGGTGTCATGATGGATCTTTCAATTGAGAGCTTTTATTTCAAACTGGAGTTCAGCTTCAAGATTTTCCTTGCCTGTGTTTTTGCTTGGGAGCAAGACCGAAACCGCCAAAGATGGAGAAGGAGACAGCGTCGGCGTTTTTGGAGGCACCCCATCATTGAAGTGCGTGAGACCCGTGGAGCATATCACACGCTGTATGCGGAGCTGAATGCCAACCCAGAGAAATTCTAGGATTACACGAGAATGTCTCAAGAATCTTTCCGGGATTTACTGTCTCATGTCGAAGGATCCATATGGCGACAGGACACACGGCTCCGTAGAGCAATTCCACCCGAGGAACGTCTGTTAGTGACATTACGGCACGTTCCAAAACTAAACCAATGACAGTCCAAATTTTTTGTTATGACATGTATTTTATGTTGTTTTTTTCTTTTTCTTATTTTTAAACACACCATTAAAAGAGCCGATTTCAAATGTTTTTGTTTGTTTCTTTTTCTTCTAGATTTCTTGCCACAGGAGAGAGTTTATCTTCCCTGCACTTCCAATACCACCTTGGAATATCAACCCTGTCCAGAATTGTTGTGGACACCTGTCGTGCATTATGGAATCTACTCCGTGAGGAGTTTATACCCGTACCCACCGTGGACATGTGGCGGGAAATTTCAAATACATTTTTGAACGTGTGTGATTTCCCCAACTGTTTAGGGGCGGTGGATGGAAAGCACATACGCATTGTCAAACCTGCCAGAACTGGATCTGAGTTTTATAATTATAAAAAATATTTTTCGGTAGTGCTCATGGCAATAGCGGATGTGGAGTGTCGCTTCATCGCCGTGGATATTGGAGCTTTTGGCCGTGGCAATGATTCCCAGACCTTCAAGAGCTCGGATATGGGCCGTCGGGTGTATGGCAACAATTTTAATTTCCCCCTCCACAGCCTCTCCCCAACACTCAAGGCCCACCGCTGCCATTTGTTATGGTTGGGGATGAGGCCTTCCAGATGTGTGAAAATCTCCTGAAGCCCTATTCTAGTAGGGACTTGGACCACACTAGAAGAATATTCAACTACAGACTGACCAGGGCCAGAAGAACCGTAGAGTGCAGCTTTGGCATTCTGGTTGCTAAATGGCGCATTCTTGCAACCGCCATCAATCTAAAAGTGGAAACAGTGGACGAGGTGGTCAAAGCCTGTGTGGTTCTACACAGTTACCTCATTGCTAAGGAGCGACCCCACATTGAACTTGATGAACCAGTTTCACACCCATTGCCTGATTTTCAGCATCACCCGATGCGGTCAACTGCAGCTGTTGGTCTTATGCGGGACCAATTTGCGGCCTATTTTGTTTCCGATATTGGACCGGTGTCATGGCAGGACAATGTTGTGTAAATGTCCTTTTGTATGTTTATCGTTACCAATTATTAAATACTGATACAAATTTTTCAAATTAATAAACTTTAGTGTTGGTTGTGTTGACCATGTTTCCTATCTTTTTCCTCTCTAAATAAAGGTTGACCAAAGATGGGCAGTAGATATGTATATCATATTTTGTAATCCAAAACCAGGAGTGGGAGATAGATGATGAGTAGTGTTGAGCATTCCGATGCTGCAAGTATCGGGTATCGGCCGATACTTGCTGTATCGGAATTCCGATACCGGGATTCCGATACTCTTGTGGTATCGGGTATCGGGTATCGGAACAACATTAATGTTAAAATGTGTAAAATAGAGAATTAAAATAAAAAATATCGCTATACTCACCTGTCCGACGCAGCCGGGACCTCAGCGCAGGAACCGGCAGCGTTGTTTGTTTAAAATTCCCGCTTTTACATGGTTACGCGAAGTCCCGGCTTGTGATTGGTCAGGGCGGCCATGTTGCCGGGCCGCGGACCAATCACAGCAAGCCGTGACGAAAATACGTCACGGCTTGCTGTGATTGGTCCGCGTCCCGGCAACATGGCCGCCATTAACCAATCACAAGCCGTGACGTCACGGGAGGCTGGAAACGCGCTCATTTTAAAAAGGGCGCGTGTCCAGCCTCCCGTGACGTCACGGCTTGTGATTGGTTGCGTCGCGGTCAACCAATCACAAGCCGGGAGGCTGGACACGCGCCCATTTCAAAATGAGCGCGTCCAGCCTCCCGGCTTGTGATTGGTTGATCGCGGCGCAACCAATCACAAGCCGTGACGTCACGGGAGGCTGGACACGCGCCCATTTCAAAATGAGCGCGTCCAGCCTCCCGGCTTGTGATTGGTTGATCGCGGCGCAACCAATCACAAGCCGTGACGTCACGGGAGGCTGGACACGCGCCCATTTTAAAATGAGCGCGTGTCCAGCCTCCCGTGACGTCCCGGCTTGTGATTGGTCAGGGCGGCCATATTGCCGGGACGCGGACCAATCACAGCAAGCCGTGACGTAATTTCGTCACGGCTTGCTGTGATTGGTCCGCGTCCCGGCAACATGGCCGACCTGACCAATCACAAGCCGGGAATTCACGTAACCAAGTAATAGCGCGATTTTTAAACAAACAACGCTGCCGGTTCCCTCGCTGAAGTCCCGGCTGCGTCGGACAGGTGAGTATAGCAATATTTTTTATTTTAATTCTTTCTTTTACACATTTATATGGTTCCCAGGGCCTGAAGGAGAGTTTCCTCTCCTTCAGACCCTGGGAACCATCAGGAATACCGTCCGATACCTGAGTCCCATTGACTTGTATTGGTATCGGGTATCGGATTGGATTCCGATACTGTGACGGTATCGGCCGATACTTTCCGATACCGATACTTTCAAGTATCGGACGGTATCGCTCAACACTAATGATGAGGTAATAATTTTTTTTTTTTTCATCATAATTGACCTCTTATATTGTTGCACTCCCTATTTTGGTTTACAAAGAATGATATAAAACACAGGCCGCATACTTATAATAATGGAACAAAATTTTGATTTATTTATTGGTAATCTTCTTGACGTCATTGCGTCAAGACTGTCACGCTCTCTATACCCATCAAGTCAAGTGTAAGAAATAATGAATTCATGATAAACATATACATGATCATGAATTCACAATTTCTTACACATGGCCAGGTGAGCATAGATATGTAGCGTGTGACAACCATTGTCCCATCAGTTTGACAACCATTGTCACATAATGTGCTATATAGAATATGGTGAATATACAAGGCAGTAATCAACTAAATAGGTCAGGTGTCTATTTTGACATCTGACCGGTTCAGTTGAGTTCTGAACTTGATTTCCATCTTTTTCTCTTTGTACAGTGACACTACACTAGGTACAAAAATAAGAGTATGGAAATAACTACAATTTTTTTGGCCAACTCATATCTGTATACTAAAGAAACACATATAGATGTAGTCTTGTATTTTATACTACTGGAGATATGTTTTGGCCAAAAGAATAAGTGTGTGGCGAAGTTTATTGGTGTGTATTGAGAGCGGTGAAAGACATAATAAACCAAGCATAATTGTTGCAAATAAACTTTTTTTTTTATTGAGTAAAAACAAACAAATTTATTTTATTGTACCGCGACGGGTTGTACCGCGCCGGCTTGGGGTAGAGTGACGTAACTGGGGGGTGTTCAGAACTGAAGCCTGGCTCACCGTGGAGGAGGCAGAGGTGGCAGGAGAAGGGGCAATAAAACTGGAAGGGTCTGGAAGTTCGGGGATGGGGCTTAAAACATGAGGGGCTTGAGACACACTGGAAGGGTGAGACACAACAGACAATAGAGACACATCGGTAGGTGATGGGGGAGGAATACTCAGAGTTTTTTTTTTTTTATGTGTTTTGGCGGTTTTCCTTTGGGTTTTCCTGGTAGGGGGATGTCTTCTTGGGCTAATAGGATGTTGAGTGTTGGCGGGAGACACGTCAGGATCCGGCTCCACAATAACACAGTCCGTCTCCATTGTGGAGCGCTCGGCAACATCAGAGTCCAACAGTATCGTAGTAGGGGGGGAAGATAAAGCCCCGCCTGGGTCCTGGTGCATCGTTGGGGTGGGGGAACATAAAACCCTCCCAGGGTCCTGGTGCATCGTTGGTGGGGGAACATAAAACCCTCCCAGGGTCCTGGTGCATTGTTGGGGGGGGGGACATAAAACCCTCCCATGGTCCTGGTGCATCGTTTTGGGGGGAACATAAGCCCATACCAGGGTCCTGCTGCATTGCTGGTGGGGGGGAACATAAAGCCGTGGCAGGGTCCTGCTGCATCGGGGTGGGTCCTGCCCGGGAAGTTATGGCTTGGTCCTGCTGCATCATGGGGGGGCCGGTGCGATACGCCATGCCTGGGTCCTGCTGCATGGGGGGGGGCCATCCTATACGCCTGGCCTGGGTCCTGCTGCATCGGGGGGTGTCCTGCCCGGAAAGCAATGCCTCGGTCCTGCTGCATCGGGGGGTGTCCTGCCCAGAAAGCAATGCCTCGGTCCTGCTGCATCGGGGGGGGCGGTCCGATATGCCATGCCTGGGTCCTGCTGCATCGGTAGGGGGCCGGGCCGATAAGCCACGCCAGGGTCCTGCGTCATCGTGGTGTCAGCGGAGGATGTCCAAGCCGGAGCAGCGGTTGTCACGGTGGTGGCGGTGGGATGTCCAACAGCACTCGTCATCGTGTTGGCGCTGTAGTGGAGTACACCTGTGGATGGAATAGAGGTGGCCGTGCAGTGGTATGCAGCAGAGGTAGGAATGGTGGTAAATCGTGACAGTGACGGCACAGTTGGATAGGCCGCCACTGTCTGCTGTAAATTGCGACTCTGACTCTGCTGCATAGCCTGCACAAAAGCAACATTGCAGGCCTGCATCACACTCAGCTGGAGATCAGGGCTAAGGTGTTCCGACATGCCCTGTTGTATTTGATTAAAAAAATGATGAGCTGGCTTCTGGAGGTCAGCTTTCACTTGATCAAGGTTTTTGGCGACATCCTGGATGCGGAAATCTAAGAGGTTATGGGACACATCCATTCTGTCACCTAAAGCCTTGATTGCTTCGTGTAAAACCGAGCTCAAGTGCAAAAACTCGGGCATGAGGGACCTATCCGAAGCCCTCTGTCGCTGCTGGGATGAGCCCGCAAAAATGGGTGCAGTGAAAGAGGACTGCGAAAGGGGAAGACCTGATGGGCCAGCCCCCTGGTCTCCAGTGAGTGTGGAAGACCCACCTGGTGCTGCGCTGCTGGATGGCTGGGACGGGTCCGTGGCTGCCGGCTGAAGGACCGCTCCAGAACCTGTTGCGACAGTCGTGCAGTGTGTGCTGTGAAAAAACAAAACAGAAAATTAATACCAAAATATAACAAGACGGTACATCCTGTGGAATTTAAAAATAACAGATTATGTCAATGCAATACAACCGGAAGCATGTGAGAAATACTTACGTTCTCATGAGAAGGACCGGTCTTAGAAAGGCCAGCACACGGTGATATTTGTACAGCCGGTGCCTTGCTCCGGAAACCACTTGCTGCACGATTCTCTGCACGAAGGTCTTTGTTGAAGCGGTCCTTCATGGAACGCCAACGTGTTCTTATTTTGTCCACTGTGAAATAACAAAAACATATAATGGTCAGAAAAAGTACTTTTGACCGTGCTCTCTTGACTGTGTGTGATGACAGAAACTCCGAAAAGTTTCTTTCATCACACACAGTCAAGAGAGCCCGGCCTAGGTCTCTGCTGCTTCACACTGCAGTGCAATACTTACCAAATGCATTACGGACCCGTGGCGGGGCATTCTCCCAGCCATCCCACAACGCTTGGGCCACCTCACTCCACAACCGACGTAGCGTACTATTGACTGCGTGCTGTGGATCCCGGCTGTCCCACAACGGGACTCGCTCCTGGACCAGGGTGATCAGGAGGTCATTATCGATCCGGTCGTCGTCCCGTTGTGAAACCTAAAAGTAAAAGGAAATCATTTAAGTTTGCTCAATCACATTGGGAAAAAAAAAATACCAGAAGATGAGAAAGGGCAGGAATATGAAAGTCAACTTTCAGAAAAGGATCATACAAGAAAAATTAAAGAAAATCAAGGGTACAGAAAGGAAGATTCAAGAATATTACAATGAGGACAGTCTGCCTTGTATACATACCCGCTGCCGTCTTTTCACCGGACCTCGACTCCGCTGCTCCATCCCTCTCTGTCCCTCAGTTGAACTGCTCTATAAAAAATCAAATTGTCTCATGTGTCGATGTGACAGTCAATACTTACCAAGCTGAAGGAAAAAAAACTAACCTCACTGACATGATCCACTTCTGACTGACGTGGCTGGAACTCCTCATCAGATGAAGTCTCCGTAGAAGACATTCTGATGCATGTTGAAAGAAAAAGAAAGAAGAAATTAGGACATGTAGATCCAAAAAATTTAAAATAAATGCATTGGCTAGGATATACTCACATTGCTCTGGGTCTTGTCCACCAATGCGTCCGGGCAGGGTCTGGTCTTCTTTGGAGTCTGATGAGAAGTGACCAGAAACTTCCCCCAACCTTCCTTTTATAACCCTGCTGCTATGGGGGAGGCTTATCAGTGTCTAGACAACCTTATCTACAGTCTATTCAACCTTTGTTAAAAAAACGCATGCGTCAAAAAAACGCATGCAAACACATATACAAAAAAAACGCATGCGTCCCCATTGACGCCAATGCATTTTTGGTCCCAAAAAAACCGCATGAAAACGCATGCGTTTTTTTTGGTCCAAAAAACGCCCCTCAAAAATACTACAAGTTGCATTTTTGAAAATGAACGCATGCAGTAAAAAAACGCATGCGTTCAGAAACGCATGCAAACGCGTACACCCAAAAACGCATGCGTTTTCAATGTTAAATACAGGGAAAAAAAACGCATGCGTTTTTTGTGCAAAAAACGCTGCAGACAAAAACGCAAGTGTGAAACCACCCTAAGAGGAAACTGAATAGTTGTCTACAAATAACTGAAGGGATGTCACAGTGTAGCGGGATCATCATTATTCTCATTTGCACATGGAAACACAAGAAGCAATGGAATGAAACTGAAATGGAGAAGATACATTAGACATTAGAAAAAACTTTTTGACAGTGAGGGTGATCAATGAGTAGAACAAGCTGCCATGAGAGGTGGTACGTTCTTCTTCAATGGAAGTCTTCAAACTGAGGCTGGGCAGACATCTGCCTGAGATGGTTTATTGAGTCCTGCATTGAGCCGGGGGTTGAACATGATGACCTTGAAGGTCCCTTCCAACTCTAACATTCCATGATTCTAGAATTCTATGATGTTGTGGAACAAAGGGGAGGTACTGATATAGTTAAAGTGGGAGGATGCTCTAGAAGTGATCAGCCATAGATGTCTGTATATTACATTTTGCAGAGAGGAGTCATGGTGGAAGTTATTGCGGTCTGCGCCTGATGTAGAAGTGAAGCAAAAATTAATTACTTCAACTATAGATATTACTGGTAAGAGTCTGTGGAGTTACCCAGAGGCAAACATATCACTGGTGCGACCTGTGCAGGCGCACTGGGTCCAAAGGAGTGAGGGTGCCCATTTCCACCTTTAAAACAGGTTTATTTATGCATTATGATGAATTTTTTTATTGCAAAGGAGCCATTTCTGTCTGTGCCCAGCAGCACAGTTTCCTGTACTGATACCTTCCACCAGATGTCATTGTATCAGTGTTACTACTTTGGTTTTTATTAATAATCATTATGGTGGTATTATTCTCTCACTTTATGGTGTTGTTATTATGTGGTCTAGTCATAATATGATTGTATTTTTCCTTTGCATATGGTATTTTTAGGTATATTGGTTTTCGTACAATGGGATTCTTCAGTAACAGTATGGTGGTCATATTCAGACACTATGTGGCAGTAAAATATGGTCATTGTGTGGCGGTATTTGTATTTTGTATGTGATATTATTGGTATATTGGTTTTGCTATAGTGGAATTTGTCCAGTAATAATATGATGAAAATATTTGATCTTGTAACTATATGACTATATTATTTAGAAATATTACATAGAAAATTATTTTATTGCTGTGTTTTTCTGATTTATAAATTGTATTTGTATTATTTTTTGATCAGGGGCTAACACTGCACTACTGGCTCCAGCACATCTAAACAACATTCTAGTGGGAGGAGAATTGGGATGGGGGAGAGGGAGAGGTCAGCTCCAAATTTTGCCCTGTGGCCTACAGGACTCTAGTTACACTACTGAACATTAATTTTTATCCAAACTGCAGTGAGCAGTGATGCATCAGTGGAATCCACGTCTTTGCCCCTACATTATGCTGCCCTTGGATAGAGGAGCAAAAGCCTCTTCACAGATTCCCTTAAGAAGAACGCAAATTTGGTTTAATTTTAAATGTTACAGAAGCTAATTTCTGTGTGAACCATTCTAGAGAATATTACCTGTCAGAGATATTCACATTACATGCTGATTTCTAGATGTAAACATACTCATTTTATTTCCGTCTTCTCTTATTTTCATAAAATGGACAATGGAGAGACACATCTCAATTGCAATTACTCCTGATTATTCCAATGCAAAAACTAAAAAACAAAGCGGAGGGTTACACAGTGTATGCAGCATTTGTCAGCACTTGAAGCAATAATAGCTCTGTAGCATCCCACTCAAATATAATGGGCCTAAGCTTCCTTTGGCATTTGTTGCTAGGAAACTGGGCCTCATAAATGGTAGAAAAGTCTAAAAGGCCCTTTCTCTTTCTTTCTGAGCTAAAAAGAGCTAAATGTGGCATATTAATACAGTATTGTTTGGTTTTCAGAACATTGGTTATTATCATTTTCCAGAATTGTGCTTTACTTCTGAATGTCCTTGTGTCAAATACCGATGTGACTGACCTGTTTCTCTAGGCCCTGCCAAAGAGATGATATTAGGATTTACACTGTCAATTATGAAACATATTATCCAGTCATGGCTGAAAGTGTTGGCACCCTGAAAGTGAAGTATTTCTAACAGACAAATATAGCAATTAGACACATTTGTTAAACACGTGTATTTCATTTGTGTGTATTGGAACAACACAGAAAAACCGAGGGGAAAAAAGGCAAATTGGACATAATTTCACACACAACCCTAAAAATGGTCCAGACAAAATTGTTGGCACCCTCAACTTAATATTTGGTTGCACAAACCTTTGGAATAAATAACTGCAATCAATTGTTTCCTATAACCATCAACAAGTTTAATTTTCTGGAATAACTTCAAGGGTTCCAACATTTTCGGCCATGACTGCATGTCAATAGTCCTCATCAGGGTCGGACTGGCTATCTGGCAATTCTGGCAAATACCAGAAGGGCCTGTCTGGTCATGGGCCACCTGCTACTGCTTTGTTATCAGAATCTGCATCCTCAAGACGCTTAGGCTGGGTTCACACTATGTTATGGGCGTCCGTTAGACGGACTACGTTACACGGCGGCATAAACGCGGTGTAACGTAGTCCTTAGCCGCCGCCATTAATTCCTATGTCGGACGCATCGCTAGCGCACGCCCACAATGGGCATGCGCTAGGGATGTGCCATCATTGAGTGATGGACCCTGAGATGCAGGCTGCAGCGTTTCCGGGTCCGTCACTGCTAGCACAGATAGAGCTAGCAGATGCTCTATCTGCGCTAGCGTGTTGCCATACCAGCACTTACGTTTACAGCAGCCCGTTACCGTATGTGTTGAACGGGCTGCTGTAAACATAATGTGAATCCAGCCTTATTCCATTAACAGCTGTGACAGAGCACAAAGTACCTTACTCTGTCACTTTCCCCAGAAGACCAAAGGCGTCCCTTCTGTCCGAGACCTGCAGGAGGCCAGCACCAACGGGATGTTGGTAATGCAATGACGTTTCTGCATCATGCCACCAGCATCTACTACAAGAATGACTAGAAGAGTCAGATGCTGCTGAAGATAAGGTGTCTGGATTAGTTGAATATGGGGATTTTTTTCACTTTTGGGGGTTGTGGGGGACCATCACTCTATATAGGGCACTGTGACTTGGACCATCATTGTATTTAAGGGGCTGTGGGGTGGACCACCATACTATATAATGTACTGTTGGGGGACCATCATACTACATAGGAGGCTGTTTGAAGGACCATCATACTATATTGGGGACTGTGAGGTGGACTGTCATACTATATAGGGGGCTATGAAGTGAACCATCATACTGAATGGGGGGCCATTGGAGGTACCATCATAATACATAGGAGCTGTGAGGTGTACCATCATAATATACTGTATAAGGAGCTGTAGGGTGTACCATCATACTATATGGGACAATGTTGAGAGAACCATGATACTATATAAGGGGCTGTTGGAGGGACAATCATACTATATGGGGGGCTATGATGTGGACCATCATACTACATAAGGGGCTGTGATGTGGACCAGCATACTATATAAGGGGCTGTGAGGTTAAACACCATACTATATGGGAGTTTGTTGGGGGTACCATCATAATATATAGGGAGCTATGAGATGTACCATTTTACTAAATGTGTGGGGTGTTGGAGGGACCATCATACTTTATGGGGGCTGTGAGGTGGACCTTAATACTATATACTGAATGATGAGATGAACTATCATACTATATGGGAGTTTGTTATTGGCACCATCATACTATATTGGGGCTGTGAGGCTTATCATCATAATATATGTGGAGTTGTGAGGTGTACTATCATACTAAATGGATGGGGTGTTGGGGAAACCATAATACTGTATAGGGGCTGTTGGAGGGACCATCATACTATATGGGGGCTATTAGGCAGACCATTATACTATATAGGGAATGTCATGTGGACAATCATACTGGGGGGACCATCATACAGTATTGGGGCTATGGGAGATCTTCATAGTATATGGGGATCTATCATACTGTGTGGGGTGGCTGTGGGGGGACCATCTTACTGTGTAGGGTGTATGTTGTGGACTAGGGTTGAGCGACTTTTACTTTTTTGGGGTCGAGTCGGGTTTTGCAAAACCCGACTATCTCAAAAGTCGAGTCGAGTGCAATCGGCCGATTATCGCGAAAAGTCGTGGATCGACCGAAACACAAAACCCAATGCAAGTCAATGGGGAAGCATAGTCGGCAGTGAGTGGGGGCCAGGAAAACACCTACAGTGCCCATTTTAATGGCAAAAACATCCATTCTTGTTTCTGTAGCTTGTCAATCTTAATTAACTTTATAATAATAGTTGGGCATTGGAAATTGGGGGTCATTTGGCTAAAGTTGTGTGGGGTAGGGCTGGTTCAAATTTTTAGTGGGCCCAGGAAATGTGGACTACGTCACGGCGGTGGAGCAGTGAGAGGTAAGTATTTCAACTTTGCAAGTGCTGTGATCCTGAGCAAGCAGGGGGGCCCACTCGTTTGCATTGGCACTGGCACAGGGCCCCTCAAAGTACGGCGGTGTGTTTGCACGGCGGGGGCGCCTCCCACCGGCAGCGACACTTCTGCATACTCTGAGGGGCCCTGTGCCTGTGACGTCGCCAACGAGTATGCCCCCCCACCTGATGAAGGAACCTGCACTTTCATCTGCACCTTCCTCTTTGTCCCTGTGTAAGGTGGTATAGTATGCGGGAAGGGGAACCTGACTTTCAGCAGGGTCAGATTGTGGCTGTGTAGCGTGCAAGGGGAATGTAGTGGTCTGGGTCAATGTACCACAAGACTCATCTAGCACTGGCTGGGCAATGGGCAGGATGAGGAGGAAACACAGATATAGGCCCAAATAATAAAGTGGGCTAAATGCAGTTCAAAATTGGTAACAGGACTAACCAGGCGGCATTGGTTTGTTCAGTGGAGTAGAAAACCCAGGAGCGGCAGACACCGTTTTAAGGGCCCAACCACAGTAGTAGGCCCAATGCAGTTTAATATTGCAAATAAAGGCCGAAAGCCTGAAGATTGAAGCTCGGGAAAACAAAACAGGAGAAAACCCAGGAGCGGCAGACACCGTTTTAAGGGCCCAACCACACTAGTAGGCCCAATGCAGTTTAATATTACAAATCTAGCCCGAAAGCTTGAAGATTGAAGCTCTGGAAAATAACACAGAACAACACCAAGGTGTGGCAGACACCGTTACTAGGCCCAACCAAAATAGTAGGCCAACTGCAGTGTTATATAAACAACAACTTAATGAGAGCCTGAAGATTGAACCTCAGCTGCTATGTCACTCTCCATAAGGAGAAATGTTACCCTATACAAATGTATTAATTTAAAATTTACTTGACAGGTCCCCAGCACTAAGAGGATCAATTAAGTCCCCCAAAATCAATTGTGCCAAATTCAATGGTAGATATTTAACATTGCGTCATTGGCAGAAACTGTTACAAAAAGCAACTTTCTGCCTATGCAGACCCAAATGTACTGATACAACCACATAAGTACATATTACCAGTGTACACTGGGGACCAAGCTGAACAATGGGAAAAAAATTAAACCTTAAAAGAGTTTGCCCAATGAAAGCAAGTTATAACCTATCTACAAGATAGGTGTTAACTTGTTGATCAGTGGGGATCTGACTGCTTGAATCTGTGCTCATTGGTGAGGGAACCAGCAGCCAGACCCCATCAATCAGCAAATCAGCAAGTTAGCATCTATCCTATGGTTAGGTGCTAATTTATTTTCACTAGCAATGCTTTTCAGACCTCCCTATTCAAGTTAAGATTGCTATCGGACAAAGGACAAATGATTGTTTAGCCAAAGTAAATCTCTCCTGTCTACTCCATGCACAGGAGCAATCAGCTTGGCCAAGCACTTCTGTGCTATCTATGAGACAGACACTGCCAGACTTCACTGGCCACTGTCATCAGCTGTGGGAGAGACAGGAAGCACCTATACAGATTATCACTCTGGTCAGTAACTTTACTTACTCATTTTTTATGTGGAGCTATACTTCACAATATGTCTAATTATTTACTATATGGATTGCCATGGCCTCTTATGATCAGGGCCGGCCCGAACGTATAGGCAAACTAGGCGGCCACCTAGGACGCCGACCCTAAGGGGGTGCCAGAGAAAAAATTGAAAAAATTATAAAAAATCTTTTCAAAAGGCAAAAGGTGTATGGAGCGGAGCTGAATGTGTATGAGGTGTATGGAGCGGAGCCGTGTGTGTATGAGGTGTACGGAGCGGAGCCGTGTGTATGAGGTGTACGGAGCAGAGCCGTGTGTATGAGGTGTACGGAGCGGAGTCGTGTGTGTATGAGGTGTATGGAGCGAAGCGCGTGTGTACGGAGCGCAGCCGCGTGTCTAGGAGTAGCTATGTGTGGCCATTATACGGTACGAAGTATCATGTGCGGCCAATACACAGTATGGAGCATCATGTGCGGCCATTATACAGTATGGAGCATCATATGTGGCCATTATACAGTATGGAGCATCATGTGTGGCCATTATACAGTATGGAGCACTGTGTGGCCATATTTTTTTGTTTATAATTATTCTTTATGAAACAGTGTGATCAGCAGTGCTAAATGGGTGTGGTTTGGACGTGGATATGGGTGTGGCTAGTTATGAATGGGTGTGGTCAGAGGCGTGGCCTAAAATTTGCCGCGGCGCTCTTCACAAGCCGCAAGCGTTGTCCCTCTTTCCCATTTTCAAAAGTTGGGAGGTATGTTAAAAGTAGTAGGGGCGCAACAAAATAGTTTCGCCCAGGGTGCCGTAATCTCTCGGGCCGGCCCTGCTTATGATAGACTAGATGGTGGCCCGATTCAAACGCATCGGGTATTCTAGAATATGTATGTAGTTTATTTATGAAGATTTCAGAATAATGCATTGAATACACAGGATTTGGCCTGCTGGGTGTGACCAATTAGCGAAGCATGGTTCAAATCCTGCGGCAATTCGCGGCCGGACTGCATCTGTCACTGATTGTTCACAGCCAGCCGGGCGCGAGCAATCAGTGAAGCCAGGGTGAGCTCCAGGTTTTTGAGGGTGAAAGAGTCTTGCAGCCCACATAGCATATAACACAGCCCACATAGTATCTGGCACAGCCACATAGTATATAGCACAGCCACGTAGTATATAGCACAGCTACGTAGTATATAACACAGCCACACAGTATATTGCACAGCCAAGTAGTATATTGCACAGCCACGTAGTACAAAGCACAGCCACGTAGTATATTGCACAGCCATGTAGTTTATAGCACAGCCCACGCAGTATATAACACAGCCCATGCAGTACATAACACAGCCCATGTAGTATATAGCACAGCCCACATAGTCTATAGCACAGCCCACACAGTATATAACACAGCCCACGTAGTATATAACACAGCCCACGTAGTATATAACACAGCCACATAGTATATAGCACAGCCATGTAGTATATAACACAGCCCACATAGTATATAGCACAACCCACATAGTATATAGCACAGCCACGTAGTATATTGCACAGCCACGTAGTATATAGCACAGCCCACGTAGTATATAGCACAGCGACGTAGTATATAACACAGCCCATGCAGTATATAACACAGCCCACACAGTATATAACACAGCCCATGTAGTATATAGCAATGTGGGCATCTGTAAAAGGACAGGGTTATCCTCCATAAAACATTAAACTTATAGTTACCAAAAGGGGGAAACCTCCCTACACCTCTATTGAGGTCCAATATTAACTATTATAGTCAAACTTGACTATTAATAATTAATATCCACTTAATACGCCTCAACGTTATCTTTTCCTTATGCTATATACTAACTGAGACAAAACAGTGCAACAATAAAGGGTATTTATTACACACACAAGTTTGCAGTCTATAACATACATATATATTTATACTCAAGCTGGCGACTATAAATATATATATATATATATATACAATTATACAGATAAACAACTCTAATACAGTAATATCACTACAGTATACAGTGATATCTCAACAATATCACACAGTAATAACCCACAATAACCAGTAATATCACAACAATCAATTAACTGCCCGATTACCCAAATCACACATACAATATCAGCCCTCCCACCTATTGCTAGCTAACCATAATGAATAGTACTGGGCCTATTAAGAAAAGGGGATGCAGAGTATACTTAAGCCATGTAGGTCCATCATCATTCCAGGCAATGCAGTCACAGCAAGAGAGACTGAGCACATGTGTCTTGTGCCTTTAATGTCCAGCTAGATGAGGTGTGTCCAGCCCCAGGTGCATGGGGATGAGGTCACAAATCTATTGCCCACTGGCCTAAATCCTAAATGAAACCTGATATACCAGCTCATGGCAGCTTTGTTTTACAGCAGGCTGGAGGGGGGGGGGGGCTTTGCTCCATGTGGTATACAGTTATATGAAAAAGTTTGGGCACCTCTATTAATCTTAAGCTTAATGTTTTCTAAAAATTGTTTTTTTGCAACAGCTATTTCAGTTTCATATATCTAATAACTGTTGGACACAGTAATGTTTCTGCCTTGAAATGAGGTTTATTGTACTAACAGAAAATGTGCAATCTGCATTCAAACAAAATTTGACAGCTGCACATTGCTGCACATAAAAACTTGTATGTGGCGCTGTTCACACAATGGAGATGCACAGCATCCAGGCAGGCCTAGTAGTGACACCCTTCTATTAGATCAGGCAGGCCTGCCCAGCGCTATCCAAATGCACCCCATGTACATACAAGTTTTTATGTGCAGCAATGTGCCAAGCAGCCACCCCCTCCATTAGTTTGGTAGCTGGTGAGTGGCTGCCTCATCGGTTTTGCTGCACCTGTGTTTTTTCCATTTTAACCACATGGGTCCACTGCATCCTGTTAGTGCATTTGTTTGGAGGCCTAGGCAGGTAAGAATCTCTGCCTTTTGTTGCTGTTTTTTCTATTATTATTTTTAACATAATATGTTTTTACTATTGATGCTGCAGGGTTAATGGCAGCGTTAACAGACTGCGCTACACCACGTTATTTTGCGGTGTAGCGCAGTCCATTTAACGGACTGCTAAAACGCTATGTGGGCGCTGACTGGAGGGGAGTATGGTGGGGGCACTGACTGGAAGGGAGTAGGGAGGGGACAATTTGCAGCTGGACTGTGCCTGTCGCTGATTGGTCGCACCCAGCGTGACAGACAAACAGACAGAAGTGGACCTTAGACAATTATATATATAGATTAAAATTCATAGGACCAGGGAGAAATGTTTCAGAAAAATTAAACTGAAAGAAAAAGAGGGCCCATCGAGCCTGACTAATATTTAAACATTTTTCAACATATAGTATATTTTTGTGATCTGTTAAGACCGTTATCCTATGCCTAAACCCCTCCAATCAATGCCTCTATTTCCTCGAAAGCTCTCTTAAAAGCCAAGAGTATCCAATTGACTATATCATAGATGGACTCTGCTTGTGAGAATTTCTGAGGCACATGGATGAAAGTAACTGTCTTTCCTCTGCAAAAGAAAAGAATCCATCCCCACCAAAGTAGCATTTACCTCAACCACAAAATTCAAATCGACATCAAGTTGACTGAGGACAGCAGCTTTAGAAAGGGCTGTCTTGAAAGCAAGCAGGAAAAGATTCAGCAGCCTCTATAGACCAAGTTAATATCCTTCTTGGTCATGTCACTAAGAGATTTGACTATGACTGAACAATTCTTAATGAATTTATGATAATAACTAGTAAATGCTAAGAATCTCTGTAAACCTTTAAGACTAGTAGGTTGCACCCAATCAATGATGGCGTATACGTTAACGGGGTCCATCTGAGCACAATCATAATACTTATGTGGGGGAAGAATTTTACAGTCAGTCTCAGAAACCTAAATAAAATCTGGAAGAAGAGATAACAGATGAGAGGGATTTAGATAAACCACCTAAAAAAAAATTCTTCCAAGACTTAACCTCATAAGTCTCCCAATTGATGTTAGGATTGTGTTTTAACAACCAGGGCATACCCAACACAACTTTAGCTGGCAAAGTAAGAAAGAACCGTGAATGAAATAGACTCTATGTGCAACACACCCACTCTCATGTACACATTCTCAACCTTTGAAATAACATGACTTTCGGTAAGGGGAAAATTGTCAATTGCGAATGCTTGAGTAGGATGATCAAGAGTTGAATCTGTGTGCCCACACTCGATAGCAAAATCACTGTCAATGAGATCTAAGTTGGAACCTGAGTCAACAAATGCAGAGGTCACCATAACTTCAGATTTGGTAACTAAAGACACTTGTAAAAAACAACCAGTAGTATGCATGAGAGACAATCTCAAACTTTTAGAACCAGTGCCCTTACTCATTTATGATACTTTTCTTTCTCTCTCTTTTGCTTTAAGAAAGTCATTGTTGGATCCGAAACAGTGGATCAGTACATGACCTGTGCCACCGCAGTATAGACAGAAATGAGCAGATGTTTCAAGTTTAATTTCCTCCTTGGACTCTCTGCAGGCCCCAATTTGCATCAGTTTTCCAGCCTCAATAGGATGAGAGGAAGAAGTCACAAAAACACCTTTGATTTTTTTTCTTATCCCTAAAACATCTGTCCAAATGCACTGCCAGTGACATGGTCTCATAAAGTGATAATTAGGAGGGACTTAAACCATCATATCTCGTATCTGGCTAGAATGGCCATGGTAGAATTGACTGTGAAAAGCTGGGTCATTCCAGGAGTTTTCCACTGCCTAGCATCTGAACTGATCACAGTAGTCCTCCACACTGTGATTTCCCTGAACCGACCTGCATATAATTAATTCATTGAGCCCCAAAGCAGAGATAAAAGTGTCAACCGAGAAAAGCACTGGAGAATCCTCAGGCACAGAAAATGCCCAAGCCAGAGGATCTCCACCTAACAATGACAGAACAATACCCACACGTTGACTCTCTCCTCCAGATGAGGCAGGACAGAGACAAAAATACAACTTACATGAAGAAAAAAAGATGGAAAACTTACTTTGGTCCCTGTCTAAACAATCTGATAAATTTACCTTAGATGCAGAAGACTGTTTTGGGTGAACTACAACCTTTGTAGTGGCGGATAACACATGCAGTGGTTGCTGCTTGATATCTGCCACCTCCAAAGACAAGGACTGCAATTGCAAAATATCAACAACATCCATGATGGCGTCTCAGCACACAAAAATGGAGTGGAGATAATGTTATGCTAGTGTAGCTACTTAGGTAAATCTAAATACTGCAACTGACCCTGCCGGTTTCTGTACACAGTAGAGATCTTGACCCTGCAATCCCTAATGGTTCCTGCACGAGCGGCAATTGCCCTAACCATAGACTAGAAGATGACAAATCGGACCTATGCTGTCTAAAGGATGGGGGGATGTAATGGTGGCTTACTATCCTCTTGAAAGATGTGCAGCTCCAGCAAGGGGGCCCAGCCTTCACAAGCTTCAAAGAAATAATTCACACCAACAAGCTAGTACAGGAAGACCTCCTGTTGATCCTGTTTTTTTTAGATAGCTATGATTTCATAAGGCGAATATGGACTTATAGTATGTCCTGGCCACATACTGTTTACATTTTCGAGATCTCTGGAACGGACCGAATGCCTTCCAGGGTCTTGATCTGTTCTAGCATCTCAGAGAGAGGACTTATTTAGAATGGCTAGTAGGAACCAGATAGCAAAGATGTGTTTATTTTAAACGTGTAGCAAAGGCCCGCGCATCCGATGGTGCCAAAACCGCCTCCTTAGGACCACCCTTTAAAGAGTTATGACTAGGTTTTGGAGTTTGTAGCTTCTAGAGGCAAGGGAAGGGGATTTAGGTTCATCCCAGAGGGCAGGTGACCCAAAGCGGATGAAGGCTAGTGTAAGGCCATGTGGTTTCTCTCTCTGTTATGCTTGCGGTTCACTTCTGAAGTGAGGGGCCTCGGCGACTAATGTGCTGTGAAGGACATAGGAGCCAGTTGGCAGCCCATGCCCCCTGTGGCCCAGCACACACATGGTCAAACATCAACCCGGTAATTTACATAATCCATCTGCTTATATCTTTTGTCCTACCACTATAGTATTTGCATATCTGGCCATTGTATATGTATAACCATTGTGCATATAGTGTATTGTCTAGTATGCCCTTAAGGCGATTAAATATATAATTTAATCTTGGGCTGCTCTTTTATCTCAATCCACACATAGGTTTCTCGGTCTAACTTTCCATGCTACCAGGGCTGAATTCAAGCCCTATATAATCCCATTAATGGACCAAGCTTATATCTAACGAGGAACTGGTGAAAGCTGTACCAGGCTGGAAGCACTCTTTTTCAATGGTGCTAGTGAAAGGGGCCTCTCAACCTGTCAGGTTTGTGAGCGAATGTGTTGCCACATCAGTAACTTCGTGGGCCACACCCTCTCTCTCCCCATGCCTCCCTGGACCTGTGTGGAGAGGGGCATCTGTGTAAAACCGTACCAATGTGACCTTACATGTCCCAGGGGTGCGGAATGTCATGCTGGTGAAAGTGGGGAGACCTCATTATGTGATCTGTCTGATGTAATAGCAACTTCCAGCCAGGTTTGCGAGGTGCGGGTTATTCGCATGTGCTGACAGCAATAGGATTCTCTGTAATCTCTCCAGGTGCCATCCTTCACACTGTCTTAATAGCCACTCAAGAAAAAAACACGACAATGAGATCCCAACTATATTTAGAGTAATACAAATAAGTTTATTAAATGATCAGATAAGAGATGACAAACACATGTTAAGGGACGGGAGTACAGCCACTAACACATGTCAATTGAAAAGGACACTCACAGGACTAAGGAACAATCATAAATAAAGTTTACTCAGGCAGCTCAGGACATACCTGCTACCGAAAAGTTCTATAGTATATAAATATTGCACGGTTCCCATACTGCCTGATTGATAGTCAACCTGGTGCTAGAATGTAAGGTATACATAAAAAAGAAAGAAAAGGGCCACATAAGAGCCACATAAGATGATATAAATATTTACCAGTATAACACCAGGAGAGAAGTCCAGGAGTGTCCACCCCGACGCGCGTTTCGGCGGTGTGGCCTTTCTCAAGGGGTAGGGAAGGAAGGGGAAGTGCCGGTATAAAAAGCCCCGAAAACCAATCATAGCACCTTAAACTGATGAGGGGAGGATCTAACGTAATGCTGCAATTAATCCTGCAACTGATGTTTACTCAAGAAGCACCCTGAACACATTACTGCCATATTCTATGATGTGTACGCTGTCATGGGAACGGAACGCTCATCAGCGCAGAATCGTAAAGTATAATGCAAAGCATGCACAGAGCTAGTTATCACCACATCCTATGACGCATGCGCAGTCATGGTGCCAGGATGCTCGGCGGCGGCGGAGTCATGTGGTGCGCGACGTCATGTCACATGATCGTCGCTGCCGCACAATTTGACGCCGCAAGCCGACGAGAGACCAGGGACCATGGCGCGCATGCGTACTGTGGAAAGAAGGTAAACACGTCATGAACAATTGTACCCCAAAAAAGAATAGATTGATATGGCTAACCTATGTGCATATAATATATACAATGAAGACGGCTATACAGTAATTATCATATCATATATTCATTACCCTAAATAATGCATATTGTCAGAGTAACAATCATCGTAAAGTTATTCATATACATGACCAACAGTATATGTAATGACAGAATCATTATATGATCTATGTTTTATAACCGCCACTAATAATGTGCATACAGGAAAGCAAAATTACAATAGCGTATTATAGCATAATATATGTACATTTCATAAAGATGTCACCGCAGTACACTAAGTCCATATGGGTGAGACTTCTAGGTGGTATGAAGAATTCAACATCACAAGTATGTCCATCACAAAAATTGTCCATCATCACTCTTGGAAATGAAGGTAATGGGGCTGAATAAAAAATATATAAACATAATAAAAAGCATTAAAAACAAAAGACATGCATACATGAGAACCAACGATATTATTATAGAAACGACACAAAACTAATATTTTCATTAAGCCCTTTGGGGTGAACAGTATCCAACGTCCATATCCACCTACATTCACGTTGGGCTAATTTAGTACTGATTTTCCCACCAAGAATCCCCGGGTCAACCAAATCTATAACCCTAACCCTAAGTGTAGAGCCGTCACAATTGTGATATGTCTTAAAGTGGCGGGGTAGTGTTCAAAGCGTGGATATGTCCACATGGCCGGCGGCCTGTTATGATCCGGTGACCTAGGAGCCGCATAAGAGACTTTCTCAGGAGTAAGTGGTACCTGTACTGACTGCAAACCCCAAACTGACACCGCAACTAGAAGTAGCCGTGGGGTGTGCCTAACCCGTCCTAGACACCTCGACACAGCCGGAGGACTAAATACCCCTATAGGTGGAAATGGGAATTCTATCTTGCCTCAGAGCAGAGCCCAAAAAGGATAGGCAGCCCCCCACAAATATTGACTGTGAGTATATGAGGAAAGGCACACGCAGGCAGAAAAACAGAATTTAGCAAAAGAGGCACTTCTAGCTAAATAGAAAAGGATAGTTTACAGACTTCTAAGCGGTCAGTATTAAAATCCTAAAAATATCCACAGCAGAAAATACAAATATACTACAACTAACTAAAGACATAGCAAGTATATCTGCAATTCCTGAGAATCCAGCATGACTGAAAAATCCAAACAAAGTCTAAGCTGGACAAAAACACAATGAATTGCACTGAATTACTAAGCACACTGCATGTGTGCACAGAGACAAAAAAACAGACACTTATCTTAGCTGAATTGGCAGCAGAGCATGAGGAACCAGAGAGAGATGCAATCCCTCCAAGAACAATGGACAACTGGCCAGGAGTAATGGTTCCTGCAAACCTAAATACCTAGTAGAGCTGCAATCAGCAGAAACACCTGCCCTAGATTACAACCCCAAGACAACTGCACTACCACTAACAACCACCGGAGGGAGCCCAAGAGCAGAATTCACAACAGTACCCCCCCCTTGAAGAGGGGTCACCGAACCCTCACCAGAGCCCCCAGGCCGATCAGGACGAGCCAGATGAAAGGCACGGACCAAATCAGCAGCATGGACATCAGAGGCAAAAACCCAAGAATTATCCGCTTGGCCATAACCCTTCCATTTGCAAGGTACTGAAGCCTCCGCCTCGAAAGGCGAGAATCCAAAATCTTCTCAACCACATACTCCAACTCTCCATCAACCAACACAGGAGCAGGAGGATCAACAGAGGGAACAACGGGCACCACATATTTCCGCAATAAAGATCTATGGAAAACATTATGGATGGTAAAAGAGGCCGGAAGGGCCAAACGAAAAGACACCGGATTGATGATCTCAGAAATTCTATAAGGACCAATAAACCGAGGCTTAAACTTAGGGGAAGAAACCTTCATAGGAACATGACGGGAAGACAACCAGACCAAATCCCCAACCCGAAGCCGGGAACCAACACATCGACGACGGTTAGCAAAACGCTGAGCCTCCTCCTGAGACAACACCAAATTGTCCACCACATGAGCCCAAATCTGCTGCAACCTGTCAACCACAGAATCCACACCAGGACAATCAGAAGGCTCAACCTGCCCCGAAGAAAAACGAGGATGAAAACCAAAATTACAAAAGAAGGGCGAAACCAAGGTAGCCGAACTAGCCCGATTATTAAGGGTGAACTCGGCCAATGGCAAGAAAACCACCCAATCATCCTGATCAGCAGACACAAAGCATCTCAAATAAGTTTCCAAAGTCTGATTAGTTCGCTCGATCTGGCCATTTGTCTGCGGATGAAATGCGGAAGAAACAGACAAATCAATGCCCAGCCTAGCACAAAAGGCCCGCCAAAACCTAGAAACAAACTGGGAACCTCTGTCGGACACAATATTCTCTGGAATACCATGCAAACAAACCACATGCTGCAAAAACAATGGAACCAAATCAGAAGAGGAAGGCAATTTAGGCAAAGGCACCAAATGAACCATCTTAGAGAACCGGTCACAAACCACCCAGATAACCGACATCCTCTGGGAAACAGGAAGATCTGAAATAAAATCCTTAGAAATATGCGTCCAGGGCCTCTCAGGGACCGGCAAAGGCAAAAGCAACCCGCTAACACGGGAACAACAAGGCTTGGCCCGCGCACAAGTCCCACAGGACTGCACAAAAGAACGCACATCACGCGACAAAGAAGGCCACCAAAAGGACCTACCAACCAAATCTCTGGTACCAAAAATACCAGGATGGCCTGCCAACACAGAACAATGAACCTCAGAAATCACTCTACTAGTCCATCTGTCAGGAACAAACAGTTTGCCCACTGGACAGCGGTCAGGTTTGTCAGCCTGAAATTCCTGCAGAACCCGTCGCAAATCAGGGGAAATGGCCGAAAGGATCACCCCTTCCTTCAGAATGCCGACCGGTTCCAGTACCTCAGGAGAATCAGGCAAAAAACTCCTAGAGAGGGCATCAGCCTTAATATTCTTAGAACCCGGAAGATACGAGACCATGAAATCAAAACGGGAGAAAAACAAGGACCATCGAGCCTGTCTAGGATTCAGCCGTTTGGCAGACTCGAGGTAAATCAGATTTTTACGATCGGTCAAGAGTGACCACAATACGGTGCTTGGCTCCCTCAAGCCAATGTCGCCATTCCTCAAACGCCCACTTCATAGCCAACAACTCCCGATTGCCGACATCATAATTGCGTTCAGCAGGCGAAAACTTACGAGAAAAGAAGGCACACGGTTTCATCAAGGAACCAACAGAATTCCTCTGAGACAAAACGGCCCCTGCCCCAATCTCAGAAGCGTCAACTTCAACCTGAAACGGAAGAGAAACATCCGGCTGACGCAACACTGGGGCAGAAGTAAATCGGCGTTTAAGCTCCTGAAAGGCAGAGACAGCCACAGAGGACCAATTCGCTATATCAGCGACTTTCTTCGTCAAATCGGTCAGGGGTCTCCATAGAGACACTTAGACCCCTTCACAAACAAAGCATTCTCACGAAGGATCTGAAATACCATCCTGACCTGTTTCACATGAGACTCCCAATCATCGGAAAAAATCAAGATATCATCCAAATATACAATCATGAATTTATCAAGATAATTCCGGAAGATATCATGCATGAAGGACTGAAAAACAGATGGAGCATTAGAGAGTCCGAATGGCATCACAAGGTATTCAAAATGGCCTTCGGGCATATTAAACGCAGTTTTCCATTCATCACCCTGCTTAATACGAACAAGATTATATGCCCCCCGAAGGTCAATCTTAGTAAACCAACTAGCCCCCTTAATCCTGGCAAACAAATCGGAAAGCAAAGGCAAAGGGTATTGAAACTTGACCGTGATCTTATTCAAGAGGCAATAATCAATACAGGGTCTCAAGGAGCCATCCTTCTTAGCAACAAAAAAAAATCCCGCTCCCAACGGTGAAGAAGATGGCCGAATATGCCCCTTCTCCAAAGACCCCTTAACATAACTCCGCATGGCGGTATGTTCTGGCACAGACAGGTTGAAAAGTCGGCCCTTGGGAAACTTACAGCCTGGAATCAAGTCAATAGCACAATCACAGTCCCTATGCGGTGGAAGGGAACTGGACTTGGGCTCATCGAATACATCCTGAAAATCAGACAAAAACTCTGGAACCTCAGAAGAGGTGGAAGAGGAGATTGACATCAAAGGAACGTCACTATGAACCCCCTGACAACCCCAACTAGTCACAGACATAGATTTCCAATCCAACACAGCATTATGTATCTGCAACCATGGAAAACCCAGCACAATAGCATCATGCAAATTATGCAACACCAGAAAACGACAATCTTCCTGATGGGCTGGCGCCATGCACATGGTCACCTGTGTCCAAAACTGGGGTTTATTTTTAGCCAAAGGTGTAGCATCAATGCCCCTTAAAGGAATAGGGTTCTGCAAAGACTGCAAGGGGAAACCACAACGCCTGGCAAATTCAAAGTCCATTAGATTCAAAGCGGCACCTGAATCCACAAATGCCATGACAGAAAATGACGACAATGAGCAGATCAAGGTCACAGATAACAGAAATTTAGGTTGTACAGTACTGATGGTAACTGAACTAGCGATTCTCTTTGTACGCTTAGGGCAGACTGAAATAACATGAGAAGCATCGCCACAATAAAAACACAAAGTATTCTGACGTCTGAATCCTTGTTGTTCCGTTCTAGACAGAATCCTATCACACTGCATAGGCTCAGGCATCTGCTCTGAGGACAACGCCACAGCGCGCACAGTTCTGCGCTCCCGCAAGCGCCGATCAATCTGAATGGCCAGAGACATAGAATCACTCAGACCAACAGGCGTGGGAAACCCCACCATAACATCTTTAACAGATTCAGAAAGACCCTTTCTGAAAATTGCAGCCAAAGCATCATTCATCATTCCATTTAGTCAGCACAGACCATTTTCTAAATTTCTGACAATAAAATTCTGCCGCTTCTTGACCCTGAGACAGGGCCAACAAGGTCTTCTCCGCTTGATCCACAGAATTTGGTTCATCATATAATAATCCTAGAGCCTGAAAAAAGGCGTCTACATTAAGCAAGGCCGGATTCCCAGATTCCAGTGAAAATGCCCAATCCTGAGGGTCGCCACACAATAGGGAGATGACAATTTTAATCTGCTGAATGGGATCACCAGAGGAACGAGGTTTCAGAGCAAAAAACAGTTTACAGTTGTTTTTAAAACTGAAAAATTTGGACCTGTCCCCAAAAAACAAATCAGGAGTAGGAATCCTAGGCTCTAAAAGCGGAGTCTGAACAATATAATCCGAAATACCCTGTACCCTAGCAGCAAGCTGGTCTACACGAGAAACTAATCCCTGAACATCCATGCTAGCACAAGTCTCCTCAGTCACCCAGAGGAAAAGAGGGAAGGAAAGAAAAAACAGGCTACAGAAAAAAAAATGGCTCAACACCTTTCTTCCCTTCTTCTGAGATGCATTTAACTCATTGTGGGCCAGTTGTACTGTTATGATCCAGTGACCTAGGAGCCGCATGAGAGACTTTCTCAGGAGTAAGTGGTATCTGTACTGACCGCAAACCCTAAACTGACACCGCAACTAGAAGTAGCCGTGGGGTGTGCCTAACCCGTCCTAGACACCTCGACACAGCCGGAGGACTAAATACCCCTATAGGTGGAAATGGGAATTCTATCTTGCCTCAGAGCAGAGCCCCAAAAGGATAGGCAGCCCCCCACAAATATTGACTGTGAGTATAAGAGGAAAGACACACGCAGGCAGAAAAACAGAATTTAGCAAAAGAGGCACTTCTAGCTAAATAGAAAAGGATAGGACAGAATTCTAAGCGGTCAGTATTAAAATCCTAAAAATATCCACAGCAGATAATACAAATATACTACATCTAACTAAAGACATAGCAAGTATATCTGCAACTCCTGAGAATCCAGCATGACTGAAAAATCCAAACAAAGTCTAAGCTGGACAAAAACACAATGAATTACACTGAATTACAAAGCACACTGCATGTGTGCACAGAGACAAAAAACCAGACACTTATCTTAGCTGAATTGGCAGCAGAGCATGAGGAACCAGAGAGAGATGCAATCCCTCCAAGAACAATGGACAACTGGCCTGGAGTAATGGATCCTGCAAACCTAAATACCTAGTAGAGCTGCAATCAGCAGAAACACCTGCCCTAGATTACAACCCCAAGACAACTGCACTACTACTAACAACCACCGGAGGGAGCCCAAGAGCAGAATTCACAACAGCGGCCGCCGCAATCCCAAGAACATGTTCACGTACACGCACTTTAAGTTGACGTGTCGTGAGACCAATATATATAAGGCCACACGGACACGTAGCAAAGTAAATCACATTTCTGGTGGTACATGTGATACGTTTCCTAATCTCGTAAGTTCTAGACCCAGAGGAATTGGTAAATGTGTCAGTGCGGTCAATATTGGGACAGGCGACACACCGGCCACATGGAACACATCCACACCCCGGACCCACACCATCAATAAACCGTAACCCAGGGCCCTTCTGGTAATGGCTCCTGACAAGACAATCATGAAGATTTTTTGAACGTCGGATGGTTACACTGGGGTTTTTTGGGAGGATCTGCTTAAGGATCGAATCTGCTTGAAGAATGGGCCATGCTTTATGAAGGCATTCTTTCATGCGGGAGAACTGTGCATGATAGTTCGTAACGAAGCGTATTTTATTGGGAGAGTCACGACGATTATCATGAGCATAAAGTAACGTGTGTCTTGTAGAGTGTTTTGCTCTATGGTAAGCGCGTTTAACGGCACGTCTCCCATACCCACGCTCATGAAACCTCTCACAAGGGTCTCTCGCTTTCACTTCAAAGTCCTCATTATTGGAGCAGATCCTCCGCAAACGAAGGAACTGTCCAGTAGGAACTGAGTTAATCATATATTTTGGGTGGGCAGAGGAGGCATGGAGCAAGCTGTTGGTAGAGGTCTCTTTTCTGTAAATCGTAGTTTGCAAGATGTCATTGCAATCTCTCCACACTATCACATCTAGGAACTCTATCTTGTCCCTACTACTTTGATATGTGACAAAGATGTTACAGTCATTAGAGTTAAGGGATTTCATAAACTCCCGTAATATTTCAGAGTTTCCCTGCCAGATCAAGAATATGTCGTCGATGTACCGCATCCAAATGGGGATGCGGTCCATCGACGACTGATCTGACAGGGAGAGGTCCTTCTCCCACAGCCCCAGGAACAAGTTGGCATATGCCGGTGCAAAAGAAGCACCCATTGCAGTACCCTGGAGCTGTAGGTAGAAGGACCCCTTAAAGGTAAAAAAATTATGTGCTAGGGAGAATTTCAAAAGTTCAAGGATAAGGTGGATGATCCCCACTGGTAGATTGGACATCTCAAGGTAGTACTTGGTCGCTACTAGACCGTCTTTGTGTTTAATGCTGGTATACAGGGACTCGATGTCACCTGTAACCATCAACATTTCGCTCTCTACATGGAGGCCATCCACTCTCCTAAGGAATTCCCCTGTGTCTAATACAAAGGAAGGAAGGCTCTCTACCAAAAGGTTTTAATTTGGAGTCAATCCAACGATTGACATTTTCAAGGAAGTTACCTGTTATGATCCGGTGGTAGGATCTCAAAACTGACCTGATACATATAACCAGAATGTTAGGACAAGTTCTGGGGATGTGGAAGCTATACTGACCGCAATCCTGATCCTATCCAACACACTAAAGGCAGTCGTGGAGCGTTACCTAAAAACCTAGACGCCTCTTCACAGCCTGAGAAACTGACTGCCCCTAGAGAGAAAGCAAAGACCTCACTTGCCTCAGAGAAATAACCCCAAAGTTATAGACAGCCCCCCACAAATAATAACGGTGAGTTAAGGGGAAAATACAAACGTAGAAATGAAACAGGTTTAGCAAATGAGGCCCGCTAACACTAGATAGACAGAAAATAAATAGGAATCTGTGCGGTCAGTACAAAAACTATCAAAAATAAACCACGCAGAGAGTACAAGAACCCCCACACCGACTCACGATGTGAGGGGCGCACTCTGCACCCCAGAACTAACCAGCAAGCAAAAAATCACATAAAAGCAAGCTGGACTGAACTCATCATATACTGAGAAACGTTTTCAAGGAAATAATGAGCAAAATGAACAAGCAAACTTAGCTTCTCCAGCAGGAGACTGGTCACAAGGAATATTCAGGAGAGCTCAAAATCAGGACTGAATACACCGACAGCAGGCAACAAATGAAGGTCCAGGTGAGTTAAATAGGCCCAGCATAAAAGGAAATGAAGCAGCTGAGCCCAGCCATATCGCTAAAGGCCACTAGAGGGAGCCCAAGAACAAACTCACACAGTACCACTCATGACCACAGGAGGGAGCCCGAGAACGGAATTCACAACAGTACCCCCCCCTTGAGGAGGGGTCACCGAACCTGTTGTGAATTAGACTTTTTTGGCTCCCTCTTGTGGTCACTAGTGATATACTCTGAGATTGTCTTTCCCTAGTTTGGCACCCACCTGGGTCGTTAGTCCAGGGGTGTTGCTATATGAACTTCCTGAATTCTTAGTCTGGTGCCTGGCATCGTTGTAATCAGTCCTTTCTGTTTGCTCCTGTCTGCTGGTCCTGGTTCATGCATAATTAAGCTAAGTCCTGCTTCCTTGTTTTTTGGTTATTTGTATTGCTCTTATTTTTTGTCCAGCTTGTACTAAATGTGATTCCTGATTTTGCTGGTAGCTCTAGGGGGCTGGTATTCTCCCCCGGGCCGTTAGACGGTTCGGGGGTTCTTGAATATCCAGCGTGGATATTTTTGATAGGGTTTTTGCTGACCGTATAAGTCATCTTTCTATATTCTGCTATTAGTCAGTGGGCCTCTCTTTGCTAAATACCTAGTTCATTCTTACGTTTGTCTTTTCTTCTTACCTCACCGTTATTATTTGTTGGGGGCTTGTATCCAACTTTTGGGGTCTTTTCTCTGGAGGCAAGAAAGGTCTATCTTTTCCCTTCTAGGGTTAGTTAGTTCTCCGGCTGGCGCGAGACGTCTAGAACCAACGTAGGCACGTTCCCCGGCTGCTGCTATTTGTGTTACCACTGCCCTATGAGCTGTTTTTTTGTGTTTGCAGACTTGGTATTTAATGCAGAGACCCTCTGCCATTGGGGTCATAACACGAACCCTCACCAGATCTCCCAGGTTGATCAGGACGAGCCGAATGAAAGGCACGAACCAAATCAGCCGCATGGACATCGGAGGCGACAACCCAGGAATTATCCTCCTGACCATAGCCCTTCCATTTAACTAAGTACTGAAGCTTCCGTCTCGAAATACAAGAATCCAAGATCTTCTCCACCACATACTCCAACTCCCCCTCGACCAAGACAGGAGCAGGAGGATCAACAGAAGGGACCACAGGCACCACATATCTCCGCAACAATGACCTATGGAGCACATTATGAATGGCAAACGATGTTGGGAGGTCCAAACGAAATGACACAGGGTTGAGGATTTCCAAAATCTTATAAGGACCGATGAAAAGAGGCTTGATCTTAGGAGAGGAAACCTTCATCGGGACATAACGAGAAGACAACCACACCAAATCCCCCACACGAAGTCGGGGACCCACACAGCGACGGCGGTTAGCAAAGCGCTGAGCCTTCTCTTGGGACAACGTCAAATTGTCCACCACATGGTTCCAAATCTGCTGCAACCTATCTACCACAGAATCCACCCCAGGACAGTCAGAGGGCTCAACCTGACCCAAGGAAAAACGAGAATGAAAACCAGAAATGCAAAAGAAAGGTGAAACCAAAGTAGCAGAACTAGCCCGATTATTGAGGGCGAACTCAGCCAATGGCAAAAAAGTCACCCAATCATCCTGATCAGCAGAAACAAAACATCTCAAATAAGTTTCCAAGGTCTGATTAGTTCGTTCGGTTTGGCCATTCGTCTGAGGATGGAAGGCCGACGAAAAAGACAATTCTATGCCCATCTTGGCACAAAAGGACCGCCAAAATCTGGACACAAACTGGGATCCTCTGTCAGACACAATGTTCTCCGGAATACCATGTAAACGAACCACATTCTGAAAAAACAGTGGCACCAAATCGGAGGAGGAAGGCAGCTTAGGCAAAGGTACCAAATGGACCATTTTAGAAAAACGATCACAAACCACCCAGATTACAGACATCCTCTGAGAGACAGGAAGATCCGAAATAAAATCCATGGAAATATGCGTCCAAGGCCTCTTCGGGACAGGGAAAGGCAAGAGCAATCCACTGGCACGAGAACAGCAAGGCTTGGCCTGAGCACAAATCCCACAGGACTGCACAAAGGAACGCACATCCCGCGACAAGGAAGGCCACCAAAAGGACCTCGCCACCAAATCCCTGGTACCAAAAATCCCAGGATGACCCGCCAACACCGAAGAATGAACCTCGGAAATAACTCTACTGGTCCATCTGTCCGGACAAACAGTCTCTCCGGTGGACAACAGTCAGGTCTATTGGCCTGAAACTCCTGCAACACCCGTCGCAGATCAGGAGAGATGGCAGACAAAATCACCCCCTCTTTGAGGACACCAGTCGGTTCAGAAACTTCCGGGGAGTCAGGTACAAAACTCCTAGAAAGGGCATCAGCCATCACGTTTTTCGAACCCGGAAGATATGAAACCACGAAATTGAAACGAGAGAAAAACAGTGACCATCGAGCCTGTCTCGGATTCAACCGTTTGGCAGACTCGAGATAAGTCAAATTCTTGTGATCCGTCAAGACCACCACACGATGATTGGCTCCCTCAAGCCAATGTCGCCACTCCTCAAATGCCCACTTCATTGCCAACAACTCACGATTACCAACATCATAATTCCGCTCGGCAGG
Source organism: Ranitomeya variabilis (assembly GCF_051348905.1). Lineage (NCBI taxonomy): Eukaryota > Metazoa > Chordata > Amphibia > Anura > Dendrobatidae > Ranitomeya > Ranitomeya variabilis. Next base: position 538,770,286 of record NC_135236.1, read on the forward strand.
CGAAAACTTTCTTGAAAAGAAAGCACATGGTCTCATCACAGAGCCATCAGAGCTTCTCTGCAACAAGACAGCCCCTGCTCCAATCTCAGAAGCATCAACCTCGACCTGAAAGGGAAGAGAGACATCGGGCTGGCGCAAGACAGGAGCCGAAGAAAATCGATGTTTCAGCTCCTGAAAGGCCTCCACGGCTGCAGGAGACCAATTCGTCACATCAGAACCCCTCTTTATCAAATACGTCAAAGGCTTAACCACACTAGAAAAATTAGTGATGAAGCGACGGTAAAAATTAGCAAAACCCAAGAACTTCTGAAGACTCTTCACAGATGTAGGTTGAGTCCAGTCATAAATAGCCTGGACCTTGACTGGATCCATCTCAGTAGTAGAAGGAGAAAAAATAAAGCCCAAAAAGGAAACCTTCTGGACTCCGAAGAGACATTTAGAGCCCTTCACAAACAAGGCATTGGCACGCAGGACCTGAAATACCATCCTGACCTGCTTCACATGAGACTCCCAATCATCAGAAAAGACCAAAATATCATCCAGGTACACAATCATAAATTTATCCAGATACTCTCGGAAGATGTCATGCATGAAGGACTGAAACACAGAGGGAGCATTAGAAAGCCCAAAAGGCATCACCAAGTACTCAAAATGGCCTTCGGGCGTATTAAATGCTGTTTTCCATTCATCGCCCTGCTTTATGCGCACAAGATTATATTCTCCTCGAAGATCTATCTTGGTGAACCAACTAGCCCCCCTAATCTGGGCAAACAGATCGGACAACAGTGGCAAGGGGTACTGAAATTTGACCGTGATGTTATTTAGAAGGCGATAATCAATACAGGGTCTCAGAGAACCATCCTTCTTGGCCACAAAAAAGAACCCCGCACCCAAAGGGGACGAGGACGGGTGAATATGCCCCTTCTCCAAGGACTCCTTTATATAACTCCGCATAGCGGCATGTTCTGGTACAGATAAATTAAAAAGTCGTCCCTTAGGGAACTTACTACCAGGAATCAGACTTATAGCACAATCACAATCCCTATGAGGAGGTAGGGCACTGGATTTGGGCTCATCAAATACATCCTGGTAGTCCAACAAAAATTCATGGACTTCAGAAGGAGTAGAAGAAGCAATTGACACCAAAGGAGCATCGCCATGAATTCCCTGGCAACCCCAACTTGACACAGACATTGCTTTCCAATCCAGGACTGGATTATGAGCCTGCAGCCATGGCAGACCCAACACTACAACATCATGCAAATTATGTAGCACAAGAAAGCGAATCACCTCCTGATGTGCAGGAGCCATGCACATGGTCACTTGGGTCCAGTACTGAGGTTTATTCTTGGCCAATGGTGTAGCATCAATTCCCTTTAGTGGGATAGGGAATTGTAAAGGCTCCAAGATAAAACCACAGCGCCTGGCAAATGACAAATCCATCAAATTCAGGGCGGCACCTGAATCCACAAAAGCCATAACTGAGTAGGATGACAGAGAGCAAATCAAAGTAACAGACAAAATGAATTTAGGTTGTACAGTACCAATGGTGACAGACTTGGCGAACCTTTTTGTGCGCCTAGAACACTCTGAGATAACATGAGTAGAATCACCACAGTAAAAGCACAACCCATTCTGACGTCTGTGGTTTTGCCGTTCAACTCTGGTCAGAATCCTGTCGCATTGCATAGGCTCAGGTTTCTGCTCAGAAAATACAGCCAGATGGTGCACAGGTTTGCGCTCCCGCAAACGCCGATCAATCTGAATGGCCAAAGACATTGACTCATTCAGACCCGCAGGCGTGGGGAACCCCACCATAACATCTTTAAGGGCTTCAGAAAGACCCTTTCTGAAAATCGCCGCCAGGGCGCACTCGTTCCATTGAGTGAGCACAGACCACTTCCTAAACTTCTGACAGTAAACGTCTGCTTCATCTTGACCCTGAGAGAGAGCCAGCAAAACCTTCTCTGCTTGGTCTACCAGATTAGGTTCCTCATAAAGCACTCCAAGCGCCAGAAAAAACGCATCCACATTTAGCAATGCAGGATCTCCTGGCGCCAGAGAGAATGCCCAATCTTGAGGGTCACCACGTAACAAAGAAATAACAATTTTAACTTGCTGAACAGAATCACCAGAGGAGCGAGGTCTCAGAGAAAGGAATAACTTACAATTATTCTTAAAGTTCAAAAACCTAGATCTATCTCCGGAGAACAGCTCAGGAATTGGTATTTTAGGCTCAGACATAGGACTGCGGACTACATAATCCTGAATGCCCTGTACCCTTGCAGTGAGATGATCCACACTAGAAGACAGACTCTGAATGTCCATGTCTCCAGCTGAGTTCAGAACCACCCAGAGATTAAGGGGAGGAGAGAGGCTAAACACAGTGCAGAGAAGAAAAAAAAAATGACTTCAGGATTTCAGGAACTCATCATATACTGAGAAATATTTTCAAGGAAATAATGAGCAAAATGAACAAGCAAACTTAGCTTCTCCAGCAGGAGACTGGTCACAAGGAATATTCAGGAGAGCTCAGAATCAGGACTGAATACACCGACAGCAGGCAACAAATGAAGGTCCAGGTGAGTTAAATAGGCCCAGCATAGAAGGAAATGAAGCAGCTGAGCCCAGCAATATCGCTAAAGGCCACCAGAGGGAGCCCAAGAACAAACTCACACAGTACCACTCATGACCACAGGAGGGAGCCCGAGAACGGAATTCACAACAGTTACCAGGCCCAGAAATGATTGGACGTCCTGGGGGACTCATTAGATTTTTATGTATTTTGGGTAATAAATACATGGTAGATATCATAGGTTCCTGAACTTGTAGTGCCGAAGCCAGCTCTTTGGTAATAGTAACATCATCCACTGCGGCATTCAAGATTTTTAATAGTTGCCCAGTGAAGGATGATAAGGGGTTAAATGTAAGGCGCTTATAACAAGTTTTGTTGTTCAGTTGTCTAAAGGCTTCCTTTTCATATAGGGTTATAGGCCAGATGACAATATTTCCCCCCTTATCAGCTGGCTTCAGCACTACATCAGGAAGGGACCGCAGGACGTCCAATCTAACACGCTCATCTCTGTTCAGGTTGTCACGGACAATCCCCCTGGGAATATGAAGGAAGTCCTCAGAGACAACCCGAACAAAGAGATCTATGCTGGGGCAGCTGGTGAATGGAGGAAACTTCCTGGATTTGGATCTAATAGTAGGAGGAATCTTACCTCCTTCGCCTGATTGATGTTCAATATATAGCTCCTCCAGATCCTGAAGAGCTAATTGTTCTTCCTCTGTAGGGAACAAAGAGTGTAGATGAGGGTCAAAAAAATATCTTTTAAACAAGAGTGATCTCGCAAACAGGTGAAGATTAGTGTTGAGCGATACCGTCCGATACTTGAAAGTATCGGTATCGGAAAGTATCGGCCGATACCGGCAAAGTATCGGATCTAATCCGATACCGATACCCGATACCCATACAAGTCAATGGGACACCAAGTATCGGACGGTATCCTGTATGGTTCCCAGGGTCTGAAGGAGAGGAAACTCTCCTTCAGGCCCTGGGATCCATATCATTACCGTCTTCTAAGGTATTTCAAGCGCTTGAAAGACCTTAGGTGACGTCACTGCTTTGTGATTGGTCGCGTAGCGGTCACGCGACCGCTACGGACCAATCAGAGCGCAGTGACCTCATCTAAGGCCCTTCAAGCGCGCATTCTTAGGTACAACGGCTCCAGGTTATGGCGGTAAAGTCCAGGAGCCGCCGGAGAGGTTAGTATATCCCTATTTTTTATTTTAATTCTTTATTTTACACATTGATATTAATTCCGATACCGATTCCCGATACCACAAAAGTATCGGATCTCGGTATCGGAATTCCGATACCCGCATGTATCGGCCGATACCCGATACTTGCGGTATCGGAATGCTCAACACTAGTGAAGATCCTTTATTGCAGAGAAAGTATCAAAGTTAGATTTTGGAGAAAAAGTAAGGCCCTTATTCAGTAATAATAGATCGCTATCAGTCAGAATATGCGAGCTTAGATTAATTACCTTTTTATTCGCATTCTTCCGATCTGGTGACCTCTGCTGATGATTGCGTCTGTATGGATGGAAATTCACATCCCTGCCTCTATTGGGCCGAGAACCAGATCTAGTCATTACGGAGGAATTGGACCACTCCGAGGAATCAGTCATGTTCGATAGTGAGTTGATGGACAGAGCAAGAGTTGTCTGTAAATTCTGTACATTAATTTTCCTCCAATGATATACATTTTTTGTGGCAAAATCTTTGACATCTCTCTGCAATTTAACCCCCTGGGTATCCTGGATCTTCTTGACACATGAATCCAGATTTTTTTCAATTTGTAGTTCAAAAGCGGCCAATTTATCAGGCGGACAGCCATCTCTCAGATTTGTTTGAGCTTCATCTATAGATGAATCAAAATTGTTGATCTTTTTAGAGTCTAGATCTACCAACAGCTGCATGAGTGTAAATGAGAAATTACTACACGCCTCCTCCCACCGTGTGATGAAGTCATCATCTTCCACAGGAAATGCCGGAATAGCACCAGCATTAAACACAAAGACGGTCTAGTAGCGACCAAGTACTACCTTGAGATGTCCAATCTACCAGTGGGGATCATCCACCTTATCCTTGAACTTTTGGAATTCTCCCTAACCCATAATTTTTTTACCTTTAAGGGGTCCTTCTACCTACAGCTCCAGGGCACTGCAATGGGTGCTTCTTTTGCACCGGTATACGCCAACTTGTTCCTGGGGCTGTGGGACAAGGACCTCTCCCTGTCAGATCAGTCGTCGATGGACCACTGTTGTGATTTTGCTTTTTGCTCCCTCTAGTAGTCATTAGTGATTTGACTCTGGAGCGTCTGTCTTTTCCTATATCCTCACCTGGGCCGTTAGTTCAGGGGCGTTGCTATATAAGCTCCCTGGACCTTCAGTTCAATGCCTGGCATCGTTGAAATCAGAGCTAATCTGTTGTGCTCTTGTCCTCTGATCCTGTTCCTGTTTTTCAAGCTAAGTCTGCTTCTTTGCTTTTTGCTTTTGTTTTGTTTGGTATTTTTGTCCAGCTTGTTCCTATCTGTATCCTGACCTTTGCTGGAAGCTCTAGGGGGCTGGTGTTCTCCCCCCGGACCGTTAGACGGTTCGGGGGTTCTTGAATCTTCAGCGTGGATTTTTATAGGGTTTTTGTTGACCAGATAAGTTATCTTGCTATATTCTGCTATTAGTAAGCTGGCCTCTCTTTGCTGAACCTGGTTCATTTCTGTGTTTGTCATTTCCTCTTACCTCACCGTTATTATTTGTGGGGGGCTTGTATCTTGCTTTGGGGTCCCTTTCTCTGGAGGCAAGAGAGGTCTTTGTTTTCTTCTCCTAGGGGTAGTTAGATTCTCCGGCTGACGTGAGTCATCTAGCGATCACCGTAGGCATGATCCCCGGCTACTTCTAGTGTTGGCGTTAGGAGTAGCTATTTGGTCAACCCAGTTACCACAGCCCTATGAGCTGGATTTTTGAATCTCGCAGACTTACACGTTCCTCTGAGACCCTGTCCACTGGGGTCATAACAGACCACATCCCCATTTGGATGCGGTACATTGACGACATATTCTTGATCTGGCAGGGAAACTCTGAAATATTATGGGAGTTTATGAAATCCCTTAACTCTAATGACTGTAACATCTTTGTCACATATCAAAGTAGTAGGGACAAGATAGACTTCCTAGATGTGACAGTGTGGAGAGATTGCAATGACATCTTGCAAGCTACGATTTACAGAAAAGAGACCTCTACCAACAGCTTGCTCCATGCCTCCTCTGCCCACCCAAAATATATGATTAACTCGGTTCCTACTGGACAGTTCCTTCGTTTGCGGAGGATCTGCTCCAATAATGAGGACTTTGAAGTGAAAGCGAGAGACCTATGTGAGAGATTTCATGAGCGTGGGTATGGGAGACGTGCCGTTAAACGCGCTTACCATAGAGCAAAACACTCTACAAGACACATGTTACTTTATGCTCATGATAATCGTCGTGACTCTCCCAATAAAATACGCTTCGTTACGAACTATCATGCACAGGTCTCCCGCATGAAAGAATGCCTTCATAAAGCATGGCCCATTCTTCAAGCAGATTCGATCCTTAAGCAGATCCTCCCAAAAAACCCCAGTGTAACCATCCGACGTTCAAAAAATCTTCATGATTGTCTTGTCAGGAGCCATTACCAGAAGGGCCCTGGGTTACGGTTTATTGATAGTGTGGGTCCGGGGTGTGGATGTGTTCCATGTGGCCGGTGTGTCGCCTGTCCCAATATTGACCGCACTGACACATTTACCAATTCCTCTGGGTCTAGAACTTACGAGATTAGGAAACGTATCACATGTACCAACAGAAATGTGATTTACTTTGCTACGTGTCCATGTGGCCTTATGTATATTGGTCTCATGACACGTCAACTTAAAGTGCGTGTACGTGAGCATGTTCTTGGGATTGCGGCGGCCGCCGGCCATGTGGACATATCCACGCTTCGGACACTTCCCTGCCACTTTAAGACATATCACAATTGTGACGGCTCTACACTTAGGGATAGGGGTATAGATTTGGTAGACCCGGGGATTCGTGGTGGGAAAATCAGTACTAAATTAGCCCAACGTGAATGTAGGTGGATATGGACGTTGGATACTGTTCACCCCAAAGGGCTTAATGAAAATATTAGTTTTGTGTCGTTTCTATAATAATATCGTTGGTTGTCACGTATGCATGTCTTTTGTTTTTAATGCTTTTTATTATGTTTATATATTTTTTATTCAGCCCCATTACCTTCATTTCCAAGAGTGATGATGGACAATTTTTGTGATGGACATACTTGTGATGTTGAATTCTTCATACCACCTAGAAGTCTCACCCATATGGACTTAGTGTACTGCGGTGACATCTTTATGAAATGTACATATATTATGCCATAATACGCTATTGTAATTTTGCTTTCCTGTATGCAGATTATTAGTGGCGGTTATAAAACATAGATCATATAATGATTCTGTCATTACATATACTGTTTTTCATGTATATGAATAACTTTACGATGATTGTTACTCTGACAATATGCATTATTTAGGGTAATGATTATATGATATGATGATTACTGTATAGCCGCCTTCATTGTATATATTATATGCACATAGGTTAGCCATATCAATCTATTCTTTTTTGGGGTACAATTGTTCATGACGTGTGTACCTTCTTTCCACAGTACGCATGCGCGCCATGGTCCCTGTTCTCTCGTCGGCTTGCGGCGTCAAATTGTGCGGCAGCGACGATCATGTGACATGACGTCGCGCACCACATGACTCCACCGCCGCCGAGCGTCCTGGCACCATGACTGCGCATGCGTCATAGGATGTGGTGATAGCTAGCTCTGTGCGCGCTTTGTATTATACTTTACGATTCTGCGCTGATGAGCGTTCCGTTCCCATGACAGCGTACACATCATAGAATATGGCAGTAATGTGTTCAGGGTGCTTCTTGGGTAAACATCAGCTGCATGATTAATTGCAGCATTACGTTAGATCCTCCCCTCATCAGTTTAAGGTGCTATGATTGGTTTTCGGGGCTTTTTATACCGGCACTTCCCCTTCCTTCCCTACCCCTTGAGAAAGGCCACACCGCCGAAACGCGCATCGGGGTGGACACTCCTGGACTTCTCTCCTGGTGTTATACTGGTAAATATTTATATCATCTTATGTGGCTCTTATGTGGCCCTTTTCTTTCTTTTTTATGTATACCTTACACTCTAGCACCAGGTTGACTATCAATCAGGCAGTATGGGAACCGTGCAATATTTATATACTATAGAACTTTACAGTAGCAGGTATGTCCTGAGCTGCCTGAGTAAACTTTATTTATGATTGTTCCTTCGTCCTGTGAGTGTCCTTTTCAATTGACATGTGTTAGTGGCTGTACTCCCCTCCCTTTCCATGTGTTTGTCATCTCTTATCTGATCATTTAATAAACTTATTTGTATTACTCTAAATATATTTGGGATCTCATTGTCGTGTTTTTTTCTTGAGTGGATATAGTCTGTGCGACTTTTTCCCGCTATTATGTCCATATAGGTATAAAAGTCACAGTATATTTATATTTATTTTTTATATTTATTATTACTGTGATTGAGTGTTTTCATGAGGTGTGTTTACACTGTCTTAATAGGAAGAGTTGAGTGTGAATTACCTACAAAATGGAAAGTGTGCTGAAAAAAGGAAACATTTCCGAGTTAGTAAAATAAATCAGGAAATACAAAATAAAGTCTAAAGTACGTACTGTTAGAAAGCATGCCGTCTACTTCCTAAAAAGAAACAGAAGCAAGGTGCAGAGTAAAGAACAGAAATATCAAAGAGATAAACCCTTTCTGGAAGTGCACTGACTTGTTTTAAACTACAGCAGAATGGTTGAACATCGAAATGAGAATATCACCAGCAGGAAATGCCAGCAGTGGGACAGAATATAAAGCCGAACCCAAAAAGTGATAGGGAAGATAAATGAAAACACTTATGTTATGCTAAATAGTCTATAGCCAGAATAGCAGATACTAAACTCTAAGAAAAGGTGTCTGCTGTGGCTCAGTGTACAGAGAAGACAACCAAAAAACACAGGCTCAAAGGTACGAACAGCAGCATTTTACAATTCATAAAGTACATATGGATGCAATACTAAACATTACAAAGTAACAAATAATTCATCACATACCAAAAGGAGTGAGGGCCGTGCTCACATGTTAACATTATGTGGAAATAAGGGTGACATAAAAGTAAATGGTAAATTGTGCTTGGAGGGTATGGCCCTGCTAACAATATAATAAATTAAGTTTTCAAGTAATGCTGGTAACCAGCACATAGTGCTATTAAGTGAATGTAGGATGTATAAATATATGATATGATGGGTCAAATTTTCAGTAAAAATTAGGAATGCTAAAAGGGAATAGTTAGATTAGTGAGGAAGTGAGGAAGTGATAGGCCAGTCTAAAAAAATGGGTTTTAAGGGCAAAATTAAATAACTAGCGCAGCATGAGAAAAGCCTTGGAGATAGAAGTGGGAGGTTCGAATTATTGGGGATGTTAGCTTTAGGTCATTAGTAGTGATGAGCAAAGATTTCGTTTATATCAATGTAGCTGCATGATTTGCAGCTGCTGGACAGCTTGAATACATGTGGGGATTGCCTAACAAACAGACAATCCCCACATGTATTCAAGACATCTAGCAGCCGCAAATCATGCAGCTGCGTTGACATAAACTAAATCTCCGAGCACGCCAAAATACTCATAGACCACCCGAGCATGCTCGGAGAAACTTGAGTAACGAGCATACCCACTCATCACTAGTCATTAGCAGTATAAGATACAAAAATTAGG